>NW_006293237.1:528104-534356 GCF_000327345.1 Myotis davidii | reverse complement strand
GACAGGGAGTATGTGGAAGAGGCAAGTGGAAGGGCAGTGCCTGGGGCTCCTTTCTTTGATCAGAGGAGCCCTGAGCCATTTGGAGGCTGGGAACATGTCACAACCACAAGCAGCACAGGACAGTGGTATGATCCCCATTGCCCGCATCTGTGGTCACTCTTGGCCAGTTTATCCAAGGTGAATGGTTTCCATGCGGGCCCTGTGGAAGCCCAACTAGATAAAGACCAGAAGCCCTAGTGAGCAGGGACTCAGCTGGGTAGGGAGCAAGGCCAGGCAAGGAGGGGGTGACTGGGGTGGAAGAGCAGGGGTGGGGGGCGGAGCAAGAGCTCTGGCCTGGCAGAGCTGGTGGTAGAGCTGGGCTCTGGGGCTGGGAGATACTGGGGAAGAGGAGCAGTTCCCAGCCAGATGCTGGGGTGAGAAGGACAGCGGGAGAGATGCAGAGAAGGAAACGGAGCCCTCACACATCGGGCCCCACCCGAGGGAGTTTATGGTATAACAAAGGCCCACAAAGTGAGGGGCTCAAACAGTGGAAGTGGAATCTCTTCCAGTTTCAGAGCCTGGAAGGTGTATGCTGAGAGCAGTGAGGGAGAATCCGTTCCAGGCCATTCCAGCGGCTGGTGGTTGCTGGCCGCCATTGTTGTTCCTTGACTTTGCTTTAATCTCAGCCTCCATCTTCACATGGTGTTCTCCCCTGTGTTTGTGGCTTTGTGGCCAAATCCCCCCTTTTTATAAATAAGGACACCAGTGACATTGGATTAGGGGTCAGCACACTCCAGGATGACCTCATCGAAATTGAACTCATTACATCTGCAAAAGCTATGTCCAAATAAGGTCACATTCCTAGATCCTGGGGGTTAGGACTCCAACACATGAATTTGGGGGGGCACAGTTCAACCTCCACACTGACTGAGATAAGCCAGGGAAGGCCTCACAGGAGCCACACTCAGATCGTCCAAGGACTTTGGAAGGCGGTACGTGGCCTGAGGACAGCAATCTCCCCGCCCTCTAACCCCTCCTTCCTGAACACCTCCCTCCCCACAGCTCCACTGGCCTTTTTTTACTAGCCAGTGAGCATCATGTGATTGGCCAACTGGGGAGCCTGAGGCCCTTGACGCTGAGCCTGGGGGTTACAGTGGCATCTCTATGGCTCCCTAGTATCCATGGGGGCAGTGAGAGGGCTTCGGGGAGCAGCTAGAGCAGCGGTTCTCAACCTGTGGGTCGCGACCCTTGGGGGTTGAACAACCCTTTCACAGGCGTCGCCTAAGACCATCGGAAAACACATATATAATTACATATTGTTCTTGTGATTCATCACTATGCTTTAATTATGTTCAATTTGTAACAATGAAAATACACCCTGCATTAGAGCAGCGGATCTTAACCTGTGGGTCGCGACCCCCTTGGCAGTCGAACGACCCTTTCACAGGGGTCGCCTAAGACCATCCTGCGTATCAGATATTTACATGACGATTCATCACAGTAGCAACATTACAGTTATGAAGGAGCAACGAAAATTTTATGGTTGGGGGTCACCACAACATGAGGAACTGTATTAAAGGGTCACAGCATTAGGAAGGTTGAGAACCACTGAGCTAGAGTTTACTGTCCACCTAGAACTCTAAAGAAAGCACCTTTCCTGCCCTGGCGGGTGTGGCACACCCCTGGCCAGTGGGCACAATGGTTAGAGCATCGGCTCCAGGCACAGAAGAGTCGTGGGTTCAATTTCCAGTCAAGGGCACATGCCTGAGTTGCAGGTTTGATTCCAGGCTCCAGTCTGGGTGCATGCGGGAGGCAACCAATCACTGTGTGTCTTTGGCACCAATGTTTCTCTTCTTTTTCTTTCTCCCCCTCTCCCTACATCTCACCCCGCTCCCTTGCACTCTCTATAAAATATATATATATTTTTTTTTAATTTTATTGATTTCAGAGAGGAAGGGAGAGGGAGAGAGAGATGGAAACAGCAATGATAGAGAATCATTGATCAGCTGCCTCCTGCACGCCCCCCCACTGGGGATCAAGCCCCCAACCCAGGCATGTGCCCTGACCAGGAATCCAACCATGACCTACTGGCTCATAGGCCAATACTCAACCACTGAGCCATACTGGTTGGGCCCCCAGGCAGTTCTTAGAGAAAATTCTGCTGAGGAAGCATAAACACTTGGATTCCCAGTGCAGTGGGATGGGGGTGCTATTGACTTTCTGGGGCTTGCACCCATTCATATGGCTGTGGCAGAATAGGCCCTCCTCCTGTTGGCCCCATATTCTGTGGTGTGTGTTAGGGCCTTAAAAGGACAGGCTGGGGCCCAAAACAGGCATTCGGGTAGGGCTCTGGATGCTGGGCCAGGAGGGCCTACCTAGCGTGCACCTGGGTACAGGTAGCTGTCAGAGGCTGTCAGAAAGGCCGAGGTGAGAGGAGAGAGGTCCACACCCCCTGGGTACCACATGGCACTGCCTCCACAGGTGGAAGATGGCATGCACCTGCTCATCACTGGCCCCAATGGCTGCGGCAAGAGTTCTCTGTTCCGGATCCTTGGTGGGCTCTGGCCCACGTATGGAGGTGTGCTCTACAAGCCCCCGCCCCAGCGCATGTTCTATATCCCCCAGAGGTGAGTGGTGCAGGGAGAAGGAGGGAACCAGGGCCCCCGACTGTGCCCCTTGCCCCTTCCCACCTGTGGAACTGACACCATGGAGATGGTAGAGCTTGGGGCCTCGGGAAAGGACAGCAAGATGCTGCCCCCAGAATCTGAGGGACTATGGAGCTTCCGCTTGCCCCCTACATTGCCCCTCACCTGGTGACTTTACAGCTGCGTGGTGTGCATGCATGAGGGTACACACTGCAGGGGGAGACTTGGTGTATGAACATGTGCATGCGTGTGCTGTGTCAATGCATGCACACATGCCTCTGCGTGCAGGGCGAGTGTGTGGGCCTGGTGTGCATAGGTGAGTGTCAGCACTGCCTAGAGCACTTGTAGCGGGGTCTGTGAGCTTCAAGTTCTCCCCACCCCTGGCAGCCAGGGCTCATGGAGGAGCCCAGACACAGGGTGTGGGCAGGGCCGCCCGACCCCTGGTGGACATGCAGCTTTCCCACAGGCCCTACATGTCCGTCGGCTCCTTGCGTGACCAGGTAATCTATCCTGACTCAGTGGAGGACATGCGAAGGAAGGGCTATTCAGAGCAGCACCTGGAAGCCATTCTGGACATCGTGCACCTGAACCACATCCTGCAGCGGGAAGGAGGTAGGGGGTGGGACATCCTCCTCTCAGCACCAAGGAGTGAGCCATCCACCCAGCAACCTGCTACCACCCCAGCCCCTGCCTCCCTCATCCACGATGCCAGTGTGCTAGGTGCCCCAAGAGCCCTCCTAACAGGGAAGATTGACAGGAAGCAGGTGGCTCAGGTGGGGGCGGGGGGTCATCTAGATGGTGCTCGCCATCAGGTGAGATGCTCACAGCAGGCTGGGGAGCTGAGGGGGCAGGGGGGATGGAGAGCTCTCACAGGGAACAAAGCCCTTGGAATGCTTTAGGCAGGGAAGTTACAAGTCTGTGTCACATTTCAGCAAGAGGACTGACCTCAGGCATGGGGGCGTGTGCAGGGCAGCCGGGGAGGAGCCCGCACTGGCGTCTGCGCAGAAGGCCTGGAGGGTGGGAGGCAGGAGCAGAGGTGGAGGGGACATCCGGTTTCTGCCTTGACCCTGGGAGGCACCATCCCCTGGGAAGGAGAGGAGGGAGGGACAGCCTGGTGGCAAGAGAAGGCATTGGTCTGGGGCTACTCCGTTAGTCTGCGAATGCCTGTAGGGCCTGGAGGTGAGGAGGCGAGTGCGGAACTCAGGGCGGGGCTGAGCTGATCTTAGTGAAACCTGAGCAGCAGGGTTCCACTTCCTGCCTCTGCCACTTGGGGGAAGCTTGACCTTGAGCAAAGACCTCACCTGAGCCTCTCTCTCCACCTGTAGAAGGGAGCAGGTACTAGTCCCTCCCTAAGCACCAGCGTTAAATGAAACCACTGCCAGCGTCACACCTGCACAGGAGGAGGGCTGCAGGCGGTGGAGCCCAGGTTGCCAGTCATGCTGAAGCTTCATCCCCAGCTCCCCCTGGCCTGCCTCAACTTCTTTTTGCTCCAGCCGCCCTCCCCTTAGAAGTGTACCCCTCCTGTCCTCCAGGCACCCCTCTGTGCCTGGGGTCCTTGAGGCCGACCATCATACCCTATTAGCATTGAGTTCAGCTGTCAACAATAGAAACACACACACATGCACACACACACACATGCACACACAGTGGCTCAAGTCACTCACAAGTTTATCTTATTGTGACACAAACGTCCTGAGGAAGGCAGGACACAGTTGGTGGGAGCAGCCCTGCTCTGTGTGGACCTTTGTTCCCAAAGTCACCAAGTCACCTCATGGTCCAAGATGGCTGTTCCTGCATTCACATCATATCCCAGGCCATAGGATAGAGGAAGTGGGGGGAAACGGTATATGCCATCTGTCTCTTTTTTTAGAATATGTTTTTATTGATTTTTTGAGAAAGAGGAAGGGAGAGGGGGAGAGAGAGAAACATCAATTGGTTGCCTCCTGCGACCAGACTGGGGATTGAGCCAGCAACCTGGGCATGTGCCCTGACCAGGAATCAAACCTGTGACCTCTTGGTGCATGGGACAATGCCCAACCAACTGAGCCTCATCAGCCAGGACAGTGCCATCCGTCTTTCTTTTCTTTTTTTTTTTTTTAATATATAGTTGTATTGATTTCAGAGAGGAAGGGAGAGGGAGAAAGAGGTAGAAACATCAATGATGAGAGAGAATCATTGATCGGCTGCCTCCTGCACACTGCCCCTCCCCCCGGGGATCGAGCCTGCAACCTGGGCATGTGCCCTTGACTGGAACCGAACCTGGGACCCTTCAGTTCGCAGGCTGACACTCTATCCACTGAGCCAAACCAGCTTGGGCGTGCCGTCTGTCTTTTAAAGAAAGTTCCAGAAGCTAGAAGCTGCCACATGTGTAACACTTGAACCCCATTGGCCAGGATGCAGTCACATACTCATATACCTCAAGACAAGCTAGGGAGTATAGTCTTTTTGAGGGTACCATGCACTCTACCAAAACTTCTAGTCCTGTGGGGAGGAATCATACACACACCTGCTCATTCAGGCAGCTGCCTGAGCCTTACCAGGGGACTGGCACGAGGCAGTGAGACAAAGGCCTGATGCCTACGGGTGAGAAGCCTTCTAGAGAGACCACGCCAGCCTTCCTGGGGCTGGCTCTTCGTTGGCACCTTGTCAGGTCCTGGATGAGTTTGCTGGGGCTGCTGGAACAAAGTACCACGGACTGAGCAGCTTAAACAGCAGAAATATGTTAGCCCCAGCTCTGGAAGGCCGAAGTCCAAGATCAACGTGTCGGCAGGGTTGGCTCCTGCTGAGGGCTGTAAGGGAACATCTGTTCCAGGCCTCTCTCCTTGGCTCGTAGACAACCATCTTCTCCCTCTGTCTCCTCACATCATCTTTTCTCTATTATATCTTTGTGTCCAAATTTCCCCTTTTTATAAGGACACCCATTTTATTGGATCAGGGCCCGCCCTAGTGACTTCACTTTAACGTGATGACATCTGTAAAGACCTTTTCTCCAAATACTGTCACCTGAGGTCCTGGGGGTTAGGACTCCCACATATCTTCTTTTGGGGGGGATACAATTCTGGTCTCATCTTCTTTTTGACTATTAAAGTATCACCTACAGCCCAGACGGTGTGTCTCAGAGGTTGAGTGTTGACCTATGAACCAGGAGGTCACGGTTCAATTCCCGGTCAGGGCACATGCCTGGGTTGTGGGCTCAATCCCCAGTGTGAAGCGTGCGGGAAGCAGCCAATCAATGATTCTCTCTCATCACTGATGTTTCAATCTCTCTCTCCCTCTCCCGTCTCTGAAATTAATAAAAATACATATTTTTAAGTATCACCTATAGACAGACAAGCACCCAGAGCACAAATAGTCAGCCGTTGGCCTTCTCCAGAGTCATCTTCCACTGTCTCGTGTTCCCCAGCTCCCTCTCACCAGGCCCACCACGCCCAGTGGGCCTGGGCCCTTGTTGCATTGAACAGAGCCCCCTTGTCCCCTGCCTAGGTTGGGAGGCCGTGTGTGACTGGAAGGACGTTCTGTCAGGGGGCGAGAAGCAGAGGATCGGCATGGCCCGCATGTTCTACCATAAGTGAGTGGGCTGTCCAGGGTGCTAGGGCTCCCTCAAGCACTGGCCGCACTAAGCGGCGGC
>NW_006293237.1:525873-527975 GCF_000327345.1 Myotis davidii | reverse complement strand
CCAGGTCAACAGCAATGGAGGGTCCACAGCCTCGCCCGCTCTGCTCCCACTCTCAAGGCCAAAGTATGCCCTCCTGGATGAATGCACCAGCGCTGTAAGCATCGACGTGGAAGGCAAGATCTTCCAAGCGGCCAAGGATGCAGGCATCGCTCTGCTTTCCATCACCCACCGCCCCTCCCTGTGGTAGGTGCCCTCCCTTCCTGCCTGGAGTCGAGGGGAGGGAGCGCCCTTCCCAAATTCTACACCCCCACAGCTTTGGGGGGGGGGGAGATGGTGCTGCCATCAGGGGAGCTGGGAACCCGCCACGTGTCTCCTGCTGAGCAGCCTCTGCATCTCTGTCCCTGTCCCTCTCCCGGCCCAGGAAGTACCACACACACTTGCTGCAGTTCGATGGCGAGGGCGGCTGGAAGTTCGAGAAGCTGGACTCAGCCGCCCGCCTAAGCTTGACTGAGGAGAAGCAGCGGCTTGAGCAGCAGCTGGCCGGCATCCCCAAGATGCAGCAGCGTCTCCAAGAGCTCTGCCAGATCCTGGGCCAGGGCCGCAGGGTCGTCCAGGGCGCTGCCACCTGACAGAGGGCCGTGGCTCTGGGCCCTCAGCCCCTGCCCCTCCCCGAGCCCTCGGATCATATGAAGGAAACAGCAGTGCCTGCCTACCCACACCCCCCTCCACCCAGCCCACCGCAGGCCCACCCTGCATGACTCTCCCTCCACCCAGGCCTCCCTGCCACTGACCTGCCTAGATGACTGCCAGTGAAAGGGCACACCTGACCCTCGTGCCCCTGCCCTCGGGCACAGAGACATAGAAGGTCCTACACTGCTGCCCTCCCCAACCGTGCCCCTCCCTTGCCCCACCATTAATGTGACCTGAGCAGGGTAGCCGAGTCCTCTCTTTGCTTTGGGGAGGCAGAGAGGGACAGGAGGTACCCCAGCCCACACCACCAGGATAGTCCGTACTGAGCCTCGGCATCTGTGGGGACTGCCTTCCTGAGACCGAAGTCCCCTTATGTCCTCCTTTTCAGTCCCTCGGAGACCCTATGGTCCATCCTTCTATTGCCACTGCCCAAGTGGTTGCCACGGCTCCACTGGACGCCCTCCCTGCCATAGAAATGGCCAAACAGGACCCAGGGCCAGACTAGGGTCACTGCCCCTTCTCCCCACCACTTGTCCCGAAGAGCTCTCGGGAGAAAGAATTGCACAACATTTCTCAGCAAGCGATAAGAAGAATGTAGTCCCTGTCCCTCTCGGTCCCTACAAGCTAATTTATTGGATTCCCGTTTGTAGCCTTCTCGATTGCCAATGTGAGCACCCTGCTAGCAGGGGAGGCAGCCCGGGCTGCGGTCCTTCCACAGGTGGCCCAGCCTCTGAGCCAGCCCCAGCCAGCCTGTCAGCCCACCAGCCTACACTGCCAGCTGCCACCAGGGGGGCCCAGGCCAGCCAGAGGGGGAAATGGACACTGTGCTGCCGTGAGTGTGGGCACCAGTGTTCCCAGCTCAGTGCCAAAGAGGGGTCAGCCGGAGAAGCTGTCTCCACAAAGCTAGCTCCTGCCCGAGAGGGAGACCCCACCGCTGCTGTGTGCCTTTCGGGGGTGGAGGGGGGCTCAGCCCTCGGGCCAGGATGCCTCCCTCAGTCCCTCAGTAAAAACTGCCCATGGAAATTGTGTTCTTGTCTCCTGTTCTCTTTGTCCGGCCTGGCGTGGGGGAGACACAGGGACGGGTAGCTGGCCTGAAGGGAAAGAATAACAGCCCCCACGCCACCTGAAGACGCAGCTCAGCACATTTTGTGGCTGGCATGCTGCGGGGGAGGCGGATTCATCAACATCTCACAAAAATATTGGTGGGGCCCAAATAGGACTCTGGACCCAGCGCTGGGGTGAGGAGAGGACTTCCAGAGAGATCGTATGTGAAAAACAGCTGCAAAGTGGGCTGGTTGGGGGAACACTAGGAGGAAGGGTCCTGGCCCAGCCTGGCAAGGAGCAGCGGGGAAGATGTGCTTCTCTAGTTATAGGAGGGAACATTTTACAAGGGACCAGGAGTGGATCAGGAGCAAGATTCGGGATATTGATGCTTGAGTGTAGGGGAAGGGAGGGGCCAAGGAGCCTGAACT
>NW_006293237.1:525452-525813 GCF_000327345.1 Myotis davidii | reverse complement strand
AGTTATGCTTAAAGCAGGTTGTGTGGAGGGTTTTTTGGAGAGAGACACACCACTATAAAAAGAATTCTATAAAAAGTTCTACCCGGCCAGCATGGCTCTGGTTGAGCGTCAACCTATGAACCAGAAAGTCACAGTTCGATTCCCAGTCAGGGCACATGCCTGGGTTGCAGGCTCGATCCCCAGTGTGGGGTATGCAGGAGGCAGCAGCTGATCAATGATTCTCATCATTGATGTTTCTATCTCTCCCTCTCCCATCCTCTCTGATATCAATAAAATATGTTTTGGGGGAAAAAGAAATATGAAGAAACACAAGACCAATTGAAAAGCCCCAAATGAAGGGAAATGAAGGCTCAGAACCAAA
>NW_006293237.1:511406-524156 GCF_000327345.1 Myotis davidii | reverse complement strand
AAGTAGGTTTCTGGCCTTTCCTTACAATGTTGTGATCCTGCTGGCTGAACTCCGGCAGTATTGTTACATAGTTGCTTAGAGTTGCAGCTCAGAGGCCTGCAGCGGCAAGCAGGGAACGTTGGAGTCCTCTGTCACTGAAGCAAGCAAGCCTCATGTTCAGTTTAAGCTGCCTGGCTGCTGGCCGCCACCTTGGCTGGCAGTTAATTTGCATATCGCCCTGATTAGCCAATGGGAAGGGTAGCGGTCGTACGCTAATTACCATGTTTCTCTTTTATTAGATAGGATGTAATAAAGAATGAAGTTCTGACCCATGCTGCAACATGGGTGAACTGCAAAAACATGATACTGATTGAGTGGAAGGAGCCAGTCACAAAAGACACATACCATATGAGTCCATTCATATGAAATATCCAGAATAGGCAAACCCACAGAGACAGAAAGGGGATCAGTGGCTGGCAGGGGCCTGGGAGGAGAGGAATGAAGAATAACTGCTAATAGGTACAAGGTTTCCTTTTGGGATGATGAAAATATTCTGGAACAATAGAGGTGATGGTTGCACAATATTGTGAATGCACTAAATGCCACTGGATTGTGCACTTTGGAATGAACAATTTTGTGTTATGTGAATGTGTCCTCAAAAAATAGATGATAGATTGATTGTTTGATGATAGAGGATAGATTTATATGTGATAGAGAGAGAGGGGCATAGATGAGCGAACACACCACCTAAAGCAGCCCAGACAAGACATGCTGAGGCCTGAAATCCTGGACAGATTAGAGAGAGATTAGAAGAAAATCAACAGGCATGGGGGAGGGGGCAGGTCAGGCATTAGGGACAGGAAAGGGGAAAGTCAAGAGGACTCCTAGGTTCTGGCTTGGGTGGCCTAGTGGGTGACCGCACCCTTCACTGAGGGAGGGTCAGGTTGGAGAGTAGCTGTCACCCAGTTAGCACTTGCTGGGCCTGCGCCAGCAGCCCCCTGGAAATGATGAGTAGGCAGTGTCCGGGGGAGCTTCCAGCTTGGATGAACTCTAGCCTTGAGATCCTCTGAGGCATCCAGGCTCTAGCAGAGAGTCAGGTGTTGGCTGAAGATCTGTATAGACAGCCTGGGGAAATGGGGCTTGGTCCCATGGGGGGCAGGGAGTGCAAGATAGACGGCATTTTATCGAAGTTTTGAGGTTAGGATTCGTTCCTGATTCCAGGGAAGCGGTAAATGAAAAGGTGGAGAGTTGTTGCCCAGCTCAGTGGTTGAGTGTCAACTTATGAACCAGGAGGTCACAGTTCAATTCCCGGTCAGGGCACATGCCCGGGTTGTGGGCTCAGTCCCCAGTGTGGGGTGTGCAGGAGGCAGCCGATCAATGATTCTCTCTCATCATTGATGTTTCTCTCTCCCTCTTCTTCCTTTCTGAAATCAATTTTTTAAAAATTTTAAAGAAGGTGGGGAGTTGTTGAGTTCTTCCTCCATTTCTTCCCAAGATTATGTAAGTCATCCCTACCTGAACATAAATCCTTTAAAAAACAACAACAAAAACTTAAATAACTAGAATGGTTCTGTGGTCTGCCACCAAACCCCAATTGATGTGAATGGAAAGAGACAACCTGGCAAATACCATCCTAAAGGAAGCTAGACAAGAGAAATTAATGTCAGACAAAGTAGACCTCAGGGCACAAATATTATTAGGAATTAAAGAGATTGCTGCATAATGATTAAGTAAATAATTCATTTGCAGCATTAACCATTGTGAACGTGTGCGTACCTGCCTAATGACAGAGCATCGAATGTATATCAAACAAAAAAGGAAAAGGAAAAATTAATAAATTAGTACATTCACCACAATAAATTATACCACCTCTCACTACAATTGGCAGCTCAAGCAGACAAAACTAGTAAGAATATAAGGGGAGGGAATGAACAAACTTGATGAATGGGCCTTCCAAAACTAAAGACTACACACTCTTATCAGTTCACCTAGATTATAGTATAGGTCCTAGAACATTTACTATAACTCACCATGTCCTGAGCCACAAAACAAATCTCAACAAATACTGAAAGAATTGGTATTGTCCAGATCATGTTCCCAAGCTGCGATAGGATAAACACATAAATTGGTAACAATACTAAAATAAGTCCTTCTAAATGTTTGGAAATTTAAATGTACATGGAAATCTAAAAACAGAACTGAACAACAATGAAAATAAAACTACACGTGAAAACTCAGGAGATGTAGCCCAGCAGTACTTAGGAGGAAATGTATAATCTTAAAATGAATAAGAGGAGTACCAACTCAGGAAGTTAGAAAAACCACAATAGAACAATCCTAAAGAAAGTAGAAAGAAGGACTCACACTTCCTGATTTCAAAACATATTACAAAACTATAGGAATTAAAACAGTGCGGTACTGGCATGAAGACAGACAAATAGACCACTGGGACGGAATAAAGCCTAGAAAGAAATCCTCACTTATATAGTCAACTGATCTTCAACAATGGAGCCAAGACCATTCAATAGAGAGAAGACAGTCTCTTCAATAAATGGTTGTGGGAAAACTGAATAATCACATGCAAAAGAATGATGTTTGAGCCTGGCCAGTGTGGCTCAATGTTTGAGCATTGACCTATGAACCAGGAGGTCACAGCTCGATTCCTGGTCAGGGCACATGCCCAGGTTGGGGGCTCGATCCCCAGTGTGGGGCGTGCAGGATGCAGCCTATCAATAATTCTCTCTCATCATTGATGTTTCTAACTCTCTTTCTCTCCCTTCCTCTCTGAAATCAATAGAAATATATTTATTTTTAAAAATTATGTAAGTAAAAAAACAAAAAAATTCACAAAGGGAATCCAGAAAGAATTATTAGACGTAATACAGGAATTTACAAACTTGTTTGATACAAAATCCATACACAAAAAGTGTGTTTCTATATACCAGCAACACAATCCAGAAGGTGAATTTAAAAGAAAATAGCATTTATAATGACACAAAAAAACCAAGTCTCTAGTAATAAATCTAACAAAGGATGTTCAATTCCTTTAGAGGGAAATGTATTGAAAGGATCTTAATAAATAGAGAGATGTACTATGCTCATACAGGGGGAAACTCAATATTTTAGAGATAGCTAGTCTCCATACTCACATAGACATGGGATGTGGCATATGACCAAGGGCTCACCACACATTTGTGCAAAAGGATGGGCTGATTAATGGGGTATGGACAATAGACACCCATGTGGAAAAATATAAAACATGATCTCTACCTCACACCATATACAAACAAACCCATTCTATGGATTAAGGTCCTGAATATGAAAACCTAGAAACATATTCAGAAAAGAACACATGAGGAAATCTCTATGCTCTTGGATAGGGGAGGATTTCTAAACAAGACAAAAATGACAAACCATAAAATAGAAGATCAATACATGTAATTATATTCAAATTTAAGACTTCTTCATCTAATGATGCTATAGGCAAACTGAGAAGACAAGTAATGGGCAGGGAGAAGACATAACAGACCAAGGATTGGTATCTAGAATATATACCAGTAAAGACTCTCTCAAAATAGTAAGGAAAAGACAATTCATATTGAAAAATTGACAAAGACATGATCAGGCATTTCGCAGAAGAGGAAAGCCCTGGCCAGTGCACTCAGTGGTTAAAGCATCGGCCCACGCACCAAAGGGTTGCGGGTTCAATTCCCAGTTAAGGGCACATACCAGGTTCATTCCCCGCCAGGCACATGTGGAAGGCAACCAGTCAATGTATCTCTCTCACATCAGTGTCTCTCTCTCTCTCTCTCTCTCTCTCTCTCTCTTTCTCTCCTTCCCTCCCTCCTTCCCTCTCTTCTATTCTCTGAAAAGCAATAGATAAAATATCCTCAGGTGAGGATTAACAACAACAACAACAACAACAACAACAAACCCACAAAAAAATAAGCAGCAAGGCATACTAACCACTTCACACCCCTCATATTGACAGAAAGTACTAAGTACTAGGTCAAAGTACTAAGTGCAAGTGTTGGTAAAGTGTGAAGAAAAAGAAAGGCACCAGATAAGTCCAAGTTCTCCCTGATTTGCTGACCTCTGCATCCTCAAAGCCTACCCGACTAACCTTGTGCCCCAGGAAGAGGGAAACACCCATGGGCATGTCACCTGCAGACAGCCTCAGCAGTCCCTATCTCTCCTCCTTCCAAAGCCTGCCACGTTCATGGTCCAGGGCCACGTGGCCTCATGGTTAAGTGCAGGGGCCCTGTGGTTGACTCTTAGCCTTGCCACTTAGTAGCTGTGCAACCTTTTTTAAAAAATATTTTTTTATTGATTTCAGAGAGGAAGAGAGAGGGAAAGAAAGAAACATCAATGATGAGAGAGAATCATTGATCAGCTGCCTCCTGCACGCCCCCCACTGGGTTCAAGTCCCCAACCTGGACATGTTCCCTGACTGGAAATTGAACCGTGATCTCCTGGTTCATAGGTCAACGCTCAACCACTCAGTGATGCTGGCTGGGCTAGCTGTGCAACCTTGTGTAAGTTTCTTAACCTCTTATGGCTCAGTTTCCTCTCCTGTGAACTGGGGGAAATAGCTGTAACCCCTTCTGGGGCCAGTGGAAGGACTGAATGAGTTAATATACCTGGAACACTTAGCCCAGTGGTCCCCAACCTTTCTTTGGCCATGCCCCACCTAAGCATCTCTGAAATCTTGATGCCCCCCTGTGATATATAATTCTTATTATTCGAAAAGTAACTCCTATTCACGTGGAGGAAGCCTAAGAGGCCATTCACTTGGTCTAAACAAGCTTCCAAAGAACATGGCACCCATGAAAGAGAAAAATCAAAGAACGAAAGGACATTGAATATGAAGTGATATATGAAAAAATAGCAAATAGTTTCAAAACATATGATAGAGAACTGAAATACATAAATAGGTCACTATATATTTATATATTGTATATGAGGCCCCTAGAACCATAAGAAATGCAAAAAGTTCACTGTTGGTAACTCATTCTCGAATTGCCCCCCTTAAAAATCAAATTGCCCCCCTGTGGGGCGTGTGCTCCACGTTGGGAACCACGGACTTAGCCCAGCCCCAGACCTCCTGAGGAGGGCCATAGTCGCAGCACTGGTTTAAGGTTCCCTTAAACCTCACTTCCTCTTCCTGAGACCCTGATTGCCTCTAGCTGTGACTTCTCCCTGCACCTCGAGAAGCCCTCCACAGATGGGCTTTTCTGGCAGTGGGGCCTTAACTGTTGGCAAGTAGCTCTGCCCGAGACCCAGAAAACACTTGAGCATGTGGAAGTGGGCTTTGTCTCTGAACGGTGCCAATGCCAGGCTCGAGCCTGGCACCCAGAAGGCACTTCCTGGAAGGCTATAGAATGCTCCCCTGACGACTCAATGGGAAGGCACCACCCTGTTCTCACCTGCTCCAGCCAGGTGCCCACAGCCTCTGCCATGCCTATCAAGGCCAGCAGAGGGCAGCAGCAACCGCCCTGCGCTGTTGGGCAAAGGGGTGGATGGGGAGGGGCTGGGCTGCCTCATCCGCCAGGATGAGTCCGGTTGGGCACGATTGCATTGTGGGGAGGGAGGCCGGGGCTCCACGGAGACGCACTTCTGGCACCAGCTGCTCCTCAGCCCCTGCCCGCGGCCCACCCAGGTAGGCAAGAACCCGGGCTGGTGAGAGCAAGGGGTGCAGGGGCCTCTGGATTGGGGAGCACCACCTCGGGCTGTGCTGGGACCTGAGAGAAGCCAGGGGTTCACAGGGCCAACTAACTCTCATCCGGGAAAGGCCTTCAGGGGCCAGCCCTGTGATGGCACCTCCTGATGCCTAGGGGGCACAGCACACCTTTGGGAAGTAGGACCCCGTACTTCTGCCCCCCAAATGGAAGAGCTGGCGCTGCCAAGGGCAGGGCACAGAGTAGGGAAGTGGCCCGCCTGGATCCCTGCCCCCACAGCCACCCAACTGGCCCAGCCAGGTGGCGGCAAAACTGCTGCTGCCACCTTGCCCAGAGCCTGCTGCTGCAGCTCACCGTGGTGAAGGCAGGGTCTCCAATCTCTGCACACCTGCCCCTGCGCCTTGGGGCAGAGCCCTGGCTCTGCTGGCTTGGTGTGCACACGGTGCCCTGTGAGGGTGGCAAGGCAGCCAGCTGCCAAAGGACACTCCTTTCCCCGCCCCAAGCATGGAGGGGGATGTAGGCCCTTCCTGGGATGGTGTTTCCTTGGGGGAGGGGGAGGGGCACCGCCAGCGACCAGTTGCCATGCCTGAAGCTCCGGGTTGAGTTCCTGCGGGCCATGCCCCCCACCCCTTCCTGTGCATCCTCTGCTGGCACTGTGCACCACCACCAGGATGTACCTGGCACGACTTTGCCGGCCCCCCGAGGTGGGGCTGGATGGGCCAGTTCTTATTCTGGGCCAAAGGGGTGGGGGTGTTGGGGGGAAAGTGTCCTGGACGCCTTGCCTTTGTCAGCGTCTCCCCTGCCCCCAGTCCGGACAAAGGCCGGCATTGAGGGCCAGGGCTGGCACTCCAGCCAGGCACCAAGGCTACTAAGGCTGAGTCTGGCATTGCAGGGACTGAGCGCCCTGACCCTCCCATGGGGGTTCTGGGGCCTCCCCTGAGCTGTTCACAAGGAGGAGCTCGCTGGCTGACACCACAGGGGTGGGGCCGGCTGTGTGGCTCTCATTTTTCTGGCTGGAGGAAACCCTGTCCCTTTGTCCCCAGATCCCAGGGGGTGTCTCTCTGAGGGTGGGGAGTGGCAGGGAGCCCCCTGGCCAGAACAGCCGGGGTGGGGTGGGGGGAGAGCACCAGATAGTGGGTCCCTGGCCTCTGGACAGAGGGGACATTGTTGAGGTGGAGGCAGGGCTCCCTTGGCCCGGCCACTATTGACAAAGCTGCCAGCTGTGGTGGAGCCTGGCCACTAGGCCCTTGCTCCCCCCCCCAAACCTCCCACCTCCCCCAGGGCCAGTGTGAATGGGGCCAAGCCTCAACTGTCTCCCTCCCACTCAGGGCAATGCCCCCCACAGCAGTCTTGTGCCTGTCACCACTGCCCTGGGGCAGTTGAAGTGACGAGATGTGCTTCCCGCTGCTGCTCCCCTTCTCAACGGTGAGTGCCCGGGTCCCCAGTCCCCAGAGATGTCCCAGGGAGGGCCGGGCCAGGTAAAACAGCACTGGGGAGCCTGGGTGTGGGGCTCCGATGTGCTGCACCTCCTGGCCACAGTCCCTAGCCCGTCACCCACATGCCATGGACACTGCCGCTGATATCCCAGGTCGAGAGGAAACGGCCCTGCCTTTCAGCCAGGCCTGACCTTCCTGTCTGTGTTAGCAAGATAAAGAGCTCTGACGCAGCCACATGCCTGCGAGCCCGGGCGTGCGTCCCTGCTGGCGTCTTTGCTGGCGGGCATGGGACACACTGAGCAACTGTGGGCCTGCCCCTGGCGCGCCCACATGCACGGTTATGCGGGTTCCGGACTCAGCTGGCGCTCTGTCCCCTTCTCTGTGGCTCTGGGCTTGGGGTCAGGAGGAGGGTGGAGCGAGAGTCCGCCAAGGCCCACAGGCTCTGCCCTGTTGGCATCTCTCTCTGTCTCTCTTGCCTGGCCACCGAGGCAGCCGTTAGGGCTGTTGGGCAGGGTCTGCTGCTAATGGCCCCCCACCGGGAGGCAGGGCTCAGGCTCACACCCCCATCAGGCCCGTGGGAGCTACTTCCAGTCTGGGGTCCAAATGGCTCCAAATGGGTGAGGAGCTGCGCCTATGGCTTCTCGGTGTGGGGCCCCCTTCAAGCTCTTCTGCCTTCCTCCCCACTACCCTCTCCTCACTCAAGCTCTCTTCCTGGCTGTCTTCTTCTCATTCCCCCTTTTCTCTGTCCCCCTCCACATCCACACTCGTGGTGCCAGGCCCCAATGGACCCTGGCCGCTGGGGCCCATGGAGCAGGGGGCAGATCTCCTGTACCCATGCTGTCTCTTGGTGACCTCTCCTCACCTCCCCCAGGCCCAGCTCTCCCCAACCTCTGCCCTGACCACCCCCTAGCCGTCTGTGGCATGACCCTGTTCTCATTGGCCCTGGCTTGCACCCCCTCCTTGCCATCTTTGGGGAGAGCTGGGGTGGTGTCTCGGCCTGCATCCCTCCAACTGCCTCAGTTTCTCCCTGGCTCGTTCTCCTCTCTCCAGCACTCCCTCTCTGTGCTCATAAAGGTCCCTCTTTGCCACTGACCCAGGGCCAGTTTCCTGTCCCTGACGGGGTCTCCCTGCTCTTGCCAACCCTCCCACCTCTTGCCCCCGTGCCACCTCTCTTGTCTGAGTGGTGGGCACAGGATCCCCCACAATGTGGCTTCCACCAGCATTCCTTCGCCCACATCCTCCAGTCTGTGGGCTCCTGCTCCCTTTCCCCCTCTTCCAGGTGCTCCCACGCCTCTGCCTCCTGCCTCTCTCCCCATCAACACCCCCTCTGCCCTGCTCTCCTCTCCATGGCCTTTCCTCTCTGTGTCACAGCCCCCTCTGTCACTGTGTCCTATTTGTGGTCTTGTGGCTTTTCAGGATCTGTCCCCCTTCAACAATCTAAACACATACATTTAAAGTAGAAGATGAAACAATTCTTTCCTTGTGCATGTATGTGACCACCCCCCCCCATCTCTTGGATATTCTTTGTCACTCTTTCTGTCCTCCTCTCCCGCCCCCTTTCTGACTCCTTCTCTCTGTCTCCATGTCTCTCTCTGCTCTCTCTCTTCTTTTAAAATATGTTTTTATTGTTTTCAGAGAGGAACGGAGATGGAGAGAGAGAGAGAAACATCAATGATGAGAGAGCATCCTTGATCGGCTGCCTCCTGCACCCCCCACAATGGGGATCGATCCCGCAACCCGGGCATGTGCCCTGACCAGGAACCGAACCGTGACCTCCTGGTTCGTAGGTCAACGCTCAACCACTGAGCCATGCCAACCAGGCTGTCTCTTCTCTTTGCTTCTCTCTGCTCTCTTTCTTTGTCCCTGCTTTATGGTTCCTCCTCTCTGCCTCTCTGTGCTTCTCTCCCTCTGTTTTTATCTCTCTTCTCAATCTTCTCTCCCTCTGGTCCTCTTTCTCTACCCCCTCTTCCTCTGTCCCCCTCACCGCCCTGACTCATGCCGACCAGGGGTGGGGAGGCAGTGCTCCCTTCCCACTGGGCCTCAGGTGCTCGGCTCTCCCCCAGGCCCAGGTGATGGCTCCCTGGTCTCCCTTCGGCCCCCACCTCCTGCTCGTGCTGTTGCTGCTGTGCCCACCGCTGCCCCCGACTCAGGCCCATCGATTCTCCGCACTCAACACTACCTTCAACCACTTGGCACTGGCACCCGGCCGGGGCACAGTCTACGTGGGGGCGGTGAACCGCCTCTTCCAGCTCAGCCCGGAATTACAGCTCGAGGCTGTGGCTGTCACCGGCCCCATCTTCGACAGCCCCGACTGCGTGCCTTTCCGTGACCCGGCTGAGTGCCCGCAGGCCCAGCTCACTGGTAACGCCAACCAGCTGCTTCTCGTGAGCAGCCGGGCCCAGGAGCTGGTGGCCTGCGGGCAGGTGCGGCAGGGCGTGTGCGAGAAGCGGCGCCTTGAGGACGTGTCCCAGCTTCTGTATCAGGCCGAGGACCCAGGCGATGGGCAGTTTGTGGCCGCCAATGCCCCAGGAGTGGCCACGGTGGGCCTGGTGGTACCTGCACCGGGCCGGGACCTCCTGCTGGTGGCCAGAGGCCTGGCTGGCAAGCTGTCAGGAGGGGTACCGCCCCTGACTGTCCGCCAACTGGCTGGGCCGCAGCCCTTCTCCAGCGAGGGCCTGGGCCGTCTTGTGGTGGGAGACTTGTCTGACTACAACAACAGCTACGTGGCGGCCTTTGCCAACGCCCACTCCGCCTACTTCGTCTTCCGCCGTCGTGGGGCCCGGGCACAGGCCGACTATCGCTCCTATGTTGCCCGAGTCTGCCTGGGGGATGCCAATCTTTACTCCTACGTGGAGGTGCCCCTCCACTGCCATGGTCAGGGCCTCATCCAGGCTGCCTTCCTCGCCCCGGGCACCTTGCTGGGGGCCTTTGCCGCAGGCCCAAAGGGGACACAGGCGGCCCTGTGCGCCTTCCCCCTGGCAGAGCTGGACAGCAGCATGGAGCAGGCCCGGCGCCTTTGCTACACAGCAGGCGGCCGAGGCCCCAGCGGCACAGAGGAAGCCACCGTGGAGTATGGCGTCACTTCACGCTGCGTCACCCTGCCCCCTGTAAGTGGCTGGGCCTGGGCCCCACACTTGTCCTCTCACCTCAGGCTTTGCCCACTATCTTTTGGTGGCGGCTCTGGTCTTCTCTCGCTGCCTCATCTAGCCTCGCTTGCCTCTCTGTCCCTGTCCCTCGTGGTCCTGCGGCAACCCTCAGCCCAGGGCAGGGGCTGCCATATGTAGTCCTGAGCCCCAGGCAGCTGGACTCTCTCATGTGACAATGACCCATGGCCTCTTGGTTAGAGGATGTCACGAAGGGGCCGGCTTGGTCTCCAAGTCTCCTAGCTGGTCTGTCTTTCTCCCTCTCTGCAGCGGGCTTGGTCTTACCATGGGGCTCCCTGGCCCTACCCGCTATCCTGCCTTGCTCTCTCCTCACTGGCCACCTGGCTGTCCTCCTCTGACTAGCTCTGGGCCTGGGGAAGTATCTTCTGCCTTTTCTGAGAACTGATTTTGCCCTCCCCGCCTGTCCAGGACTCCCCTGAGTCGTACCCCTGTGGTGATGAGCACACCCCCAGCCCCATCGCTGGCCGCCAGCCCCTGGAGGCCAGGCCTTTGCTGCACCTCGGGCAGCCCATCAGCGCCATCGCAGCCCTCCAGGCAGATGGGCACATGGTAGCCTTCCTGGGGGACACCCAGGGCCAGCTGCATAAGGTGAGGGCCTGTCATCGCCAGCCTCCCGGCCCTATGGTCTTAACACTGCCAGGCCAGTCCCTGCAGCGGCTCAGGGCAGCCCCAGGTACCCTCTGCCTCAGCTTGTGTCCTGGCTGGCCGGGTGCCACCTGCTGGCTGCCTGGCGCCCAGAGACATCAACTAGGATGACGTCCCAGGTGTCTCCTAGGCAACCCCAACTTCTCCAGCCAATAGTGGGAGCTAACAGCCAAGGTGGATGAGGGTGGCATGGAGGCAGGGTGGGCAGTGCCTGGCCCTCAGAGC
Source organism: Myotis davidii (assembly GCF_000327345.1). NCBI lineage: Eukaryota > Metazoa > Chordata > Mammalia > Chiroptera > Vespertilionidae > Myotis > Myotis davidii. Next base: position 513,029 of record NW_006293237.1, on the reverse strand, counting down.
CAGCCTAGCCCCAGAAGTCTCTCCGAGGCAAACTCTTGCCTTCTTGTGACCTGTTTGCCTCCCCACAGCTGTCTTCTGGCCCCTGGTGCCCAAGGGCCTCACCCAGGGTGGCTCTGCCACCCTAGCTGGGTGATGCTGAATGGAGGAGGCAACATGGGCAGAATGGATGCCCATGGGCCTTCCCCACCCTCTGTGGCCTGGGATCCCCAGTCTGGAAAAGAGCACATGCCCTGAACAGTTGGCCTGGGGCCATCTGAGAGGGGGCCTTGGGTCAGCGGTCTGGCCCAGCCCTGTCCTTGTCATCCCCCAGGTCTTTCTCAATGGCTCCCAAAGCCAGGTGTACCACTCCCAGCAAGTGGGGCCTCCAGGCTCAGCGATCAGCCCCGACCTGCTTGTGGATAACAGCAGCAGCCACCTCTACGTCTTGACTGCCCAGCAGGTGAGGGCTGGCCCAGGGGTCTGGGTACATGAGGCCCGAGTGCCCGCACCCACTGCTTCTATCCCTACTGCCCATCCAGGTAGACCGGGTACCCGTGGCGGCCTGCCCCCAGCTCCCCGACTGCACCAGCTGCCTCCAGGCCCGGGACCCGCTGTGTGGCTGGTGCATCCTCCAGGGCAGGTGAGTGCAGCGCCTACGCCCAGGTTTGGGCTGACAGGTGGTGCATGCTGGGAGGCCACACCTGGAAGCAGCCCTGGGCATGCCAGGAGGCCAGTTTGGCTCCCTGTGGTAATAACTCGGGCTGTGCCCTGTGTGGCTCCGTGTGTGAGCATTGACCAAGGAGGTCACTGTTAGATTCCCTGTCAGGGCACATGCCCGGGTTGTGGGCTCGATCCTCAGTGTGGGGCGTGCAGGAGGCAGCTGATTAATGATTCTCTCTCCTCATTGATGTCTCTATCTCTCTCTCCCTCTCCCTTCCTCTCTGAAATCAATAAAATATATTAAAAATAAAAAAAGACTCAGGCCGCTGCTGAGTTCCTCCATCCTGTCCCATCCCACCAAACCAAGACTGCTCGGCAGCCCCTTCCCACCACGGCCAAACCTGCTCACTTCTCATTCCCCCGCCTCTACCCTGGGCCAGGCCTCTGTCCCCTCTCCCAGGTGTCCCCTCCAGCCCATGCTCTGCATGGCAGCCCCAGGAATCCCTACGGCACCCCTAAGCCAGATGCGTGCGCCTTCCCTCTGCAGCACGGCCCCCTCTTACTGTCAAGGCCAAAGCCCATGCATTGACCACCGAGCCCTGGTGCTTGGCCCCTTCCTCTGTGAGCACAGTGATGTTCATCTCCCCTGCTTCCTGCGCTCCAGCTGGGCCATCCTTTCAACCCCCTTGTGGCCAATCATCCAAATAGCCTGAGACCCACGCGGTGACCCAAGGGGCCCTTGCCTGCAGGTGTACCCGCAAGGGCCAATGTGCGAGGGCAGCCCAGCCCAACCAGTGGCTGTGGAGCTATGAGGAGGACAGTCGCTGCCTGCATGTCCAGAGCTTGCTGCCAGCCCATCACCCCCGCCAGGAGGAGGGCCAGGTGAGGCTTCTGTACCACCTGCCTGTGAGGGATGCCCCCAGGCTGCACCCACCACCACCCCATCCTCCTCTCTTGCTGCCTCTGCTCCCATTCTCTCTACTC
>NW_006293237.1:509775-511317 GCF_000327345.1 Myotis davidii | reverse complement strand
CCTGCTCTGTTTTCCTTGCACATGCCCCAGGTCACCTTGTCTGTCCCCCGGCTGCCCACCCTGGCTATGGATGAATACTTCCATTGTGCCTTTGGAGACTACGACAGCTTGGCTCAAGTGGAAGGGCCCCACGTGGCCTGTGTCACCCCTCCCCAAGACCAGCTGCCACTTAACCCTCCAGGCACAGGTGAGGGGTCCCTGGGCTGGGTGGTCGGGGCAGAAGCTGGAGGGGCAGAGCCACATGACCTATTCTGCTACCACCATCCCCTCCTAGACCACATCACCTTGTCCCTGGCCTTGATGTTTGAGGATGTGGCCATAGCTGTCACCAACTTCTCCTTCTATGACTGCAGTGCTGTCCATGCCTTGGAGGTGGCTGCCCCGTGAGTGCTAGGCCTGGCTGCCGGGTAAGGGTGGCTACCCAGATAGTGCCCAGCCTGAGCAGCCCCCTGCCTCTCCAGGTGCCGTGCTTGTGTGAGCAGCCTCTGGCGATGCCACTGGTGCCCCCAGAGCAGCCGCTGTGTGTACGGAGAGCACTGCCCAGAGGGCGAGAGGACCATCTATAGCACCCAGGAGGTAGGTGGGCCCTGCCTGTTGGGCTCTCCTTCGTTGCTCAACCTCTCCCTGCAATGGCTACAGGGCTGCGTGTATGGGCCTTGGCTTTTACTGCCACTGCAGACCCACCTCACCCTGTGCCCTGCCTGGGCCCCTGAACTTCGGAAGGGCTAATGGATCTTCTTTCCCCAGGTGGATGTCCAGATGCGTGGCCCAGGGGTTTGTCCTCAGGTTGAGGGCCTAGCAAGTCCCCTCCTGGTGCCTGTGGGCTGGGAGAGCCGCTTGGCCCTGCGAGTTCGGAACCTTCAGCATTTCCAAGTAAGCGGCCCGGTGGGCTGGGAATGGGGACAGAGTGGGAGGTGGCTGATCATGTCCAGGGTCCTGACAGTGTCTACCCCCAGGGCCTGCCTGCCTCCTACTATTGCTGGCTGGAGCTGCCCGGAGAACTACAGAGGCTGCCAGCTTCCCTGGAAGAGACTACTGGGGATGCGGGCCTCGTCTACTGCCAGGCCCAGCAGGTGAGCAGCCATCCGCAGCTTCGCCTGCCACTGGACGCCTTCTGCAGCCCTCAGATGCCCCAAACTCCCTTCCTCTCAGCTTGTCCCAGCCCTTCAGAGGCTCATGCTCCACATCCCTTTGTCACGAGGCCTGCTCTATGTAGCAGGAACACCGTGCCCACAGACTCTGCCCCAGGCTTGCTGTCTGGTGGGAGATGTGGGCACTGAACAATGGCACCCATTCTGGGAGGAGTGTCCCGGAGGAGGCAAGGGTCAGGGGTGTCCTGAGTTGGGCTAGGCCTGACCCACCCTCCACCCACAGTTCCACCCCCCCATGGCCCAGCGGGAGCTCCCGGTGCCCATCTACGTCACCCGGGGCGAGGACCAGCGGCTGGACAATGCCCGTCCTCTTCATGGTGAGTTTGGGGGCGGCAGGGCAGGCCGGGCAGGGTGTGCGGCAAAGGGGAGGCGCCTCAGTGTGCTGCCTGAC
>NW_006293237.1:506219-508878 GCF_000327345.1 Myotis davidii | reverse complement strand
GTGCCGTGGGCCACCCCGACTGCAGCCACTGCCAGGCAGCCAACGGGAGCCTGGGCTGCCTGTGGTGCAGCCACGGCCAGCCTGCCTGTCTCTATGGGCCACTGTGCCCACCTGGGGCCGTGGAGCTGCTGTGTCCAACACCCACCATCGACATGGTCAGCCCCCCAGCCCCAGCCCTGATCTCCACCCCCAACTCCTCCCCAATGGCCCAGTCCCTCTCCTTCTCCCCAACCCCAGCCCCATCTGCCTTGCCGTGCCCCTCACTGTCCTAGCCTCACCCAGGTCAGAGGAGCTGCCTCCGGCTGGCCAGCTGGTCAGGCACGCCCCACTGCAAAGCAGGTGTGGCTTTGGGGATCCCATGGCCACCTTCCTTGCTGCAGATTGAGCCCCTGACTGGCCCCCCTGAGGGCGGCTTGGCCCTCACCATCCTGGGCTCCAACCTGGGCCGGGACTTTGCGGACGTGCAGGATGCCGTGAGCGTGGCTGGCCGGCCCTGCAACCCTGACCCTGCTCTCTACCGCACCTCTGCCCGGTGAGGCCCTCCGGGACTGGCCACCCAGAGATAAGGGTGGCTTGCAGCCAAGAAATGAGGGTCTGGGCCAGATGTGCCAAGGGAGGGGGCAGCTGGCAGTGAGAGGGGTGGAGGGGGTAGACTCCAGGGAGTGGCTGGTGGGTGGTTCACAGCTCCCGCCAGGGAAGGGCCCAGCGCATAAGGGCCCTGAGCAACTACCGGGCCTCTGCTCCTCAGGATTGTGTGTGTGACATCTCCGGCCCCCAAAGGCACCACAGGGCCAATCCAAGTGGCCATTAAGAGTCGGCCACCAGGCATCTCCACCCAACACTTCACCTACCAGGTCAGTGCCCAGCCTGAGTTGGTCCCCATGCAGGGGAAGTAGGAGGGAGGGACAGAAAGGCAGGGACACCCAGGTGAGGATTTCAAACTTGACCTCAGGGTAGCCGGGAGTGTTGCCACCTGTCCAGTAGGGAAGCTGCGTGATCTGAGTGGAGGACGGGCTGGGACAGTGGCGCCACAGTGCGGACACTGCTGGCAGCAGCTGTCCAGGAGGGAGGCGGGCAGCAGAAGCAATTAGAACAGAGGGTGGGTGGGCCAGTGTGGGGCTCAGAGCTGTTGGGACTTGCTGCAGGCCTGGGTGCCTCGGACAGGGGGGTGGGGAGGGCAGGGACGCCTTCAGGTGTTAACCTGGGCCTTGGGCACCTGTGGGGGCCATTTAGGGAGCCAAGAAGCCCAGGGAAGGAGCAGTGAAGGGCAGGGGCAGGGGCAGGGGCAGGTTAGCATTGGGTTAGCACCTGCTTGGCACATGCAGTATCCAAAGGAGGCAATTGGATCTCAGGGTTTACCGCTCAGGGGGGGCCTGGGTGTTGCAAGCGATGGCAGAGGAGGCCTTCTGGGCAGAGCAGACACAATGAGAAAAGACGCCTCCCTCCCCATGGGGCAAGGCGGCTGAGATAAGAGCTGTGGGGCTACGGAAGCTGAGCTTAGGGCTTTTCAGGTGGGTGCTGTTGGCCGTAGCCCAGGAGACAGAGCTGAGAAGTGGGCCAGCACCTCACAGCCCAAGAGCTCTGGGGACTGGAGCTGAGGCAAGGAAGCGCCAGGAAGGGCTGCCATGCCTGCTGGTCTACCATGCCTGCCCCAGCCTGCCCTGTCCCCCAGGACCCCATCCTGCTGAGCCTGAGTCCCCAGAGAGGTCCCCAGGCAGGGGGCACCCAGCTCACCATCCATGGGCAACACCTCCAGACAGGAGGCAACATCAGTGCCTTTGTGGGCAGCCAATCCTGTCCTATGTGAGTATCTCTCCCCTCCCCATTCTGGCCGGGCTGCTGTCAGCTGGGGACATTCCTTGTGGGCCTCAGTGACCCCTTTTGTACAGCACCGGGGGTGGACTCAGGGCTCCCCAAGACCCCCATGAAAGTTCAAGAGAAGCCTGGCCAGGGTGGCTCAGCAGTTGAGTGTCGACCTATGAACCAGGAGGTCATGGCTGGATTCCCGGTCAGGGCACAGGCCCGGGTTGCGGGCTCCATCCCCAGTGTGGGGCGTGCAGGGGGCAGCCGATCCCTGATTCTCTCTCATCACTGATGTTTCTATCTCTCTCTCCCTGGTGGGGGGTGTGCAGGAGGCAGCTGATCGATGTTTCTAGCTCTCTATCTCTCTCCCTTCCTCTCTGGAAAAAATCAATAAAATATATTTAAAAAAAAAAAAAGAAAAAAGGAAGTCCAAGAGAAATGGTCACTGTGACCTCCTTGGTGGGCTCAGCACCTCTAGAGGGAGGGAAAAGTGGGGCTTTTGTGGGGTGGCCAGGCTGAAGCTAGAGTCCAAGATGCCAGACCCCTCCCCCCTGCAGCCAGGAGCCAGTGTGTCCTGAGGCCATTGTGTGCCACACCATGCCCCAGGCCGGCCCAGGAGAAGCTGTGGTTCGTGTGGTCTTTGGCCAGGCCCAGCGCACACTGGGAGCCAGCCCTTTCCGCTACACAGCCAACCCCCAGCTCATGGCTGCAGAGCCCAGCGTCAGCTTCCGAGGGTGAGGACCTGGGCCACCAGGGAAACCTGTGTGTCCTTCCTGGGAGGCCCGGAGGTGGGGAGGCAAGGCTGAGCTGGGCTGCCCGCTGCCCCCACCCCTGCTGACTACTATCCTGGCACAGG
>NW_006293237.1:505395-506152 GCF_000327345.1 Myotis davidii | reverse complement strand
CCCTGCTGTCCGTGTGGCTGGAGTCCACAGCAGAGGCGCAGGCTATGGGGACCCAGCCCCAGGACCTCAGGAGGGGCTGTGGGGCCCCTGCCCAACCCCCGCAGGCTTGTGTCCAGCTTGAGGGGGGTTTGCTGCAGGTGAGCCCCACCAGCAATCATCGGGGCTGCCAGTGGGGCAGTGCCCAGTGAAGGGGAGCAGGGCGGGTCACCTGTTCCTGGGAGTGAGCGGGGAAGCCCCAGCTCATCCCACCTCTTCCTGGCCCCACAGTGCTCCACTGTCTGCTCCATCAACTCCTCCAGCCTCCTCCTGTGCCGGAGCCCCGCTGTGCCAGACGATGCACGCCCCCAGCGCGTCTTCTTCTCCCTAGACAACGTGCTCGTGGACTTTGCCAACGTCAGTGGGGGTCAGGACTTTCTCTCCCAGCCCAACCCCCGGCTGGCCCCCCTCAGCCGCAAAGGGCCTGCCCGCCTCAAGCCAGGCAACGTCCTAGATGTGGAGGTGAGGGCTCCTGCTACCATTGCTGCACAGGGGGCTGTGGGCGGGGCAGGGAAGCCTGGCTCAGGCCCCTGGTCTATCTCCCAGGGTGAAGGCCTCAACTTGGGGATCAGCAAGGAGGAGGTGCGCGTGCACATTGGCGATGGCGAGTGCCTGGTCAAGACGCTCACACTCACCCACCTGTACTGTGAGCCACCCCCGCGGGTCCCACAGCCTGCCAACGGCTCCAGTGCGCTGCCGCAGTTTGTGGTAAGGCTGGGCC
>NW_006293237.1:499900-505322 GCF_000327345.1 Myotis davidii | reverse complement strand
CCTGCCCCCCCACCCACCCCCAGCCCAGGTACAGATGGGCAACCTGCGGCTGGCCCTGGGCCCCGTGCAGTATGAGGCTGAGCCTGCACCGCCTGCCTTCCCTGTGGAGGCCCAGATCGGCTTGGGCATAGGCGCTGCTGTGCTGACGGCCGCTGTGCTACTCCTGACTCTCATGTACAGGTGAGGACTCCCCACCCCCCACCCCGCGCCTGTATGAACTTCCCTCTTCACTTTGTTTTTTGTTTTTTTCAAAAAAAATATATTTGTATTGATTTCAGAGAGGAAAGGAGAGGGAGAGAGAGCTAGAAACACCAATGATGAGAGAGAATCATCGATCGGCTGCCTCCTGCACGCCCACACTGGGGATCGAGCCCGCAACCCGGGCATGTGCCCTGATCAGGAATTGTACTGCAACCTCCTGGTTCATAGGTCAATGCTCAAACACTGAGCCACACTGGCTGGGCTCCTTCTTCACTTTGGGAAAGGGCGCCCCATGGCAGGCCTCCCAGCAGGCAGCTCTCCTGGCCTGGTGGCCTCCGTGCAGGCAGGCCTGGGTCTGTGGCTAACACCTGGTCCCTGGGCTGCAGGCACAAGAGCAAGCAGGCCCTGCGTGACTATCAGAAGGTTCTGGTGCAGCTGGAGAACCTGGAGATTGGTGTGGGCGACCAGTGCCGCAAGGAATTCACAGGTGAGGAGGGGGCGGTGGGGAGGGGGCAGAGGGCCCACTCGGGCCTGAGCCCACATCTTGGTGGCTCCCGGTCTGCAGACCTGATGACCGAGATGACTGACCTCAGCAGCGACCTGGAGACCAGCGGGATCCCCTTCCTGGACTACCGCACCTACACCGAGCGCGTCTTCTTCCCGGGGCACGGCGGCTGCCCGCTGCAGCCCGTGTTCGAAGGGCCTGGGGAAGAGGGCCACCGTGTCCCCGTGCGCCAGGGCCTCACGCAGCTCTCCAATCTGCTCAACAGCAAGCTTTTTCTTCTCACAGTGAGGGCCACGTGGACGGGCAGGGGGCCTCATGGGGGGTGGGGGGCAAGGAAGTGGGAGGACTGGGCACAGGCTGGGCTGGGGGGCAGGTGCAGGCACAACGGTGGGGGTGGGAGGACGCACGGGGTGAGGGGTTTCGCAGAGTGAACAGCAGCTTCCCTGCCACCACCCAGCTCATCCACACGCTGGAGGAGCAGCCCAGCTTCTCCCAGCGGGACCGCTGCCACGTGGCTTCGCTGCTGTCCCTGGCGCTGCACGGCAAGCTGGAGTACCTGACTGACATCATGAAGACGCTGCTTGGTGACTTAGCCGCCCATTACGTGCACAAGAACCCCAAGCTCATGCTTCGAAGGTTGGCTTTGGCCTGACCTTGGTCCTGGCAGCAGGGATGGTGGCTCCCCATCCCCTTTCCCCTTTGCTCCGTCCTGGGGTGGGCGGAGCCAGGAACACCCAGGAGGTGGGTGGAGCTGGAGCTGGGCTAGGACCAAAGCCACTGGTAGGGAAGGAGACCCACACAGAGGGTGACAGGTGGAAAGCTTTGCGTTGCCTCCGGTGCCGCCTGAGCCCAGGGACATGGCCCTGCAGCACCGTCTCTAACCCGAGGCCTGCTCCCCGCAGGACGGAGACCATGGTGGAGAAGCTGCTCACTAACTGGCTGTCCATCTGTCTCTACACCTTCCTGAGGGTGAGGGGCGCCCTGGACCGCACCTTCTCCCCTTGCTCCATTGAGGGACTGTCGCCTCACTAACCTGCACCCAAATTCCCTCAGGGCCCAATGGGGGGATGGAACGGGAAGGGCTTTGAACTTTCCCCCACCCCTGCACCCCCCGGGGCTGGATGTGACGCAGAGGCCAGCTGTCATGATCCGCCCTCACTCTGTGCAGCTGGCTGCCCCTCCCCACCCCCAAGCCCTCTGCACTTCCCACAACCCACTGATGCTGGCCCGTCCTAACGGTTGCAGGAGGTGGCTGGTGAGCCGCTGTATATGCTCCTGCGGGCCATCCAGTACCAGGTGGATAAGGGTCCTGTGGACGCCGTGACAGGCAAGGCTAAAAGGACCCTGAATGACAGTCGCCTGCTTCGGGAGGACATGGACTTCCGGCCCCTAACATTGATGGTGCTGGTGGGCCCTGGGGCCGGCGGAGCCTCAGGGAGCAACTCAGCACAGCACGTGCCGGCCCGGGTGCTCGACACAGACACCATCACGCAGGTCAAGGAGAAGGTGTTGGAGCAAGTCTACAAGGGTACCCCGTTCTCCCAGAGGCCCTCCGTGCACACCCTAGACCTCGGTGAGAGAGCCCGACTGCCCTCCCCTCCTGGGACACCCGTAGAGGCTCAGCTCTGCCTTGCCCTGAATGGCAGACTTGGGGGACGGGCTGCAGGCTAATTGGCTTCCCTGGATCCCCCCAGAGTGGCGCTCGGGCCTGGCTGGTCACCTAACCCTGTCGGATGAGGACCTGACCTCAGTGACCCAGAATCACTGGAAGAGACTCAACACCCTCCAGCACTACAAGGTCCCAGATGGGGCCACAGTGAGGCTCATCCCCCAGCTGCACAATGGAGGCGCCGTCTCCCAGAGCCTGGCCCAGAGTTGCTCCTCTGGGGAGAGTGAGTCCTGAAACCCAGACGTGCACATCTGTCCCCGGGAGCTTGAGGCGGCCAGGCAGGAGTCCCGGCCATGCTGTCACCTGGGGCTCCCCACCCCTTGCCAGTGGGCCAGCCAAAGCTCCAGGCGGAGCAAAGGGCCTGGGGCAGATGAGGGCAGCGGTGTGTCCCGGTCAGGGAGCTCCAGGGCTATGGGGTGTCAGGCTGAACAAGCCCCTGGGCGGCCACCCTCCTTTCCACATCATTACCCACTGCTTCCATGGGCTTCTCCCAGCCTCTACCACCTTGCCAAGCGGGGTGGGGTGGGCAGCAGGGCATAGGACTGAGGCCGGCACATGCGTCCCCAGACACCCCCATGCTGGAGGACGGCGACGAAGGTGGGGTCCGCCTCTGGCACCTGGTGAAAGGCACCGAAGAGCCAGACGGGAACAAGGTTCGGCGCAGCAGCCTGCGGGAGCGGGAGCGGGAGCGGGCACGGGCCAAAGCCATCCCGGAAATCTACCTCACCCGCCTGCTCTCCATGAAGGTCAGTGCAGCTGGGAGCTGGGCTCCGGGGGAGCCAAGTGACAGGAAGGCTCACCCAGGGGCCCCTGACTGAGGTGGGGAACACTCATGCTCCTGAGAGGCTGAGGGCCGGCCCCACGCCCACTGATGGGGAGCCTGCTCCCCTGCCTTCCAGGGCACACTGCAGAAGTTCGTGGATGACACCTTCCAAGCCATCCTGAGCGTGAACCGGCCCGTGCCCATCGCTGTCAAGTATCTGTTCGACTTCCTGGATGAGCTGGCAGAGAAGCATGGCATTGAGGACCCAGAGACCTTGCACATCTGGAAGACTAACAGGTACCTGGCCTGCTGCACCCCCATTCCATGCAGATGGGACATGGCATCCCAGAGGGACAAGGACATCGCCATGATGAGGGCAGTGGGACCTGAACAGGAAGCCAGGCATGGAGGCATGCGGCTCAATTTCTGGCCACCCCAGCATGGATTCACGGGACCGCTCCCCAGGGAGCCCAGGGCCGGGCCCAGGCTGGTGAGGTGTGCTGGGCTAGCCACGCCTCACACCCACGGCCGGCCTGTGTCTCCAGCCTGCTGCTACGATTCTGGGTGAACACGCTGAAGAACCCACAGCTCATCTTTGACGTACGGGTGTCAGACAACGTGGATGCCATTCTTGCCGTCATCGCCCAGACCTTCATCGACTCCTGTACAGTCTCAGAGCACAAAGTGGGCCGGGTGAGAGCAGAGCCAGCCCATGGGTGGGTGCAGAGCCCTGGGTGGGGCTGGGAGGGATGGCGCATAGTGGGGGACCAGGGGGAGGGGCATTGGTGGCATGGGCAGGGTGACAGGGTGAACAAACTGCTCTACGCCCGGGAGATCCCTCGCTACAAGCAGATGGTGGAGAGGTAGGTATCAGGGTGCACGGCTGGGGGTGGAGGCTGCCTGTCCCTAACTGTGTCTCCTCTTCCAGATACTACTCTGACATTCGCCAGAGCTCTCCGGCAAGCTACCAGGAGATGAATTCAGCTCTGGCCGAGCTCTCGGGGGTGAGGCATGGCCCAGGGACGCACCTCTCCACGGTTGGGGGACAGGGTTTAGGGGGAGGCTTGGGGCTGGAGGCCCAGGCTGGGGACTCACACCCTCCCCAATGTGCTGCCCCCAGAACTACACCTCTGCTCCCCACTGTCTGGAAGCCCTGCAGGAACTCTATAACCACATCCACAGGTATTATGACCAGGTGAGGTCAGGGTGCTCTAGGGGGGAGGGGCACACCCCTGGGGGTGGAGGAGGTGTCCAGGCCCACCCCTGCAGGCAGATGGGAGGAAGGGCCCAGGCTGGGAAGGGGCTTGGATTCTGTTTATTTAGTTAGTTAGTTTTAATATATTTTTATTGATTTCAGAGAGAGAGAGAAAAACATCAATGATGAGAGAGAATCATTGATCAGCTGCTTCCTACACACTCCACACTGGGGATTGAGCCCGCAACCCGAGCATGTGCCCTGACCAGGAATCGAACCGTGACCTCCTGGTTCATAGGTTGATGCTCAACCACTGAGCCATGCTGGCTGGGCTGGTTTCTGTTTAGTTTCCCCAGGGAGGCCCAGGGCAGCCCTGCTGAGATATAAGCAGGGCTGGATAGCACTGGGTCAGTGTGCAGAGGGCTGGGGGCTCATGCGGGGTGCCCTCATCTGCCCTGGCAGATCATCAATGCCCTGGAGGGGGACCCTGTGGGCCAGAAGATGCAGCTGGCCTGCCGCCTGCAGCAGATCGCTGCCCTGGTGGAGAACAAGGTGACTGACCTGTGAGCTCAGGCCACAGTGGATGCCTGAGGCCCATCAGCTTGGAGGGAAGCCAGCAGGACCCACCACCACAGTGCCTTATGACTCCTAGACCAAGCAGAAGAGGGGCTGCAGAGAGGGGCGGGGGGTGTCCCTGCAACCTCTCCTCCCCGACCCTTCCTCCCTGCCCCAGGCTTTTTTCCTAATTTATAGCAATCCTTCCCCCTCCTCCTCATTATATTTATTTGCTTGCTGGAAAGTTGCATCTGGAAATAAAGTCTTTTTAGGAAAAGCCCAGTCCCCAGCCCCTTCCTTCCTCTGGAGTCTACATAGCCCTCTCCTCGGTGCCATGGCTGTGACTTCTGTTGCCTGAGGAAAAGAGGGGTCATGGGGCATCCCCAGGCGTTGCTCTCCTCCCTCCCTTCGCCTCTACCGCTTCCTGCAGGAAAAGTGCCCCTGGCCCCTACCCCCCATCTATGCCCACCCCACCCTATTGCTCTTTCCTGGCACAGGGACACAGGATACAGGATCAAGTGTCTCCCATCCTTG
>NW_006293237.1:498071-499837 GCF_000327345.1 Myotis davidii | reverse complement strand
CACCCTCTCTCTGAAAAGCCATTGGGCAAATAGCCTTGGGTGAGGATTCACAACAACAAAAAGATGCATATAAAAATACAGAATACTAAAAGGAAATTACTAACAGCAATGCATTTTTTGACAGTTGTTATAAGGTATTGTATTTGATAATTTAGACAAAGTGGATAGAAATCTGGAGAAGTAGGAAAATACCAAATTGAGGCAAGAAAAGTGGAAAACTTTAATAAATCAGTAACCATCCAAGAAATTAAAACAATTTTTAAAGATCTTTTCTTAAATGAAGCCCCAGACCCAGACAGTTTTATAGGTGTATTTGCCAAATATTAGAGAACAAATAATCCCTATACTAGATGAATTGTTATAGGAGTAATAAAAAGGTAAGCCACTCAACCCTGCTGCCAAAAATCCTATATAATAAAAGCATAGTATGCAAATTTTCCCCTTGACCTGGAGGTCATCTGGGAATTCGAACAGGGGGCAGGGCTGGCTGGAGGTAAGGGAGGGAGGCCCCAGCTGGCAACTGGCAGGACTGGGCCTCTAGTATATCTATGATAATAAAAGCATTATATGCTAATTAGACCAGACAGCCGAACCACCTTCCGGACATCATTCTGGACGTCCTTCCGGACGAAGCTGCTGTGGCAGGGGCCGAGGCAGAGGCAGTTAGGGACAATCAGGCAGTCAGGCGAGTGGTTAGGAGCCAGCAGGTGGTCCCGGTTTTAAAATTTATTTTTACTTTTTTTATTGATTTCAGAGAGAAAAGGAGAGGGAGAGAGAGAGAGAACATCAATGATGAGAGAGAATCACTGATCGGCTGCCTCCTGCACACCCACACCAGGGGTTGAGCTACCAACCCAGGCATATGCCCTGACCAGGAATCGAACCGTGACCTCTTGGTTTATAGGTTGATGCTCAACCACTGAGCCATGCTGGCCAGGCTGGCTCCACTCTTGCCCCCTCCATTCCATCCTGGGAGCAGCCAGAGTGATCTTTCAAAAGAACAAAAGTGCCCATCAGTCTGCCAGAAACCCATAATTGGCCACCCAAGGCCTCCCCTCCTCTCCCCCACCCCAGCCACTCTGGCCAGGCCAGCCATGGAGGTCGCCAGCCCAGGAGGTTTCCAGCCCATCCTTTTGCCAGCCTTATCCCAACCAGGCCCGTTGTCACCCTGGAGACTTACCCTTCCACTCCCTTTCTTAGGACCCGATTCTTCTTGGTCCCCTTGGATGCAGCTCCAAGGTCACAAGGTCTGCCTCTGACCTGGACATCCCCTTGTCACCAGCCCACTAGAGCCATGGGCTTTTTGCTCCCCACTAGAGGAGGACCCCTGAGGGCAGGGCCAGTGTGGACAGCTCCCTGTGCCTCCCACTCGGGCACATGGCACACGTGGGTGGAGACAATGAGCGGGGCCGGGAATGGCAGGCCTGAAACAGAGACGGAAGGAGACTGTACAGGGTCTCGGTGCCAGAGGCATGGCTGGACAGGTTCCCAGGCTTCCATTCGGCCAGCACCTCGGGTGGGAGGAACCAGTTGCCTTCAGCTCATGCCCCTGACTCTTGCCACGCCAGGGCCCCCAGTGACCCACATTCAGGAAAAGGAGGACACGGGGCTCCCACCTGTCTTAGGGGTCAATGAGACACAGGAAAAGTGGGAACCCGGCTGGGAGTGGGCAGGGAATGTGATGCCCCTGGGAATATGAGGGATCGCCTCTGGGAAGGCTCCCACAGGGCCAAGTGGGAAGCCAGGGAATGTCCCCAAAGGGTCAA
>NW_006293237.1:497658-498029 GCF_000327345.1 Myotis davidii | reverse complement strand
TCTTGGCCTGAGGACTAGCTCGCCATTTCCACGGAGCCCTTGCCTGGCTGCTCCCCTCAGCTGGCTCTGGAATTCAAGAACTCAGCCTGGAATCCGGTCGTCATGTCCCCTCATGGGTAACCCCCTTGGTCCTGAGGACTCTGTGGGGCTGCTCAGTATGGAGGCAGGAAAACACCCTGTTCCCGAGATGGCCCCTGTGCCAGCCCTGAGGCAGCAGCACGGGGGCTTAGCCTGGGGGCCGGGCTCTCTCTGGCTGCTGCACTGCCCCCTCCCCGCTGCATACCTTGCCCACAGCTGAGCAGCTGGGAGGCTATTTATAAAGGCGGGTGAGATCAGCGGCCGAGGCTATAAATTCGCAGGCCGAGACCGGC
>NW_006293237.1:492879-497402 GCF_000327345.1 Myotis davidii | reverse complement strand
ACTGCTCGCCTGCCCCACTTGCAGCTCACAGGCCTCCTGTGGGCCCGAGTCCTCGGGCTCTGACCTAGCACCCGCTGCGCCCGCGCCTCGGATGCTGCAGGGGCTGTTGGGCTCGGATGACGAAGAGCAGGAGGACCCCAAGGACTACTGCAAGGGTGAGGCCTGGCCTGGGGCACAAGCAGCCCGGGCTGCCGTAGGGGGCGGGACAACCCAGGAGAAAGAGGGTGCTGGCACCAGCTCAAATGAGCCAGGGGGCCACAACGGTGGTGCCCTCCTCCCCCTCGCCCTGCCCCACCTCCAAAGCTCTATCGGCTCCCTTCCCCAGGTGGCTACTACCCTGTGAAGATTGGTGATCTGTTCAATGGGCGGTACCACGTGGTGCGCAAGCTGGGCTGGGGCCACTTCTCTACCGTCTGGCTCTGCTGGGACATCCAGTGAGTGTCCCCTTTGCCCCCTGGGTCCCAGTGCCAGCTGGGATCCTGCCTCTGGGCTTGGTTGGGGCCACCATGATGTTCCCATGGGTCTGCCTGGGGCTGGCAGCCAATGCGGGTCTCGGTGTTGCAGGCGCAAGCGCTTTGTGGCCCTGAAAGTGGTGAAGAGCGCAGGGCATTACACGGAGACAGCTGTGGATGAGATCAAGCTCCTGAAATGTGTGAGACACCTCCCCTACCAGCTCCCAGCTCCCCGTGAGCTGCCCAGGACCTGGCAATGTGGGTGCATGGCCTGCCGGGGCTCCTGGGGCAGGGCGGGACTCCCAGAGGGGCAGGCTCCAGCTGGCTCTTACCCTCATGAGAGGACTGTCGAGGGAGGGGCCAGCAGCCTAGAGGGAATGGGAGAGGGGCCGCTGCTGCTGGGAGCAACTGGGGAGGGGCAGGTTGGAGCCATTCATGGCTGCTTGGTTTTTGCTCCAGGTCCGAGACAGTGACCCCAGTGACCCCAAAAGAGAGACCATTGTCCAGCTCATTGATGACTTCAGGATCTCAGGGGTTAATGGAGTCCGTATCCTTTGTATGCTGAGCAAAGCACTGTGGCAGTGCCTGGGGCCAGCTTGTGCCTTCCCAGCTACAAGGGCCTCAGTTTGCAAATCTGCACAATGGGGGTTTATGCCTTCCAGGGACACTTGTCTTCTAAACACCCTCGCTACTTTTTCATGTGGGGGAGTGGGTACCCAGGTGGCTGAGTTATCTCCAAATAGCAGGGGCTGCCTCTGTGGCACACCCGGGCACAGGAGGGGGGCTGGTCTGAGAGGCCTGTGTCTGCTCAAGTGCCCTCTCTCTAGGATAACCACAGAATGTACCATCCCAACTGGCACATCCTAGGGACACTATGACACTGGGACAGCGGTGATCACCAGGACCACCCAGACCCGGCTCTGCACTGCCTGAACCTCATTGCTCCCCAATCCCAGCTGAGGGTGTGTGGGGCCTGTGATCCAGCTGTGTGCCCGCCAGCTATCCTTCACTCCCAGTCCCAGATGTGTGCATGGTGCTGGAGGTCCTGGGCCACCAGCTCCTCAAGTGGATCATCAAGTCCAACTATCAGGGCCTGCCCGTGCCCTGCGTGAAGAGCATTGTGAGACAGGTGGGCATCCGGGGCCCCGTGTGAACAACACTGGGCAGCCTGGGCAGGGCTGGTGGCGCTCAGGAGTGGCTCCCCCCAGGTGCTGCATGGCCTGGACTACCTCCATACCAAGTGCAAGATCATCCACACAGACATCAAGCCGGAGAACATCCTGCTGTGTGTGGGTGACACCTACATCAGGCGCCTGGCTGCTGAGGCCACAGAGTGGCAGCAATCAGGGGCACCGCCCCCATCCCGCTCTACAGGTACGAGCCTGTGTGGGGCTGGGGCTGGGCCTGTGGGCCTCACCCCTGCCTGAGTCTGTTCCTTTCTCTCCCACCCCTGTGCCCCTCCTACCCCACAGTGAGCAATGCCCCCCAGGAAGTCACGGTAAGTTGGAACACCCCTTTTCCTGTGCATCTCCCCAAGTCCTCAAAGCTTGTCTCCTCAGCCTCCCCACCCTCCCCAGCACTCCTGCAGTGGCATTTCCAAAAGGCTGTTGACTCAGATGAGGGTGATACACAGGGTGGGTCATGTGTCCCAAACTGCTTGCCACTGTGCTCAAGGGAAATACCCCACATCTTGGGCCAGGAGGGGCCAAGGCTGCCCCCAGGGGAGGCAGGAACCCAGTCAGAGGCAGGCCCATCAGCTCCTCCTCAACCTTGAGCTTTGAGGAGGGAAGGCAGAGATGGGCAAGAGGCTGGTACCAAGGGGTGGGCTGGAGGGGAGTTGTGCCATGTTCTAATGTCCTCAGAAGCCCGGGGGCTGGAAGGTCTTGTCCCCTATGGTGTGTGTGCGCCACAGACAGAGGTCTGGGCTGGTCAAGGGACAGGGGACAGGAACCCTGGGGTGACCCTGGCTCTAACGGTAGCCGGGTAAGCTGTCAAAAAACAAGAAAAAGAAGATGAGACGCAAAAGGAAACAGCAGAAGTGGCTGCTGGAGGAACGGCTGCGTGACCTGCAGAGGCTGGAGGCCTTAGAGGCAGCCGCCCAAGCTGAGGGTGAGGAGCTAAAGGCACTGGAGGGGCCCGGGGGCTGCCAAGCATGGCCGCCAGGTCTTCGGCTCTCATACCACCTCTGCCCATGTCCCCAGACTCTGGCTCAAGACTAGAGGGGGGCAGCGGCTCCACCTCTTCTTCTGGCTGCCACCCTGGGGGGGCCAGGACCGGCCCCTCCCCAGCTTCCTCCTCCCCAGCCCCAGGTGGCAACCGCAGCCTCAGCCCAGGCTCCCAGACGTCAGGCTTCTCCGGCTCCCTTTTCTCTCCTGCCTCGTGCTCCATCCTCTCAGGCTCATCCAATCAGCGGGAGACTGGGGGCCTCCTGTCACCTAGCAGTAAGCCGGGCAGGGTCAGCGGGGTGGTGGGCAGGTAGGGTGGGCAGGACCAAGCCAGCTCAGCCTCTCTTCTCTTCCTTCCTCAGCACCATTTGGTGCCTCGAACCTCCTGGTGAACCCCCTGGAACCTCAAAATGCAGACAAGATCAAGATCAAGATCGCAGACCTGGGCAACGCCTGCTGGGTGGTATGAATGTGCCTTGGAGAGCAGAGCTGGGTGCCCTGCCGTGAGGGTAGAGGGACAGGCCCACTCCCGGAAGCTCCGACACGGGCCTGTGGGGCACGTGATCATTTGTTCATCAAGGGCCCACCCAGCAGCACACCTGACTAGACCCCACGGTCTGCCTGGCACGACAGACCCAGGGCAGAGCCTATAGTCCCACCAGGCAGAACTGGGCCCATGGCAAGGGGTGGGAGCCACTGGGAAGGGCTGGTCTCTGCCTCAGATCATCCGGCCAGTTCCTCCTAGGACCTCTGGGAACCCTGAGGCTCACAGAGCCCCACTGAGCTCCTTGGGTGCGTGGCCCAGAGGTGGGAGATGAGTGGGAGGCCGGTGGGGGCCGGCCAGCTGTGGCCCCAGCTCCTCCCCAGGGCTCCCTTTGCCTCCAGCACAAGCACTTCACTGAGGACATACAGACGCGGCAGTACCGGGCCCTGGAGGTGTTGATTGGTGCCGAGTATGGGCCCCCAGCCGACATCTGGAGCACAGCGTGCATGGTAGGCCTGGGCTGTCCCCACCAGGGGCCAGCCTGCCGGCCAGCAGCCTCAACCTCTCCCCCTTCCAGGCCTTTGAGCTGGCCACCGGCGACTACTTGTTCGAGCCCCACTCTGGAGAAGACTACAGTCGTGATGAGGGTAGGGGAGGCATGCCTGGGCTTGCCTCGGGGCCTCGTGGCCTCGTGGCTGCCTTCCAACCTCATCTCTGTCCACAGACCACATCGCCCACATCGTGGAGCTCCTGGGAGACATTCCCCCGGCCTTCGCCCTCTCCGGCCGCTACTCCCGGGAGTTCTTCAACCGGAGAGGTGGGGCCCCACAGGCTCAAGCTACCTGGGTCTGGGGGAGAGAGGGGGCAGGAACATTGGGTTCTGAAAGAGGGGACAGGCCCCAGAACAAAGGCTATGCTGGCAGAGCCTGACCTGAGTCCTGCGCCCGCCCCAGGAGAGCTGCGGCACATCCACAACCTCAAGCGCTGGGGCCTATACGAGGTGCTCATGGAGAAGTACGAGTGGCCACTGGAGCAGGCCACGCAGTTCAGTGCCTTCCTGCTGCCCATGATGGAGTACATCCCTGAAAAGCGGGCCAGCGCAGCCGACTGCCTCCAGCACCCATGGCTCAATCCCTAGACCCCGCCAGCTCCTGCCCCAACCCTCACTTGTCAGTGCCTTTAGGGAAAGTGAGACAACTCCTGCCTCCCTACTAGAGCCGCCCTCGCCTACCCAAGGGCACAAGCTCTCACAATCTCCCATGGCAGAGCAGACATGCTGGGGCCAGGCCCACCTTTGAGAATGTGTTCTGCCCCTGACCCTCCCAGAGGGCCCTGAGTGCGAAGTGTGCGTGTTTCTTTTCTTAATAAAGTGTGAATTGAAGCACCAGTGTCCTGGAGTGACAGAAGCACAAGGCCGACGGC
>NW_006293237.1:482851-492395 GCF_000327345.1 Myotis davidii | reverse complement strand
CCAGTTTATTCTGGGTCTGCCGTACAAGCCAGCCGGGGTGCTGGGGTTGGGAGAGGGACAGCCTAGGCCTCCACAGCCCGGCCGTCGATGATGCGGATATGGCGGATGATGTCCTGAATGGCTTGCGACGTAGTGCCCTGGCCCCCAATGTCTGGGGTGTGCATCTGCGGGATAAGGTAGTGGTACCAGCTAAGGCCCACAAACCTTACCCTACCTGGTACCACTCTCCACTTGGGGGCAGCAGGAAGTGCCAGGTCACCACCCCCAGCCCCTCGGGCATCACACCAGCTCAACCCAAGCTAGAGGAAGGGTTTTGGGGTGGGGGAAGGCAGGAGAGAGGAGAGGGGGAGCCTCACGTTTTCATTGTCCATGGATGCCAAGACAGCCTTGCGGATGGTGGTGGCGTAGGAGTGGAGCCTAAAGAGGGAGAGCAGCCTTCAGTCCTCAGGACCTAAGGGGCCGGTTGGGATGCTGATGGCCGGGCATGGAGAAGCCACTTACTTTAGGTGGTCGAGCATCATGCAACTTGCCAGCAGCGTAGCCGTGGGGTTGGCAATATTCTTATTGGCAATACTCTTGCCTGTGTTCCTTGTAGCCTGGAAGAGCCAAGATGACAAAGGGGGTAGCAAATGTGAGACTGTAGGGAGTATGCTTCCATTCGTGGGAAGTATCCAGACAGGCAAATCCAGAGGCAGAAAGCAGATCAGTGGGTGCAGGGGCCGGGACGGGGAATGAGGAGTGCCTGCTAACGGGGACAGGGTCTCCTTTTGGGGTGATGGGAATAAATGTTCTGGAACTAGACAGAAGTGATGTACAACATTGTGGGTGTAGTTAATAGCCCGGAATTATTTACTTTGAAATGGTTCCACAATGTTATGTGAATTTTATCTCAACTTAAAAAAAAAAAAGGAAACCGCCCTAGACAGCTTGGCTCAGTGGATAGAGCGTTAGCCTGTGGACTGAAGAGTCCCGGGTTCAATTCCAGCCAGGGGCACATGCCTGGGTTGCAGGCTTGATCCCTGGGGGGGGGGGGGGGGGGACACCGGGGGGCATGGCGGAAGCAGCCGGTCAGTGATTCTCATCATTGATCTTTCTATCTCTCTCTCATTCTCCCTTCCTCTCTGAAATCAATAAAGAAATATATATATTTTTAAAAGGAAACCAACAAATGGATCAATAAAATGTGGTTTATCTATATAATGAACTATTATTGAGCCATAAAAAGGAATAAAATACTGACAGTCTACAACATAGATCAAACTTGAAAATATTATGCTAAAGGAAAGAAACCATTCATAAAAGGCCACATATTGTATGATTCCATTTATAAAAAATGTCTAGAACAGGCAAATCCCCGAGATAGAAATCAGGTCAGTGGTTACCAGTGGCAGGGATGGGGGGGTTGGAAAGCAACAGCTGACAAGTATGGGGTTTCTTATTGGGGTGATAAAAATGTTCTGGAATTAGCCCAGCTGTTGTGGCTCAGTGGTTGAGCATCGACCTATGAACCAAGAGGTCTCCAGTTCGATTCTCAGTCAGGGCACATGCCTGGAGTTGCGGGCTTGATCCCCAATTCAGGGCATGGAGGAGGCAGCCAATGGATGTGGTGTCTCTCATCGTTTCTCTCTCTCTCTCCTCCCTTCCTCTCTCTCTAAAATGAATAAAAACATATTTTTTAAAATGTTCTGGAATTAGATAGTGGTGAACTGTGAATATTCTAAAAACCACTGAATTGTATACTCTCAATGGGTGAAGTGGATGGTATATGAGCTATGACTCAAAAAGGCCAGCAGCCCTGGCAACACTGGCAGCACTCACCGTCTCAAACACAGCGTACACATGGCCATAGTTGGCTCCAGCCACAAGGCCAGGGCCCCCGACCAGCCCTACGCAGACGTTGCTGACAATGTTCCCGTAGAGATTGGGCATCACCATGACATCGAACTGCTGGGGCCGGGACACCAGCTGCAGGGCATGGAGGGGGCAGACAGAACCTTAAGCATGAGAAGTCCAGGGGCCTAGAGCAGACGGCCTCAGAGCCCAGTGGTCAATTACCTGCATGGTGGTATTGTCCACAATCATATTCTCAAAGGTGATCTGGGGGTAGCGGGCTGCCACCTCCTTGCAGCACTGGAGGAAGAGACCATCGCCCAGTTTCCTGTGGGGGACACAGGACACCAGCTTGGCCACTGCAATGGTCAGCTGGAAGGACGGGGTGTGCAGATGACCATGGAAGGCTGGGTTCTAACCTCTAGCCAGTCCCCCTTCTGCAAAATGGGCATAATCCTACTCCACCTCCCCCAAGTGTGCACTGAAGTGAGGACATAGGCAACAGGGAACAACCCTGGGCATGGCCCCTTAGTAGGTGGCCCCGAGTCCATGAGAACAGGCTGCTCATTTCAGCTGCTTCAGGACAATTGGCAGAACGGGCAGCGGCATGGCAAGGGCGGGGAGCATACATAATGTTGGCCTTGTGCACGGCTGTCACTTTCTTGCGCCCAGTCTCATGGGCCAGTTTGAAGGCGTATTCAGCAATGCGCAGGGACTTGGTCTTGGTGATGATCTTCAGGCTCTCCACCACTCCCGCCACACTCTGAAAAGGGGCGGAGAGAAGAGACCCGGGTCCCATCGGATCCTGCTCCTTGGGCACAGCCTTCCTTACCGCTGACACTCACCGGGTTCTTCCCCATGACCTGAGAGGACAAGGGGGCGGCCTGGGACTCACTCACCTCGTGCTCCAGGCTGCTGTACTCGCCTTCTGTGTTTTCCCGGACAATGAGGATATCTATGTCCCGGTGCCGGGTCACCACTCCTGGCAGGCTCTTACAGTGGATGACGTTGGCATAGAGGTCCAGGCTGGTGCTGGGGACACAGAGAGAGGCAGCTGGCCAGTGCCACCACTCTCTGCTGGCACAGTCCATACTACCTTTGCGGAGCCCCCACCGCATGTACTTGGCTCTCACCGAAGGATGTTGTTGCGGGATTTGTAGGATGGTGGCAGGTTATGGTTTGTTTCAATATTGCCTGCAGGACAGAAACAAGACAGCCAGTCTGAAGAGGGGACCCCCAGGCTCAGTTGTGCTACCATATTCCCCATCCTGACCCAGGGGACGCACACCAAAGGCAGGTCCAACCAGAGAAGATGGCTTTCAGCAACAGAAAGACTTCAGAGAAAACTAGAGTGTAACTGCCTACATGAGCCCTATGAGGGCAGAGGGGAGTGTGTGTGTGTTCACTTGGCTGATGGGTTCTGCGGACCTAGAGGAGCACCCGGCCCATACCAGACACTCAGTGAGTACTTACTGAGTGAATAAACGAACAAGCCTTAGCAGCTAACCAGGTCTTTCCAGACCCTAAGAGGAAAATGGCAAGACCAGGACCTGGCTGGATAGAAAGTGACCACTCCTGCTTACTAACAGGCTAGTGAGCCAGGCTGGTGCCAGCAAGGTGACCTTGGCCAAGGTTACTGCTGGGTCCTGCATCAAGGTGCCACAAAAGCCCCACCTCCGGGGCAGGAAGGAGCTGCCTGGAAAAGACCATGGCTGGACTGGGGGCCCCCAGAGCAGCGGGGGCAGCAGCCACTGGGAAAAGGCAGTTGGAGGGTGCCAAGTAGAAAAAGCCTTTCTCAGGGCCCACGAGGCCCACAGGCCCCTCTGAGTCATGCTCTGCCTGTACTACCTTCACCCAGAGTGCCTCAGGCACCCTGTGGCTGGCATGTTAGCCCCTTCATTTAACTGCCAGGGCCTTGGCCTCCACTCTGGTTCACCTTTGCTCACACACTCCTCACACCAAGCAGTGATGGATTAAAAGTTTGGACCAAACCAAGGCAAACTCAGGAGGGCTGGAATTCGTGTCTGTAACATCCATAGCTGTGCCAGCTGGAGCCAAGGTGGCAGGCAGAGGTTGAGAAATGAATCTCTGTGACATTGGTTTATAAAGACAGACTCTGAGGGTCAAACCTGACCAGAAGAGAGAGGGTTGCCTCAAAAGGGAAGAATTCAGTCCAGCCAGTGTGGTTCAGTGATTGAGCATCAACCTAGGAACCAAGAGGTCCCGGGTTCGATTCCTGGTGAGAGCGCCTGCCCAGGTCGTGGGCATGATCCCCAGTAGGGGGTGTGCAGGAGGCAGCCGACTGATGATGTTTCTCTCTCATCATTGATGTTTCTATCTCTCTATCCCTCTCCCTTCCTCTCTCTCTCAAAATCAATGAAAACATATGTTTTAAAAAAGAGGGAAGAAGTGGGTGGGAGGCAGCCCATTATCCGCACAAACTAGTGCCACTAAGATCTCAGAATCGTGGCACGGTCAGGTCCCCAGAAACTTCCGTCCACTCTCCAAGCACAAGGGTCCCCTCTAGCCAGAAAAGCCCGGAAGTCAGAGCTATGGGGCCCGAGGAACAAGTATCAGCTCAGAGGTTAAAGAATCACGCACAGCACCCCACCCTGGCCCCCAAGCTCACCCTTCAGGGCCACGCGGTTTCGGCGGATGGCCATGATGGCGTTGCGGACGTCCTCTTCGTCAGCATTGGAGCTCACTTGCACTTCTTCAAAGTCCACCGGCACACACGCGTGCCTGGAGCAAAACAGGGTCAGGGCAGCTGGCCTGGGCCCCTCCACACCTCTTCCAAGAAGCCTGCCTGGACCCCTGGCTGCAGAGGCCTCTCGCCTGCTGCCGCCCACCCTGACCTGGCTCTGGCTGACAGGAGACTGGGTCCACCGGCCACAACTGATGGGGACTTGCTTGAACTCCACAACAGTTAGCAGAACTGGTGCTACCTTCCCCAGCCCAGACCGGCCTGGGGGGATCGCCAGCACCGGGATGAAAGGCCTTGGCCTACAGCCCTCCTGCCACTGGTGCCCTGTTTGGGCAAAGTCCCAGCCAGTAGGGCTTCTGGGCTTACAGCCCCACTGGCACAATGTTGTCAGGGTACCCCCAGGCTGGGCCCGAAGCACAACCTTCCCTAAGGGGACACGTCACGGGGAGGGGCCTGAGGGCTCCATACCTGAACACAGACTTGACGTGCAACATGAGCTCCGGCCCAATGCCATCCCCTGGGATCATGGTCACCGTGTGCCGCCCGCCATACTTAGCAGATGGAGGCTGGAAGGAGAGGGAGGGTGAAGGCAGGCCCTTAGTTCCCTTCCTCCTACCAGCACGGACCTGGTGGGCCAGCCAATTGTGAGGGGCCAGCTTGGCATACCTTAGCACTGCGCCCCACCCCATGCCAGACAGGGCTGCTTGTGGGGACTCCTGGGTCAGGAGGAAGCAGGGGGGAGGAGTCCCTGCCCCAACCTGGACTTTGGTCAACCCCAAAGCAACTAAAAGCCCCAAATCTAATAGGCAGATGATAAGAATACTCACAATTGTTTGTTGCTAGAGGGGAGACAGAAGGAAGAAGACTCAGATTAGCCAAGGTTGGAGGAACAAGGCTCTGTCTTTTCCCTGGGGATGCTAACTAGCACAGCGCAGGTAAGGAGGTAAGGAGGTAAGGAGGAGGATGGGGGAACCTCTGGAGACCATGCCTCAGAGGGAAGGACAGGAGGGAGCAAAGAGGCACAACACACACAGGAGCACATGCACACATCTACACATACACACACACACATGAACACAAATCTACATATGTGCAAGCATACACATACTATGCACGTGCACACACACCCAGGCAAATACTTACTGAGATGCTCCTCCGGGGGGCCTCGTTGGCACCCAGAACCTGGCAAAGAGAAACCAGATACTAGTGGTTGTTGTCCAGCCCAGAAGGTCAATTTGACATGGGAGAGCGGCTTAACCCATGTACACTGTCCGGTGAACAACAGCACACAGCACATGCCCAGACAAATGGCTCCAGAGCCATTTCCCAGGGACCAGCCTGCTGAAACACCATGGAGGGTGGTCCTAATCCTTTATGCCTCTTCAGCTGCATGGTCAGTTTTTCTTTTTTTGTTGTTCATCCTCACCTGAGGGTATTTTTCCATTGATTTTTAGAGCGAGTGGGAGGGAGGGGGAGAGACAGAGAGAGAGAAACATCGATGTGACAGAGACACATTGATTGGTTGTCTCCTGCACATGCCCCGGCCAGGGCTAGGATGGAGCCTGCAACCAAGATAAGTGCCCTTGACTGGGAATTGAACCCACGACCCTCCAGTCCGCAGGCTGACGCTCTATCCACTGAGCCAAACCAGCTAGGTCTGCACGGTCAGTTTTGAAAAAGAAGTCTGTCTCCTTTCCCCTCTTAGGTTGTTTCTGATTCCTTTTTGGACAATTATTACTGTTCAGTGATGTCTGTAACATGGAAAAGTTGGCACACTAAACATGATACAATAAGGAAATCACTATAACAAAACAGAGGGCCACCAGGACGATCATTTGATCTTTTTTCCTTATTACAAAAGTAGAACATGGAGAAAATCTAGAACGTGGAGACATGGAGATCAGAAGAAAAAGACAGCTCCCAGCACCCCCTCTAGAGACAAGCACTGCTGGGAATTGCCCTCCAGAATCAGAAATCCAAAGCAACCGTACAGAAAAAAAATTCAACCATATTTATATGTCTGTGTGTGTGTTTTTAATTTTCATCTGAGGATATTTTTTCCATTGATTTTTCCAGAGAGAGTGGAAGGGACGGGTAGAGCAGAGAGAAACATCGATGCAAGAGAGACACATCGATTGGTTGCTTCCCGCATGCGCCCTGACCAGGGCTGGGGATTGAACCTGCAATCGAGGTACGTGCCCTTGACTGGAATTGAACCTGCGACCCTTCAGTCTGCGGGCCGATGCTCTAACCACTGAGAAACCAGGTAGGGCTCAACCATATAAAGAAGAATAACAGACACCAATCTTTTGGAAGGCTTTCATAAAGGATTGCAAAACTGCTTCATGGCTTACATGGATGGCAAATGTCCCCAACTCTGACTCAGAGGAGCCATGTGTGGCCACATCGGTGCCATGCTTGACAGCTCCAGAGCAAAAGCCACCAAGCCAAATAGGACAGGTGCTGAGAAGTGACCAATCTGGAGTCCCCACATTGACTTGGAGGAAGAAACCCTCATCCAAGGTCCCACTGCAGGGTGGCTACAGGCCCCCACACTTTCCTCCTGCTGTTCCTCACCTGGGAACACACCTGGGTGTCCCTCAATCCAAAGTGGCAGGGGCAGAGCCAAGGTCCTCCTTGTCACTTGGGGATGCCTTGCCACTTGCCTGTGGAGCAGCAGCAGAGCATTCCCGTCAACAGCAGAGTCACCGTGGCCATTTCTCAGAGCCGTGCTTTCCTGCTAGCAATCTAGAAAGCTCAAGCAGAGGCTGACCATCCCCACCCGAGTCTCCTGGCCAGTATTCACAAGGCACCCACATGCACGAGCTCTGAAAGCAAGGGTGTGCCACTCACCCCACCCAAGCCAGGGGTTAAGAGGGGGGTATCTGCTGATCCATGTGGCCCCTGGATCTGTAGCCACAGACACACTCAGGGCATTTCTGTTTTCCTTCTCGTACTTGTCAGTATTTGGATTCATCTGGTTTACAGGCTCTCACACAACCTTGTGGAAGGACACTTAGATTGCTCCTCCTCCAGGAAGCCTTCGCTAATGCTCTGAGGGTGCTGAGCTATTGGTACCCACCCCCACCCTGGGCCTCCCAAAGCCCTACCTCAATTCCTCCCCCTCCAAGCACAATCTTCTAGAGCAGTGGTTCTCAATCTTCCTCATGCCGCCACCCTTTAATACAGTTCCTCATGTTGTGGTGACCCCCAACCATAACATTATTTTCGTTGCTACTTCATAACTGTAATGTTGCTACTGTTATGAATCATAATGTAAATATCTGATCTGCAGGATGTATTTTCATTGTTACACATTGAACATAATTAAAGCATAGTGAATAATCACAAAAACAATATGTAATTATATATGTGTTTTCTGACGGTCTTAGGCGACCCCTGTGAAAGGGTCGTTCGACCCCCAAAGGGGTCGCGACCCACAGGTTGAGAACCGCTGCTCTAGAAGGTTGTCGCTGCCTTGCTCCTTCCCCAACCCCTAAGCCCCTGAAAGTGGAGGCCAAGTCTGTCCTGTCCCCTACTGTCACCCAAAGACCCAGCAGAATGCCTAGCCCAGAGCTAGAACACAGAAACATTTCTTGAATGAATGAGCACATCAGGAAATGAAGGAAGAGATGGAGGGCTCTGGGGGCTAGGGAAACCTCAGTTCAAATCCACATCCACTACTCTCGGCAGCAAACAGCTGAACCTTGCTCAGCTTCCTGTCCTCGCCTGAAACCCACAGAACAGAGGTGCCTGCTTTATGTGACTGCTGAAGGACTGAGCAGGAGGAGGTATGCGAGCTGTGCAGTCCTTAGCAAGGCACACAGAGCTGTGCAAAAGCATACCTGCCCCTTTACCCAACAGCCCCTCGGGCCAGTGGTCAAGGCTGGTGTCCAATGGGGGGATGATGACCCCTGCAGCTCCTGACAGTAATTCCTCCTGGCCTTCAATCCTCGGAAGTCCACTGGACAGGTAACCCAGGTGTGGTGGTGAGCCAGCCCTTGCACCAAGCCTGGCTCTGCTCTGTGCAACTCCCCTTCCCCCACCTTGATCACGTCACCACCATCAGGGTTGAACCTCTTCCTCACCTGGGTCCTATGCTAGATGTTCCTTCGGCTTTGGCCAAAGGCCCAGGGGGCTCTCAGGAGAGAGACTTCCCCAACCTTGCTCTGACAGATGCAGGCACCTTCCTTCAGGGTTAAGGAGGTTCTGGCCAAAACCGGTTTGGCTCAGTGGATAGAGCGTCGGCCTGCGGACTGAATGGTCCCAGGTTCAATTCCGGTCAAGGACATGTACCTGGGTTGCAGGCACATCAACAACTAGAGCCATAAAAGTCAAAAGAAATTTTAAATTGAAATTCACATGCACAACAAAAATGTGTGTACTTCTATAAACATTATTACAAAGTACAAGGGTGGGATGTCTTTGGAATATCTCAAATGCATCCCTGCCATCTGTCTCTGTCATCACAGTGCTCTTTCCTCCTATGCCATGTCTTCATGTGCTATTCTCCCTGCCTGTCTCTCTTTTTCATTTTTCTAAATATGTTTTTATTATTTCAGAGAGGAAGGGTGAGGGAGAGAGAGATATAAATATCAATGATGAGAGAAAACCATTGATCAGCTTCCTCCTGCACGCCCCACACTGGGGATCGAACCCACAATCTGGGCGTGTGGAATCGAACCGTGACCTCCTGGTTCATAGGTTGACACAACCACTGAGCCACACCGGGCCAGGCTCAGCCTTCGTTCTTTAATGGTGCTATGAAAAGAAAGGAGTCCAGGATGATATGTGTTCCCACCAAAGGGCCCCCACGCTCCACAGCTTACTGAGGCTTCTCTCTTCAACATGTTTGTTGGATTGAGTGTCGATGGTGGCTACATGTTTTCCCACAAGGGTCCCATTAGTGGGAGCAAAACTCTGGGGTTCATTTCTAAAGGTTCCCATACCCAGGACAACCAGTCTCAGGGCAACGCACTGCCCGGATTGTTCACAGTCCCCCCCCTCCCC
>NW_006293237.1:463083-482795 GCF_000327345.1 Myotis davidii | reverse complement strand
CATGCCCATCCCAATATGGACACAAGCACACACACAAAGGAGGTCAGGGAGGAGACAAATGTCTTCACCAAGACCCTGTGGGAGCCTAGCTGCCAGAATTGTGAGGGCCTCTGGAAAGTCTCTCATCAGCAAGGTGGGAGGAGTCAGCTTTTTAAACAGAATTTCATAAAGGGTATGCTGTTACAGGGCCGTCCTCCCCAGGGGCCAGAGAGGGAAAGCATGGCAGGGGATGTGTCCACAAGGAGTGTCAGCAAAGTCGCAGCGTTCTGGAAGGTCAAAGTTGGCTGGATCCTTTGAGATCCTTTGAGACAGAGGCGAAATTGAAGCCCAGATAGAGGAGGGGCCTGGCGCAAGGCCACGCAGTGGGTCAGTGGGGTAGCCAGGCCTAAAGATCATAACTTTTGTCCTCCAGACCAATCCTGGCTCGCTGATGCTTCACGCAGGGACTAAATTATCCTCATTTACGTGTGTAAAGAAAGAGAAGTCGGACCAGAATCCTAAAAGAAGGATTCCGTTAACAAAGCCCCAGGGGCCTCCCACCCAACCAGCCTCACAAACCCTAACTCTTTCCTATTCCAAGCATCTGCGGTGGGGACAACTGGGGCTATAAGAATGTCATGAGGAGGGCTGTGGGTACTGGCAAGTCCATTTCTCCATCTCCACTAGGACATGTGGCAAAATAGTCCACGAGAAGAGAAACCCGAAAAACGTTTGCAGCTAACGGGATTCCCAATGCGTCAACAACAAGGCAGGTCAAGATACGTGACTGTCTCATGAGGGGTCCCACAAGGGCACTACGGAGGTGATACTCGGGCCAAGGCCCACTCTTCCCACCTGTCTGGAGCACCCCCACCACAAGACGCAGAAAGCAGGGGAAGCCGGACCAACGTCATTGACAACGGAGGCGGCCAATCAACTCCGGCGCACAGCCCTCTCCCCGCCCCCAGATCCCGTTCCACCGAGGGGCAAAGCACCCCCAGCGAGCGCTGCAGCGACTGTCCCTGCGGCCCGCTCCCCCCTCTCACCTCCCAAGGACGGCAGAGGAGGGCC
The DNA here is from genome assembly GCF_000327345.1 of Myotis davidii. Taxonomy (NCBI): domain Eukaryota; kingdom Metazoa; phylum Chordata; class Mammalia; order Chiroptera; family Vespertilionidae; genus Myotis; species Myotis davidii. Next base: position 481,745 of record NW_006293237.1, on the reverse strand, counting down.
GGCCTGAGCACTGCCTTCGCTGGGCCGCCAACAGCCATGGCCACCTTCAGCGCCATGACGGAAAGTGAGAGCAACAGCAGGTCCCCACAAGCAGACACCGCTCTCACGAGAGTTCGGAGGGTTGCAAATCCGCGGAATGGGCGTGCCCTGATAGCGCGCATGCGCGTGAGTTGCCGGTTCCCACGCCCTTTTCCGGTGCCCAGAGCGCAGCCGCCGCCGCCGCCATCTTTGGGGGGCACCCAGCTGGGCCACAGGTCCTGTGAGGGGACACGTCAGTGCCGCCAGCGACGTCACAGGCCCGCCCAGCCTGCCGGCGTCTGCTTGGCTGCCGCGTCCTCTTACGTGTCGCGCTTCCTTGTCTGCCCCTCGTGCTCAGTGGAGTCGCTCTCTTTTTACCTCGGCACAGAAGAGGCGATGGTGGCGCTGGCATCTCTCGGCGCCCTGGCGCTCCTCCTGCTGTCGGGCCTCTCCTGCTGCTCAGGTAGCGGCATGGCAGGAGCTCGTTTCTAGCGAGCTTCTCTTCCACTACTGGTGGTGTGTGGCGGGGAGGAGGGGTGCGGGGGAAGCGGGGTACCGGGCCTTCTTCCTCCAAGAGGCAGGTCGCCTCGGGGCGCGACGACCAAGGCCACCAAGCGCTCCTGCACCACACATGTTTACCCAGCGGCCAGGCTGCCGGAAGAAACAAACAAATCTTTCTCCCTTCTGCTCCTGCAAGGCAGAGTTTCAGAGGCTCTCCCGTGCACCCGGCCCCCTCTCCAGCGGGGAAAGTGACACACGTCTCTGCTCCCTCTCCCAGAGTTCCTGGTCTCGGAGGAGGGTTGTACAGGAGCAAAGCTCTACAGCGCAGGGTGATCAGGGGGAGGAAATGGGCTGGAGAAGAGGAGCCACCTACTGGGCGCGGTGGGGCCAGGCCTCCCCGGGAAGGGAGCTCTTAAAGTGAAGAGGGAGAAGGGACCGACCAGGCAGAGTGGCCATGAACGTGGGCGAGTTAGATCTGAGTTGAAGAGGTTAAGGTAAGCGGGGAGCTTGGGTGTCAGGCCAGACTGTTGACTTTTGAGTTTTTACCCGAGGCCCTGATGTAACTTTAAAGGGCTTTTCAGCAGAGCAGAACCACAGTCAGATCAATTGACGTTCTTGAGAGAGGAACTCCTAGCGGCAGGGTTGAGCTGAGTCTGGAGTCCCGGAAGTGTGCTGAGGAGGATGTCCTTGCAGGAGCCAGAGCCGCCTGGGGGCTGGACTGGGAAGGGGTCTCTTTCTGTGCATTCACTTTACCTGCCCTACTTCAGGCCAGCGTCCTTGGTGTCCTCACCAGCCTAACTGGCCTCCTGCCTCCACCCTTCTCACTTATCTCTCAGGAATTCCCCATGTTGGAGCCAGAGAGGTTTGGAAAGGACATACCTGGCTGTAAAACCTTTTGGTGCCAAGCTTAGCAGGGCACAGAAGGATCTTCGGGATGTGGCTCCTAAGAACTGCCCCACCAGTGTTCCCAGGCATCTTCCCGATGTCCAGACCCAAAATCTTCCCTGATTGCCTCAACCTAAGGCAGGGACACTACATTCAGAGAGCAGTTGGCTGAGAACTTTACCATTGGTAGCATTTACTTGGCGCCCTGTGAGTTTGGTGGCACCCTTCTTTCTCTAGCCTCTAGCAGCGCGGAGATGGCTAAGGCAGCATTCTTTCTCTGGGCAGCCCTGTTCAAGGAGACCAGATATGCATCTGGATCCAGAACCTCTCCCATTTCCTTCCCTTGGGAAACACTGGGGCTAGTCTTGGCCTTCTGTCCACAGTAGCTGGAGGCAGAGACCCTTCCCTCCATCTCAAAAGCCCACGTGCTTTGCCAGCAGCACCACGTTTGGTGTCTGGAGGACACTTTGAATAAACTGTCCAGGGTTCTTCATGGCTCTGAATTGAGGTCAGCTTAGCCCCCTGGGCTTCTGGAGTGTTCTAGGCCAGGGGCAGGCTATAGCCCCAAGCCTTTGCATGGCTTCCGTGTCCATAGATACGTGTTGTGCAGTGAATCCACCCAGCTCCCTCCCCCCACTCACCTCTTTTGCCCTTACATTGAGGTTCCACCTGTACAAAGCCTTCCCATTCCCCACCCTCTTTGCCATTGCACTTCTGACTTATTTAGATCTGTTTCCCATATCCTACCTTGCAGGGTCCAAAGGATTCCATGTGTCCTTAGCTGATGAGGTGTGGGAATTGGGATCAGGGTGGTCCCTCGGTCCTCTAGCCCAGCATGCACAAGCTAGGCCTTACCCAGGCATTCTCTGCCTTCTCCCCACAGCAGAGGCCTGCATGGAGCCCCAAATCACCCCTTCCTACTACACAACCTCTGATGCCGTCATTTCTACTGAGACTGTCTTCATTGTGGAGATTTCCTTGACATGCAAGAACAGGGTCCAGGTAAGGGAGGGGGGTTCAGCCAGGAGGGTACTGGGGTGAGAAGCGGGTAGTGAGCGTGGGACCTTGGGCATTAGCTACTCAACTTGCAGACCCAGGGACCCATATGGATTTCGATGCACTAAGATCAAATTCTAGCAGTTGTTCAAAGAACATTCTCCTAAACTTCCTGGTTTTTTTTGCCTAGGTGCAGTAATGTAGGTAGACACTTTGCTGTGTCTTAAAGAGAATGTATGTATGTGGCCCGGCCAGTGTGCCTCAGTGGCTGAGCATCAACCCATGAACCAGGAGATCATGGTCAGGACCAGTGCCCGATTTCCGGGCTCAATCCCCAATGTGGGGCGTGCAGGAGGCAGCTGATCAATGATTCTCATCGTTGATAAAAGAATGTACGTGGAAGTGAGGAACAGCCAGGGGTCAGTCCCCAGGTTCCTCCATCCCTTTTCTGGTTGCTCTTTGCCAAGGTGTATGTCCATGTGGATATTTCATAATTTTAAGACTGAACAGACCTGGCTTTGGCCCCTGACTTTAGCCAGCCTCCCAAAGGCCCAAAGAAGGAAGTTGGGCCTTTTTGGATACATTTCTTGGACAGTTCATTGGGTACCCCTTGGCCCCAGCACCCCCTTACAGGCTCAGAAATAATGACATGTCAATCATCCCATGCTGTTCACAGTTAACAGGCTTGCTGTGGGTTAGCGGGGGGCAGGCCAAAAAAGGAATGTATCCTCCCCCCAGAGTTGAGCCAGAGAAATAGTGACAGTATCTGTGGGTGTTGGCTTCCTGGCAAGGCTCTGGGTTGTGCCAGGCCTACCTCGATGATTCTCGCATGGTGTCCCCTGTCCACAGGCCACAGGTGCCGCTGGGAGCAGCACAGTGGGGCCTCTGCCAACAGCCATATAGGGGAGAAAATGACTCGCCCCTTGTCTTCTCCCCAGAACATGGCTCTTTATGCTGATGTCAGTGGAAAACAATTTCCTGTCACCCGGGGTCAGGACGTGGGACGCTATCAGGTAAGGGATACTATGGTTGTCATTTTGGGGGAAGGCCACCTGCTCTTGGGTGTGACTGGAAGCCCTAGAGGTGTCCTGGTCAAGCAGGGTCAGGGTTCTTTGTCTTGGGCCACTGGCAGTGGTGCTGTTAGCACTGGCAGCGGGACCCTGATGTGTTCATTGTGCCCATCCTGTGCCCAACACCCAACCCAGGTGTCCTGGAGCCTAGATCACAAAAATGCCCACGCAGGTACCTATGAGGTCAGATTCTTCGATGAGGAGTCCTACAGCCTCCTGAGGAAGGTGAGTGCCACCTGCAGCTCCTCCCCAGCCCGCAGGAGGGAGGGCACACCCTGGCTCCACAGCCCTTCCACCCTCCAACCCCTCTTCCTGGAGCTCTGGGCCACTAGGGGCCTTGCTTACAGGGACCAGGGTGGCTGGGTGGGTGCCTTCCTATACACCTGCCCCGTCTGTGCTTGGACCTTATGTTTTTCCCTTACCCATCTCTCTCCTCCCCCTCTTCCCTGACTCAAGCCAGTGCTCTTGTCTCTCCTACCCGCCCCCACCCGGCAGCACCCCTAACCCCAGCACCTCCCTTGCAGGCTCAGAGAAACAACGAAGACATTTCTATCATCGCACCCCTGTTCACAGTCAGCGTAGACCATCGGGTGAGTGGGCTGAAGAGGCTGGCCTGGGCTTGGGAAACAGCAAGCACTCAGCAAGCTTCATACTTTCTGGGGGGCAGGGGCTGGGCCGCTCACCCATCCCTCCCCTGAGCTTGCTTTGCTCTCTTTTCTTGCAGGGCACCTGGAACGGGCCCTGGGTTTCCACCGAGGTATTGGCCGCAGTCATCGGAATAGTGATCTACTACCTGGCCTTCAACGCCAAGAGCCACATCCAGGCCTGAGGGCAGTGCCCCCAGCCCCCGTGCTTCTTTCAATAAACAGTTAGAGGCCCCTCATTGGCGTCACTGCACCTTGCCTTCCACACAGGTCAGGGCTGGGCAGCCAGCATCCCCTGATCCACATGGTAATGCAACGCTGAGCGGGGACTGGGCTGAATCTCCCGTCTCATGGGTTTGCTTTGCTCTTTGGTGTTGCAGGCTTGCCTACCCCAGCCCCCAGCTAAGCCTTCCCTGCCTCGTGCCCCCAGGTGACCAGCATCTACCTGCTGTCTCCTGGTTGCCCACATGGGTTTGCCCCTCCTCCCAGCACATGTGGTCTGGCAGAGGACTGCCTTGTTCTCTCCTGCCCCAGTCCCTCGGGCTTGCCCAGGGTAGGGCCTCTGACCGCCTATCATTGGGACGGCAACTGCCTGGCTTCCCCCAAACCCAGCAGTCAGCAACACATGTAGACAGCCCTACACGGCCTGCAGTGGTTCCTGTGTGTGCAGCCCTAGGCATGAGCCACATACTGAAGTACTCTCGTGCTTACATTGTGAGTGGCCATTTCACTAATACAGTTGAAGCCCATCAACCTGGCAGCTGTCTGGGGTGTAGTCATTCTAAGCGCTACACCCCACCCCCTCCATGTTGCCTCTCAATGTGCTCCCACTTCCTGGTGTCAGGTGGGACGCATAGAAGGCACAGAAAGAAGCAATGGCCTGAACCCCTACTTCTGAGTAGCCATTGCCAGCTCTCCCAGTTTGGCCTTTCACTTACCGCTCCCCTGAACACCCAGTGCCATCGGACACGACTCACATGCCTGTGCCTGCATCATGCTCCAGGTCAACCTTCAGCCCCCCTGCCTAGCCAGGGAGTTTCACTGGTGCCATCCATGGCTGCAGAAGTGCCCAGAGCCCTGGGGTCCAAAGGGGCTAGATGGCAAGTCCTAGGGGAGTCCTTCCCATATACATGTTCCAAGGCAGTTTGCTCAGCTCTGATGTGACTGCCTCCTAGGGGGTCTTGGCGAGGGGTCATTGAGCCCATATGGCAAACCCTTGGCACCCTGGTGCTTGATCACCATTGCCTGTTCCAGGAAAGGAACAGGGCAACAGTGCAAGGAAGGTAGGCTCCAAACCTCCCTGAGGGGGCAGGGCTCAGTGCCTCGGCTCTGTCCTTCATAACAGTAGGAAGGGCTGGGGGCATGGAGGGCAAGTGACTTGTGACCTGGAACTGCCTGGGGACCTCCTCCAGGCTACAGGACAAATGGGGAGGCTCTCAAGAAGAGCTGGGTCCTCACTCCCAAAAGCAGTACAGCCGAGTCCCTTCCGGGCCAAGCCAGGCTAGGGTTGCTGGCTGCTAGGGTTTCTGGATTCCATAGAAAGACCAGCAGAGGGAGCTTAAGTGGCACCTGCTGGAGGTGGTGGGTGCTGGCGAGGCAGGCAAGGTAGACAATGGCAGCTGTGTGCCACCCAGGGGCACTTTTTGATCCTGGCTCCACTATCCTGCCTGATGGCAATAGAACCCAGATGTGAAGTCACTGTTCCAGGGTGTCAGAAGCCAAGGGCTGCCAACCCTCCTGGCACCACCTCCAAGAATCAGAGCTGAGCCACGGCGCTGGCTTTCAGGGACTCCAGGTCCCAGGCGCCTTGGCCCACATCCCCTGAGCACTAGGCCTTCACGCAAATCCTGGCTGGAACAAGAATGGGGAACCTCCAGAGCCATTAAAGTTGCCTCCCAACAGCTGGAGAGCTGTGCCCAGGGAATGGTTGGCTTCTGTCTCCCACTCCCCACCCACCCCCCACCCCCGTTTTCTGTGGCAGGGGAGCCCCATCCTCCTCTGTGGGGTCATGTTCCCTCCAGAGGAACAGGGGGTCACAAGAGTCTACTACGTACCTAGTCTTCAGCAATAGGTCTTGGAGGGCTGAGCTGTGAAGGGGACATCACATGCTCCTACACCTCTGCTACCTTCACCCCTTTTCACCAACAAGCCCTGTACTCCTTCCTGTCTGCAGTGTGATGTTGGGCCTTCCCTCCCAGCTGCTTAACACAGTAGCTGGACAGATGTGGCCTGCTTGGGAACCTGCCTTCCCAGCGGGGGGGCACTGGGCTTCTGGGAACGTGGACTCAGATTCCTCACTCATGCCCATCTCAGCCAATTGGCAGAGTTAATGAGAGGTCTGCATCATTTTTTAAGAGAATTTAAGTGTGTCCTTGCCCACTTCAGCTGCTGGCAGCATCCAGTCTGTTCAGAAGCTCCCTTCATGGCCACACTGCCCATTCCAGGGAGTGTCACGCACAGAGCAGGCCACACCTGGAGATGGCCTTCAGGGCCCTGGCTCTCACGCAGCATGTAGCATGGTCCTGGCACTTAGCTGATACTAGTGGTTTGCTGCACTGAATAGAACCGCATCTGGCTGCATCCCTGCAAGTCCATGAGCCAGAAGGGCCCTGTGGCCACCCAAGTATTCATCCACCTCATGGCCTAGACCAGTGGTCGGCAAACTCATTAGTCAACAGAGCCAAATATCAACAGTACAACGACTGAAATTTCTTTTGAGAGCCAAATTTTTTAAACTTAAACTATATAGGTAGGTACACTGTTATTAACTTAATTATGTGGCTCGCGAGCCGCAGTTTGCCTACCACTGGCCTAGACTTTTACTCAGCATCATCTACATGCTAGGCACTGGGGTCCCCAAATAGGGAAGGCAGCTTGTGCCTTTGAGAAACTCCCAGCTCCTTGCCCCTGCTCTGGTTCTTCCGGAGCAGGGGGAGGGGGTGGGACCCAGTTCTCTCAGGCTCCTGCGGTGAAGGAGTGTTGGCCTTATTTAGTGGCAGGCCCTGTGGCCACTCCTGAGCCAAGCCTCTGTCATCCTGCATCTGTGCACCCAACCCTGAGGCCATGTCACACCCTTGAAATGATTCAAGTGACCCTGTCATAGCTCCAGTTAGGTACAGGACACTGACATCAAAAGATCTTGCTGTTGTCCAGCCAGAGTGGCTTAGTGGTTGAGCAATGACCTGTGAACCAGGAGGTCAGTTCTATTCCCAGTCAGGGCACATGCCTGGGTTGTGGGCTTGATCCAGGTGGGGTGTGTGCAGGAGGCATCTCATCATTGATGTCTGTCTGTCTGTCTGTCTGTCTGTCTCTCCCTCCCTCCCTCCCTCCCTCTCCCTTCCTCTCTGAAATAATGAAAAAGAAAAAACTTGGAGGCAGGGTGGGTAGGGGCTGGGAAGAGGGGGGTAAAGGGAGGGAAATGGGAGATATCTGTAATACTATTAACAATAAAAATTTATTAAAAAAAATAACAAAACCTTGCTGTTCCTCAGTGACATGCCAAGAAAGCTGAGAGACAGCTTTCGATTGGCCCCAGTCCTCACCTGCCCTGCCCTTCACGACCTCCCCCCGCAACACGCACACACACACACACGCGCGCGCGTGCGCGCCCCTCTCCCACCCCAAAGTGACAGGTCTTCTCCCAGCTCCGATCGATGAGAATAAACACAGGGAGGCCAGGAATCACCATAAAAAGGCAGCTTGCTTTATTGTGATGCCAGTGGGGGGCAGGGATGGGCAATCTGCCTTCAATCTGAGGCTCTCTGAGGCTGAGGGGCCCTGGAGAACTGCCCAGTCCACACCTGCAAAGTGGGGGTGCAGGACATCTCCCTAGTCAGCCCAGCTGGCCTGGCATGGCTCTCGCTGGGGTTCAGGCAGCTCCCTCAACTCCATGTGGGTCTTGTCACAAAGCTCTTTTGCTATTACACATGGGCCTTGGCTTCTGGACCCCTCACGACCCTCAGAAGAGAAGCCACACTCCACATGGAGTCAAGCACAGCCCTGGGCTCAGGTATCTCTTCTTGGATGGATACTGCCCCCTCAGGCCCCAGTCTCGGCTCTACCTTGGTCACAGAGGAGGTAGCCTCCAGGGTGAGCCTTGAAAGCCCTTGTTCCCACACCTCAGCCGGAGGCCAGCAGGAAAGCTGCTTCCCATTCTTCCCTTCCTTCCCATCCCTTCCCTCCCACCCCTACCCTCCCTTCTCTTACTCCCCCTCCCACCCCCCTCCTTCCCAGCCCTCACTAGGGGGGGTTCCACCTTTGTCAGGCTGCCTGAAGGAGCTGCTAGCCCCCAGGGCAGGTGCACAAAACAGAAAAACAATTGGCAAGCACAGAAAGGGAGGAAAACCACAAAAACAGGGTCGCCTTTGTCTACAAATAGTGGAGGCTCCCAGCAGGGGGGAGAGTCGGCTCAGCTTGGGAGCTGGACATTCTCTTGTGCTTAGGACAATCCTCTTTACCTCTCCTTTTCAGCTCAACACACTGAGAGAGCTGGGGGTGGGGGTGGGGGTGAGTGTGTGCACGTGCATGTGCCTGGGCTAGTGTTGCACACGTGCACACACAGGCGCACACACACAATGGAAGGGGTGCCCATTCTCCTTGGGGGCTTCTTTCTGGTAACAAAGTCCTGTGCACAAATACAAAGACAGGTGTGTGCACACCTGTGCACAAAGACACACACTAGATTCTAAGGGAGAGGAGGGGTGGGATTCCTGGAGGCTCGCTGGACCTGGGCAGGGACAGAGGGCCCGCCCTATAGTGCAGCTGGCTCCCATGTGGGCGGCTCAGACGGTGGTGACGGAGAGCAGAGGGTTATAGACTCGCTTGCCGTCAGCTGAGCGAGTGCCGTGGGCCAGCATCTCCTGGATGGTGATCCAGTTGTCTAGAATCTTCTTATTCCGCTTCTTCATGGTCTTGCGGTGGCTCAAGGCGATGATGTTGAGCTCAGCCTTGCTGTCGCCGTTCTGCTGTTCCCTCAGGCACTCCAACCGGCTCTGCATCATGAACTCACGCCGCTTGCGCTGCTCCCGGGCCCGGATCAGGTGCTGCTTCCGCTCCTCCTTGCTCCAGTAGCGGCCCATCTTCATCTCACTGACCGCGTCGTCGTCCGTGGTCATGCCACTACGCTCCTCGCGGATCTTCAGGGCCCGGGCTTTTAGGAGGCGATCACGCACGGGCCGCTTGGCCACATAGCGGGTTCCATCGCTGCGCACCTTGACCTTCCACTCCATGCGGGGCCCTTCACTGGCTGCGGCCACAGCTCCGCCCACCCGAGAGCCACCAGCCAAACTCAAGGGGACGTGGCCCAGATCCTCCAGGCAGCGCGGAGGGGCCAGCTGCAGACAGCTTTGGTAGTGCTCGCCCTCCTGGCCCTGGCCTCGGTGGCGCCTGGAAAGGTAAGGGCTGCCCTCGGGACCCACGCGCTCCAGGGTGACCCCCATCTTGGGGCTGCGGCGGACGCGCTCCTCTGAGTGCTGTCTCCGGCCCACCTCGGGATCCCGGGAGAGGGATCGGAACTTGCCGGGGCTCCCGTGTGGAGGAGCTGCCTTGGGGTGGGTGGCGACAGGGGGGCCGGAGGGGGTCCGATTCAAGTTGGAGTTGCCAGCAGCGGCCCGCCTCAGGGGGCTCTCCTGCAGCGGCTCGGTGAGCAGAGGGGTGCTGCGGCAGCTCTCCCCCGTGTTGTAGGCACTGGTGCTGTCCTTGTCAGACTTCTCAGGCAGCTCGGAGATGTCGGGCAGCTCGCGCTTCTTGGGCTCGCTGGCGCCCAGCTCGTAGACGCTCTCCTCCTCTAGCAGCCAGGCCTTCATGCAGCGCTCCCGCAGCTGCTGCATCTTCTGCGCCCGCAGGATGTTGCGGCACTTGAATTCCAGGTGCCGCAGCTCCTCCTCCAGCATGGCCATCTCGTGGCCCAGGCTCTCGTTGCGGTTGACGTCCAGGGCGCTGTTGCCACCGGAGGCGCGGGCGAAGAGGAGGCCCAGCTGGTTGCCATTCTCCAGGTGGCACTTGATCTCCAGCAGCTCCCGGTAGCGTTCATACTCCTCATCGGTGAGGCCCGGGACCTCGGCACCCCCCAGCCCAGCCCCCTCAGCCAGCAGGGAGTCCATGCTGAAGTGGAAGTCGCGGCTCTGCAGGGCGTCCCCTTGCAGGCCAAACTTGCGCAGGGTGCCGGGCGTGTTGGTGGTGCTCAGGGGCTCATCCCCCAGCAGGTCGTGCTCAGAGCTCTCCTCGTTGCGGGTGCTCTCGTCAGTCCGACCCACCCCACTGTCCAGCTCCTGGCTGTTGCTCAGGCCCGGGCCCACATCTGGGGCCCCTGGCTCCTCTTCTTTTCCGAGCTGGGGTAGAAAGATGAACCCTACTCAGTCTGGGTCCCCTTAGCAGGGTCGCCAAAAGAGGATGGGGTGATCAGAAGGGCTTTGGGGTCCAGCCCACCTCCTACACACGCCCAGCCCCTCCTCACCCTCCCTTCCTGCTGGCCCTCCCCACCACCTGCCCTTCTTCCTTCCTCACCTGCTGGGCAGGGGGGGATTTCAATTTCCCCTCATTCTCTGAGCCCAAGACATCCAGGAAGTCATCGCGGTCACTGTCCTTCATTCGCTTTGCCAGCTGCAGAGACAGGCCCGTGATGTCCCACTGTCTTATGAACCTCCCCAGCCACCCCTCCAGTTGCCTCAAGGTTCCATACCCAACAGAGTTAAAAACCCCAGAGAGGGGGCGGTCCCGGCCAGCATAGGCCAAAAAGGGAAACAGGCCCTAGGACACTGCCAGCTCTCTCTCAGTGCCAGGTTGTTGGCATGTCTGTGCCCCTGACACAGATCAGCAGATTCTAAGACAGAAAGCCTGATGGGAGGGGACCCAGAACACCCTGCTAGACACACACCTGGCTCTCAGGCCGGGCCACCAGCAGGGAGATGTTGGTGTTCTCCTCCTGGCTCAGGATGGCCACCGCCTCTTCCCGGTTCTGGACGTCCACACCGTTTATCTGTGGCGGGTGAGGAACAATCAGCAGGGATGCCAGAGCTGGCTGAGGGGCAGGCCCTGGGTGAGCACCCTGGGCTGGAACAGGCTCCCCAAGCTTTGGCAGAATGGAGAGAAGTGGGAGGTGCCTCGGGAGAGGACAGCCTGGCCTGTGCAAAGGCACATATGCTCAGAGGACAACATGGGACAGATGTGCTCACATCTGGGGGACAGAGGGAAAGGCTAGTAAGGTACCAGCACAGATCCCATGGGCACACGGGAGCCACCCAGAGCAGCTGTGCAGAGAGAGGAGACCCAGCCTGGTTTTAGGCTGCCTGGCACCAAGCTAAGCTCTTAGCAGGACTGAGCTGGGTTCAGCTAAGAAGTGGTAGGGCAGCCCGGCCGGTGTGGCTCAGTGGTTGAGTGACGAACTATGAACCAGGAGGTCGTGGTTCAACTCCCGGTCAGGGCACATGCCCCGGTGGCAGGCTCGATCCCCCAATAAGGGGCATGCAGGAAGCAGCCAATCAATGATTCTCTCTCATCATGGATGTTTCTATCTCTCTCCCTCTCTCTTCCTCTCTCAAATCAATAAAAATATTTTTTTAAAAAGAAGAAGTGGAGCGGCAGCTGGCACAGTGGAGCCTGGAGTCAGGCATGCTTGCCCCGCTCACCTGGACGATTCGGTCTCCCTCTCGGATCCGGCCGTCTTTGGCTGCAATGCTGTTGGGATTCACCTGCAAGGCACACACATCCTGGGTGGGCACTTGGCACCTCCGCTAAGGTGCCCTCTGAGCAGAACAGGTCAGCCTCACTTCGGGAGTCCCCAAAGCCAACCAAAGGCTCCTCGCTCACTCCGTCTTCAGCTCAGACTAGGAGCTCCCAAGCTCCAGGAGGCAGGGACAGAACAGTGGGCCTGGGGCTAGTTGCCTCTCCCTAGCACGAGCCACCAACCCGAACCTTCCAGCCCCTTCCAATACCCCCTCATGCCCATGCGCTGGCTGGCAACCCTACACTCCTTTTTGCATGAAAGCCTGTTCTTTTTTTTGTGTCAGAGGCTAGGATACTTTCCCATACTCAAAAAATAGCAGTGGGATAGTCCTATGAAGGTTAACTTGATTAGGATACTGCTAGACTGTGGATGGCAGCAGGGGAGTCATCCCCCCTCCTGCGGATACAGACAGGTGGAGAATGACCCCCCCTGAGTGCCAGGAGGGCACCTGCAAGACGTGCGAGGAATAACAAAGCCTGGCCGGGACCTTAGCCTGCCTCAGCCTTGCCCACTGTCCCACCCTGGCCATGTACGCTGGGGGAGGGCTGTGAGGCTGGGGGAGGGCTGTGGGGCTGGGCACACACTGACTATTGATGCTAAGCAGGCCTTATCCCTGGCGGCTGGGTCCTTGCAGCTGGGTCCTTGTGGGCAGCCTGAGCACCCTGGGCAGTGTGCAAAGGCCAAGGGGTTGGATGCTATGGGAATTCTCTGTGCCAGGCCCTGCCTCACTACCCACAACCATGGTGCCCGTTCACCTCACTGGTGCAGTACAGATGGACATCATCAAAGTCCAGCTTTGAGGTCCGAGTACCCAAAGACAGCATGAGGCTCTGCTGCCTTCTAGAAGACTCCACTGCCATATTCCCCACCTTCATACCTCTCCAACGTAGATGCCCAGGTCCTCCTCATCATCGGTGCGGTAGCAAACCATCAGGCCCAGCTTGTCCCGGTGGCTGGCTTTATACAGCTCCACCTCCTGCCACAAGGGGGCGTGGGGGAAGCAGAGGAAGAAAGCCCCGGAAATACGTGAGCAAGGACCCATGTGGTGGTGGTGGGCACGGCCCAGCCTGGTCCCCCAGCAGCACTTCACCTGAGCTGAGCCTCCAGGTCTGGAGGATTTTCTTACCATCCCCAAATGGCGCATGTGTTTCTTACCAGGAAATGCCCAAGACATACGCACGAGACTCACAGGACGCATAGGACACAGACATGTGCGGGACACAGACTCACCAACATAAACCGACTGTGACCTCACCCGTGCCCTCCCCAACTCAGCCAGACTTGGTGGGTGAGCCTGAGTAACCAGCCACACCCTGGGAAGGACCACAAGGCCCAGCCGCCTGGAAGCAGCAGGAGCCAGGCCTGAGATGGGCTGTAGACAGTCATCCTGGGACTGGCTCCTGAGGCTGGCTGCGGGCCCTGCCCTGGCCGCCTGGCTCACCTCATACTCCAGCTCGTCCACACGGTCTGCCTCCTGCGGGCCGCCCTCCATGAACTCCGCTGGGTCATAATACTCATGGCTGATGGGGGGGCTGCCCAGGAGAAGGGGGGGATCAGGCTGGCCATCTGCTCCTCTCATGCCCTTGCCCCAGCCCCAGCTCCCGGGCTGGCCAGTCCCACTGCACTCAGCATGGAGCCCTGCTCTGGGTACACCCTCAGGGAAGATGGGGTCAGGCTCTTCTTCCAGAACCCCCTCCTTCTGAGCTACATGCATCCATGCATAGACCAGGAGTGTGCGGGGGTTCACACTGAGGATGCAGGCATGCCTAGACCCCTAAGCCTGTCCCGCACCGTCCCCCAGCTCAGACTCCTCAAACCATGCCAGCTGGGAGTGACTTCTCCCAACTGTGGGTATCCTTCCCGCCCAGCACTGACCCCACTCATGCAACGCCCCCAGGAGTTATCCAGGCCCCGGAGGACTGCTGGGGGGGTAGAGAAGGGCCCACTCTACCTCCAAGGGTGGCCCTCGTTGCCCCAAAGCTAAGCCTGGCAGCCGGCAGCCCTGGGCCTACCTCTCTGTGGAGGGGATCCCGGGACCACCTCCCTGCAGGCGGGGTTTAGACTAGCAGAATGAGTCAGCGCTCACACAGTCATGAGCCACCAGGCCTGGGTGAGAGGCCCTTCTTCTGAGTGGGCCAAAGCCAAAGAAAGAAGCCGAAGAGATGGAAGAAGTTCAGAGCAGGGAGAGAGATGGGACAGACAAGGATGCAAGAAGATTCAAGGGGTGATGCTTGTGAGGCAGAAGACGATGGGACGGCAGAGGAGAGAGGATGGAGGAGGAGGAGCTGAGGACCTCAACCTTCCAGCAGCAAGATCCCAGGATGGTCCTCCCTTGGCCCTGGGGGTAGATACAATGAGGAGCCTGCTTGTCAACCTCCCCTGGCCCCTTCCCCGGCTGGCGTTCAGCCTGAGGCTAGAGGCCTGGAGATTTCTGAGCCCTTGGGTGCCACAGTCAACTCTGGAGGCCAAGGAGCCTGCTTCCTGCCTGAGAGGGCAAGCCAGTCGGGGTCTCCCCGCCATGCCCAGAGCTGCAGCAACGCAGCCTCTGGGTGGGGTGGGAATGGCTGCCCCTGGTGGCGTGCCCTCTCTGGAGGCAGGGCCCGGGGCCCTCCTGAGGGCGACTCACAGCTCAGATAGGACGTACGGCTCCAGGATGACCATGGGTGGGGTGGGCGGGCGCAGCTTGCCCAGCGCCATGATATGCTCGAAGGTGATGTCAGTCTGAGTGCCACTGTCCACCAGCTGCAGGTCATGACAGGAGTTGTCCCCCCGGAGGCGGGGGCTGCGTCTCAACACCTGTATCACCAGGGGCTCCTTGGAGGAACGCAGGGCCTCCAGGGTTTGCTCCTGAGACAGCTTGGAGAGCTCCTTCCCGTTCACCTGCGGCAGAGACACGCCCCCATGAGAACCCACTGACCAGTGCCCCAATGTGCGCAACCAAGAAATCTGCTGCCCGGCCTGCATGGCTCAACCTATGAACCAGGAGGTCACGGTTCAATTCCCGGTCAGGGCACATGCCCGGGTTGCAGGCTCGATCCCCAGTGGGGGGCATGCAGGAGGCAGCCGATCAATGATTCTCTCTCATCATTGATGTTTCTATCTCTCTCTCCCTCTCCCTTCCTCTCTGAAATCAATAAAAATATATATTTTTTAAAAAGAAATCTGTTCTGCTTACTCATAGGGCCCCATTTCCAGGTGAACCCCACTTCTCAGCCCTGTCCCCACAGAGTGCTGTCTGGGGATTGCTGGGCCATGCCCCGGAGGCCGGGAAGCCCCAGTGTCTATGCACTAGAACATCCTTCAGCCCTCCTCCAGGAGCCACTCAACTCTTCTGTGCCCTCACTCCAGCCCCGCCGCTCCTTCAGGCAGCAGAGGCCGGAGTGAGCAACTTAAAGACTGCGGAGTCCCCCTTGGCAATAAGTGAACATTTGTTGTGCGAGAGGAGGCTTCCTCTCATGATGGGTTCAGGCGGGAGGGTCAGGGAAGAGTAAGAAGATGCGAAGGACAGGATCTCTTGTCCTCAAGGTAGCGAGGGACTCACCAAAGAGAAAAGGCCCCCACACACACGGCCTGGTGGCATCTCAAGGCAGCCTAAGGCCAAGGAAGTGGCCCTTATCCAACTACCGCCGTTTCTTGGGCGCCTGATGTGCCCAAATCTGATGATCTATTTGGCAGATGAGGAACCAAGGCTCAGCAAGACGAAGGGGATGAGTCAAGGTCATGAGCCAGACCAGGATGCGCGCAGTGGTAGGAGTGGGGTGAGCAGGGAAGAAGGAGGCCGTGGCAGGCTCTGGGGCCAAGGAGAAGGTGGGGCTGGAGTAGGCTCTGGGGAAAACCAGGTTGATACTGGCTGGGGGACAGAGAGCCTTCCGGGAGATGGAGATCCAGGGCGGGGTCTCAGCTGGGTAGAGTAAGTTGCCCTGAAGGTAACTGGGGGGGTAGAAGACTGGCCCCAGCACAGTCCCTAATTTTCACAGCAGCCTGTGTGCCTTGGGCTCTGGGATGGTCACTTTCCAGCTAGTGAAACCCGCAGCCCACGCTGTAGCCTCACGGCCCTGCTTGGCAGGGAGGGAAGAAGACTAATGACCAAACAAACAGCCAGCACCTGCCATGGGGCCCAGGCCCCGGAGCAGGGGGGTGGCAGGGTCTTCAATTTACTCAGCAGCTTGTGGAAGGGCTGTTCTGGGCCTGGGGAGGCCACCCACTAGCAGTGACGCCCCAAATGGCTACAGCCAGCAGGGAAGTGCAAAGGCAGACCACTGGGGGCTGCTATGGAAGTTCGGGGCCAACCTAGGTAGGGGTGGGGGTGTAAAGGAAGGCTCCCTGAGCCCTGAATCAGGGGAAGAGACGGGGAGGCCTGTTTGCAGGTAGAAGCCAAGTCCCTGACAGCCAGCATAGAGTGCGGGTCCCGGGAACCCAGTGTGCACCCATGGACAGGGCCCCACATGGGCCAAAGCATCCAGCTTCTTTGCTTGGCTATGCTGTCCTGTCTTCTCATTCTCACGCACAGTGCCACCTTCCTCCTGAATGTCTCAGGGGGATGGGGTTCCTCAGAGAGATGCCCCACCCAACCGTAACATCATGTCTTCCCAGCTGCAACTCGACAGACCAGCCCCTGGTGTCCTAGGAAAGCTTGGGAGTCAGGGACCCCTGCCCGCCCGCGGCTCCTGGGTACTTCATTCCCTTTCTGCTAGGACCTCCGTGGTCGGCAAACTGGGGCTCGTGAGCCACATGCGGCTCTTTGGCCCCTTGAGTGTGGCTCTCCCTAAGCCTTAGGAGTACCCTAATTAAGTTAATAACAATGTACCTACCTACCTATATAGTTTAAGTTTAAAAAATTTGGCTCTCGAAAGAAATTTCCATCGTTGTCCTGTTGATATTTGGCTCTGCTGACTAATGAGTTTGCTGACCACTGTGCTAGGTGATTATGTCCTTGTAGATTTGAAAAATATAGAAAACCGTCGGGTGTCTAGGGAGTTCAGAGTTCCTGAGTTTCGGAAGAACAGCTGGAGGGGCAGTGTGGGGCTGGGGGCTCAGGGAACGGGGAGTGGGCTCAGTGGGACAGTTGGGAGAAGCCCCCTCTTGCTTTATGTAGTGGGCGGTATAGGAGGTGGGTCAGTGTGTGGTGTATGAATGGCAGTGGGACAGAGGGCGAGTGGGGCGGGAATAGGGTGTGGGGATATAGGTGGGGTTCTGGCTGAGATGTGGAGGCCCAGGGGCAGGTGCGTGGGTAGGTAGAGGGTGTGCAGGGGTGGTTGTTTATGGATTGGGCGGGTGTGGTCTGGGTAGGGGTGTGAGTGGGGGTGTGGGGGTCTGGGTGCAAATGGGTGTATGACCCTGTGTTGAACCCTCCTCCCCTCCTTTTTGCAATAGGAGCGGGTGTCCTGGGCACCTGTCTCATACAGCCACTAAAGGCCAGGTACCTGTGTGTCCATCTGATGGAAGAACCACACTCGCTGGTAAGCAGACCCTCGCTGAGGCTCTGCCCAAACACCTTTGCATCAGGAGCCATGAAAGGTCCAGCAAACACCCAGGCAGGCTGCTGAGCATGCTAAGCGTGGCACAGGCTGGACCCTGGGAGACCTAAGACGTGGGTGAGTCTTCACAGCCGCGCGACTTGGTTCCTCGGGAACTCACAGAACACACCCCCAACACACCTCGATTTCTGACCTGAGAGGGCCCCCCCAGGAGTCAAAGGCTAGGATGAGCATGGGGAGGCCAGGCTAGGCCAGAGCAGACAGAGTCCTCGGATCAAAGCGGAAGCCAGGCCCCGATGAGCCCCACGCAGCCTTCCCAGGAGTTTCCCACATGAACCCGGGGTGGTCAGCTGCGCCAGAAGCCCTTCCGGTTGAAGAACAGCGATATTCGCGGGATGAGCCCATTGTTAGCAAACTCACGACCTGCCTCTTTTGGAACAAGAAATCCACTTTACCTTCCAACACTTCACATGCCCGAAGCCCATGTCCCACATACCCCCTTCACCTAGTCCCCAATGGTTCTCATCTTCTGTAGCTCTCCAGGTGGGCTGTGCCAGCCTTGCCACGTGCCGGGCATTATTTCTTGCCTTAGCCAGAAACTGCCCTTTGGCAGCGAGTCCTGCCGGTTTCACACTGCGCTTGCCTTGCCTGAGACTTCATGCTCTCTCCTCAGGGCCTCTCCGCACACGGCCGATTCCTGCTGCTGGGATGGGCCCAAGTGGGTTGGTCCATGGACCACAGCTCAACCCAATCCCAGCTGGACTCGAGCCTGAGAGGCACCCCTTTGCCCAAATGTGACCCAGGTGGCTGTCAGACAGCCTGGTTCCCCCTGACACACCTACAGAGTGCTCGCTGCCCAGTCACCACAGGTCCCAAGGGCAGTAGCCAACCTCCAGGCCCCATGGCACTCAGTGCCCCTCATCCTGGATGAGCCCATCACCCAATCACACACTCAGTCTGGTCCTTACCCCAGAGTGTAAAATGCTATCTTCCTGGGGGAATCTGTCAATAATAAGTTTGAAAATGTTCGTCATACCCCCTGATCCAGTAAATTTGCTCTAAAGAATAGATCCTAAAATGATGACAAATAGCATGCGAATTGCAAGGCTGTTAAGAGCAGCATTATTTTTTTTTACTGTGGTAAAATATACCTAACACAACATTTACCATCTTATCCATTTTAAAATGTACAATTCGGTGGCATTTAGTGTATTCCATTGTGCAGCCATCACCTCGATCTAATTCCAGAACATCATCAGCGGGGACGAAGGAGAGCAACTCAGGACGCTCAGGGGGCAGTCGCGATTGGGCAGGGGCCTGGTGCGGGCGAGGGAGGGCAGTCACAGCA
>NW_006293237.1:462263-462807 GCF_000327345.1 Myotis davidii | reverse complement strand
GCCCTAGGCGCGCTCGCCCCGCCCCCTCCCAGCCCAGAGCCTCAGACAAAGAGCCTGTCTCTCCGGTCTGTCTCTACTCTGTCTCTTCCTTCCATCTCTCCCTCGCCATACTTCCCAAATGCTCTGATGAGGAATCTGGGCAGGACAGGAGGAGGGAAAAGGAGGCCAGGTTTTCCGGGGGTCCCACGGGGCCTCCCTGGGAAGCCCCGGGAAGGCCCTTTCACTGTCAGTAAGACCTCGGGGGTGTGTTTAATTACATAATTGCTATTATGACTCAACTAACTCCACTCTGATTAGGAAACTGGGGCTAGGAGAAAATAGAAACCAGAACTACCCTCTGCTCTGGCGCAGGGAGCTCTGATGGACCAGCTGGCTCTCAGTTCTGCAGTCCGCAGTGTCCAGGACACCGGACACAGCTGTGTCTCTGGCTTCCCCAGCCCAGACAAGTGCTTATGGGGACTTCCACGGCAACAGAGCACTGGCCTAGACAGAAGCCTCTGCAGGGAATGGCCATCTGAGCCAAGGATAGGTTCTCTGAATTTTA
>NW_006293237.1:450235-461354 GCF_000327345.1 Myotis davidii | reverse complement strand
ATCATAGATGCAAACAGACAGATAGGCTCAGTTAAGGTGAAGGTTGACCTTGTCAGTGAAGATACTGGCCCAGGACGTAACTGCCCACCATAACTGCTTTTAGTTAAAGTTTAATTTCAGACCATCCTTTGTGGTTACTTTAGGTCTCCGAGTTTGCAAGACTGCCATGCAGGCCTCCCCTGAGCTTGTCAGGTCAGCATGTGGCCCCTTTGGTCCACAGATTCAAGCCCCCAACCCAGGCATGTGCCCTGACCGGAATCGAACTGGGTCCTCCTGGTTCATAAGTCGACGATGCTCAACCACTGAACCACACTGGCCGGGCTGCACTTGTCTTTTCAGTGGCCCAACAGAAGTCCTCCTTCAGGTCTTCCCAACTCTGGATTTTGAAAATTTGTCAATCCACAGGGCATTGGAACATCTGATAGTGGACATCTGCTGCCCCTGATCCCTCCCTTTTCTGCAAATACACTTTCCACAGTAAGATGCTGAAACACACCCTGCCATTCCCCGGAGAAACCACAACACCCTTAACATGCTCGTGGATTTAGCTCTGATATAGCCACCTCCACATCTCTCCAACTATACCACTAATGCCCTCACAAGCTCGCTTTTTTTTTTGGAGCCAGGATTCAATCAAGGACCACACACACATTCCATTGGTTTATGTCTCCAGTCTCCTCTGATCTAGAACAATTTACCCTCTTTTTAAATTTTCATGCCATTGACTTCTTGGAAGAGTCCAGGGCAACTGCCTTATAAAAATGTCCCAGAGCCCTAGCCAGTTTGGCTCTGTGGATAAAGTGTCAGCCTGCGGACTAAGGGGTCCCAGATTTGATTCCGGTCAAGGGCACATGCCCAGGTTGCAGGCTTGATCCCATTGTGGGGTGTGTAGGAGGCAGCCAATCAATGATTCTCTCTCATCACTGATCGATGTTTCCATCTCTCTTTCCCCCTCTCCTTTCCTCTTTGTAAAAAATCAATTCAATATATTTTAAAAAATAAAAATAAAATGTCCCAGAGTCTGGAATTGCCCTCATTAGATTCAGCTTAAGCACTGTGACAAGTTGCTGTATCCTTATCCTTTAAAAAAAAATGTTTATTGATTTCAGAGAGGGAGAGGGAGATAGAAACATCAATGATGAGAATCATTGCTCGGCTGCCTCCTGCATGCCCCCTACTGGGGATGGAGCCAGCAACCCAGGCATGTGCCCTTGACCAGAATCGAACCCGGGACCCTTCAGTCCACAGGCCAACATTCCATCCACTGAGCCACGCCGGCCTTGCTGTATCCTTATCCTTGCCCCCAACCCCCAACTCCGACAATCCAGAGGCACCGGAGTCAGGTTGTCCCACTACTGGGGAGCCTTGGTTGGTTTGATCATGTAGTCATGGTGGAGGCTGCCAGGGCTCTCGGTGACAAAGTTGCATTTTCCCTGCCTAATTCACAAGAAATTTGAGGTAATGGCTGGAGACCCTGTGAAGATCCTGTTCTCCACCAACCTTTATCTAATGGTTTTACCATCCAAGAATGACTCTTGCCTGAATAAATTGTATTGTGGCTACACAATGCCTTAATTTGTGTGTGTTTTTTTAAAAATTTTTTATTGATTTCAGAGAGGAAGGGAGAGGGAGAGATAGAAACATCAATGATGAGAGAGAATCATTGATCGGCTGCCTCCTGCACGCCCTACACTGGGAATTGAGCCAGCAACCTGGACATGTGGCCTGACCAGGAATCACAACGTGACCTCCCAGTTCCTTCCAGTTCATAGGTTGATGCTCAACCACTGAACCACACCGGCCAGGCCAAAATGCCTTAATTTGTAAAAATTCTAGCAAGGCCCTAGCTGGTTTGGCTCAGTGGACAGAGCATCGGCCTGCGACTGAAGGGTCCAAGGTTCGATTCCGGTCAAAGGCACATGCCCAGGTTGCGGGTTCAATCCCTAGTAGGGAGTGTGCAGGAAGGCAGCCAATCAATGATTCTCTCTCATAATTGATGTTTCTATCTTTCTCTCCCTCTTCCTTCCTCTCTTAAATCAATAAAAAAATATTCAAAAAAAAATTCTAGCAAGGGCACAGCAGTACACTCCAATCACATGTAACTGGCCCAGTGAATGGTGTGCCCCCAGCTGAGGCTCCCTGGATAAGCCGTATCATCTCACCCCCATAACACCCCCAAGACCTTTCTGCCCTGGGACAACTGCACAAAAAGGGAAGCATGAGAGGCCTTCACCTCCACCGTCTTTTTAGTAGTCTGAGCGTGGTGTGTGCACCTGGGTGCCCACGTGAGCTGCCTGTATGTTGGTAAGGCTGTTGGATGATGGGAAAAGAGGGTCAGTTCTCACACCTGACTTGGAAAAACAGATTAGTCCTTTGGGACCCAACTTGGGCAATGACCCCTGGAATTGATTCGATAGGTCTGAGGTGAAGCCTCGAATCTTATTTGTAACAAACTCACGTGCTAAGCGATGTTGGTGTGATTTGGGGCTTCATTGATTTAATCCAAGTTCCTGTATGAGGTTCTCACTCCTCAGCATGTGGTCCAAGGACCAGCAGCATGGACATCACCTGGGGGTTTGTGAGAAATTCCGAATCCCAGGCCCCACCCTGGACCTGTTCATTCAAATCCAAAATTTTAACAAAGGCCCCAGGTTGGAATCAGCTGTCCCAGAGCGCCCTCTTGAGGAACCAGGAGGGACTTGCACACACCTGAACCGAGTTCAGGCACCAATCAAGTGCTTCAAATGGCTAGTCTCCTCTCTCCTCTCCCCTCCTCCTCCCCCCTCCTCCTCCCTCCCCAAAGCTGCTCAGTGGGTGGGTGGTGCCCACACATGCTGGGCGGAAACCTAACCCATCTGCCCTGCCATGCTTTCCCAGGGAAAGCAGGCCTCTCAGGAACCTCTGAAATCCTGCTTGAAAAAGAGCAGCAGGGACGACAACTGAAAATATCCTCCCACCCACCCACCTCTGGACTAATTAACCTGGCTGGCCCACGTCTGGCAGTAATCAAAATGGTATTCTCTATGGAGTCCTTTTCATTTCCACTGTTCAAAGCAAGTGTGAGGAAGAGGCAGATCCCACTATGAAGAGGAGGGATGCCTGTGACACCCCAAAGCCAACCCCAAGCCCCAGCTTCTCAGTCTTTCCTCCTTCGGCTTGACTCCTGAGCAAAGGGACCAAATCTGTCCATTTCTTTTACGTCAGGAGACGCTCCGAATGATATTGGACATTCTTCTGTCACTGGATATTAACTGTGACATGTCCAGGAGGAGTAAGGCCTTCGCCAGACAATTTCAACATGTTAACAACCGACCTAATGGCTTGATGGCAGCAACTCCGCCCTCCACCCCCACCCAAATGAGATCCCAGGGGATCCAGTGCCAAGGCAACGACCCCAGGAGGCAGGCACTCTTTATTCCCATTTACCAGCCGAGGAAAGGCACTGAGCAAGTATCAGCGCACCACCCTGTCTTACCTGGCAGGGACCTGAGAGAAAAGGAAGGAAAGACCTGCTCACCTCCGGGCCGGACTAAGTGCTCTCACCTGCTTTTTGTCCTTTGGGGGTGTGTGATTTCAGAGATGAAGGGAGAAGGAGAAAGAGAAACTATCAACGACGAGAGAGAATCATTGATCGGCTGCCTCCGGCACGCCCCGCACTGGGGATCGAGTCCACAACCCAAGCACGTGCCCTGACCAGGGATGGAACTGTGACCTCCTGGTTCATAGGCTGATGTTCAACCACTGAGCCATGCTGGCCAGGCTATTTTTTTGTTTTTAAAGCTTTACTGAGGAATAACTGCCATACAATCAACTGTACATATTTAGAGCATATAATTTACAACGTTTTGATGTTATACACACACACACACACACACACACACACACACACACACGCACGCACGCAAACATCACCACAATTAAGATAGTGAGCACTACCATCATTGCCAAGTGCCTCAGGCCCTTTGTAAGCCCTCCCTTCCAACTATCCCTGTAAATGCTGCTCTTCTGTCACTATAGATTTGCATTTTCTAGAATTTTCTATCAATGGCTCAGACAGTCCTCAGAAATGAGGTAAGGAAGAAAGGGCATTTTAAAATCTTGGGTCAAGCCCAGCTGGTGTGGCTCAGTGCTTGAATATCAATCTATGATCCGATCCAGGAGGTCCAGGGGGATTCCCAGTCAGAGCACATGGCCAGGTTGGGGGCTTAATCGCCAGTAGGAGGTGTGCAGGAGGCAGCCGATCCATGATTCTCTCTCATCATTGATATTTCTATCTCTCTCTCCCTCTCCCTTCCTCTCTCTGAAAGTCAGTAAAAATTTTAAAATAAAATAAAATCTTGGGTCAATGGTAAAGCAAGGGGAGCCCATGCACATGATGGTTATTGGGATTCAGTGCCCCATTCATGTGATCCACATAATTTCCCCATTCATGTGATCCACATGATTTTCTTTTCCGTGAAGAAGGGGTCCTACTTCACAGGGGCAGAACTAAAGCCCTGCTCAAGCGGGGGCAGGGGGACGGGGAGCATGTCAAGTGGGGAGAGGTGCCATGGAAGATAAATATGTCACGCAGCTGTCCTCTGCTTCATGCTTGGTCACAGTTCGATTCCCAGTCAGGGCACATGCATGGGTTGCAGGCTCCATCCCCAGTAGGGGGCGTGATGAAGGCAGCCAATTGATGATTCTCATCATAGATGTTTCTCTCCCCCTCTCCCTTTCTCTCTGAAATCAATAAAAATATATATCTTTTAAAAAGATAAATATGTCTTGGAGAGAGGGGACAGGCATGGGCCCACTGCCCTGCACCCTGCTCTCAGCGGCAGATTGGCCCTTCTCGCCCCCACCATTGAACATCTTTGTTCATGCTCAGTGCCCCTTCCCATTGTAAAAAGGCCCCACGTGGGGGTGGGGGATGGGGGGGGTGTTCCAAGCTGAATGAATCCCTAGCACACAGAATGGTGGCTGGCACAGTGGGGGCTCAGCAA
This sequence comes from Myotis davidii, assembly GCF_000327345.1. Lineage (NCBI taxonomy): Eukaryota > Metazoa > Chordata > Mammalia > Chiroptera > Vespertilionidae > Myotis > Myotis davidii. The sequence goes on along the minus strand of NW_006293237.1, from coordinate 456,369 downwards.
GCAGGTGTTGGACAAAAGGCGGCCTGGGAGACTACCAGAAGAACTGGGAGTTGTCCTTTGGCCTCTCCTGATGTGGCCAGAGGGGAGAAGACAGGTGGTGGACTCACTGGTCCTAGATGCTGAAAGAAGAACAGAGGTGCCTGGGCCCTTCAGGGATCGGTGGAATGGGCCAGCATTTCCTTTATCACCTAAGCCTACTCTGCCAGGCCTGCCAACCAGCCAGCACATGATTGTGTCTGCGAAGGAGTTAAAGAGACAAGCTCAACAGAGTGGAGTGTGAATCGATCCGCCGGAGAGGAGGGAGGACACAGGACCAGTAAGCAGGGGCACATGGTAGGCATTTTGTGCCTGGGCTCTAGATGGTGCTAGGTGATGCCGCTTCCTCCCTTTCCACCCTTTCTACCTGGCTCCTTCGGATTCTAACTCAACAAAGAAAAGGGTTTTTTCAAAAGTCAGCTCCTCCCTTTTTCTCCACACATTTCCTGGGGCTGGGAGCTTAAGGAAAGTGCATACACACACACACACACACACACACCCCAGTCCCTGCTCAGGGTCCTTTCTAGATGTTTCAAGCTCGCCTCCCCACCACCCACCCTTGGAGGACATGACTTGGATAACAGAAATAGAGCTGGAATTCTGACATGCTGCATTTAAAATACTGCGACAGCCCAGCCAGTGTGGCTCAGGGGTTGAGCGTCAACCTATGAGATCACGGTTGAAATCAATAAAAATATATATTTTTAAAAGTACTGCAATAGACCGTATCAGTAGAATAAAGGGCCAAAGTCACATCAACGGCCACAGGAAAGGCATTTGACAAAATCGAATGACCCTTCATGAGAAGAACACTCAAACTAGGAATAGAAGGGAACTTAATCTGATAAGGATCATCTATGAGAAATCCGCCGCCAACCTCACACTCATTGGTGAAAGAAGGAAGCTTCCCCTTAGATCAGAAACAAAGCAAGGATGCCCACTCCTATTCAACACTATACTGGAGGTTCTAACCAAAGCAAATAGGTGAGAAAAAGAAATAAAAAGGCTGTGACTGGTTTGGCTCAGTGGATACAGCGTCGGCCTGCAGACTGAAGGGTCCCGGGGTCGGTTCCAGTGAGGGGCACATGCCCAGGTTGCAGGCTTGATCCCCAGTAGAGGGCATGCAGGAGGCACCGATCAGTTATTCTCATCACTGATGTTTCTATCTCTTTCCCCCTCTCCCTTCCTCTCTGACAGCAATAAAAATATATGCTTTTTAAAAAAGAAAGAAAGAAAAGGCATCCATGTTGGGAAGAAAGTAAAACTATATCTATTTGCCCATGACATGACCCCATACAATCCCGAAGAATTCACTAAAAACTATAAAAGCTAATAAATGAAGTTTAGTAAGGTTGCAAGATACAGGATCAATATACAAAAATCTGTTATATTTCAATACAATAACAATGAGAAAGATGAAGAGGAAATTGAGAAAATCATTTCACTTACAATAGCATCATAGAAAATAAAATGTGCAGGAATAAATTTAAGAAAAGTACAAAACACCGGTGAAGTAAATTCAAGACCCAAATGTAGCCAAACCAGTTTGTTAAAATATATTTAAAAAAAAAAAAAAAGACCCAAATGTAAAGACATCTGGCCGGGTAGCTCAGTTGGTTAGAGTGTCGTCCTAATATACTAGGATTTCGGGTTTGATCCCAGATCGGGACACATACAAGAATCAAACAATGAATGCATAAATAAGTGGAACAACAAATCAATGTTTCTCTTATCTCTCCTTTCTCTCTAAAAGTAAATAAATAAATTTACAGACATCCCATGTTCATGGGTAATAACTACTCACCCAAGCTGATCTACAGATTCAATGCAATTCCCATAAAATCAGTTGGTTTCTTTTCAGATGTTGACAAGTCGATCCTAAAATTCCTATGAAACTGAAGGGACCCAGAATAGCAAAAACAATCTTGAAGAGTCCAAAGTTTGAGGACTCACACTTGCTGATTTCAAATGTTACTTGCAAAGCTAAAATAAAAGCAGTGTGATATGGGCATAAAGAGAAATTTCTCCCAAAAGGATATGCAAATGACCAATAAATAGCACAAGAAAAGATGCTCAACATCATTAGCCATCAAGAAATGCAAATCAAAACCACAATGAGCTACCACCTCACACACAGTAGGATGACTACTACCAAAAACCTGTGTTGGGCCCTGGGCATCGTCCAGTGCACTGAGGTGTTTGTTGCCAGTTGGGATTGCAGGTTAGGGCACTTGCCTGGGTTGTGGGCGCCTGGGTTGTGGGCTTGATCCCTGATGGGAAGCGTGCAGGAGTCTGGAAGCCAGCAGGGGGCGGTGCTAGCTGGAGGCCAGAAGCGTGCAGGATACATGTCTCTCTCTCCCTGTCCCTTCCTCTCTCTCTAAGAAAGAAAAAAAGAAAGAAAAATCAATTAAAAGCCTTTTTAACAACTTAATCAATTTAAAAATTTACAAACCGTGTTGGGGAAGATGTGCAGAAATTGAACCCTCTTACATTGTTGGTGGGAATGTAAAATGGTTAAGCCCCGCTGGAAAAAGTTAAGCAGCTCCTCAAAAAAGTCAAACAGAATTGCCCTATGATCCAGCAATTCCATTTCTGGGCATACACCTACGAAAACTGAAAGTAAGTAGGAACTCAGACATTTGTACAGCCACGGCAGCATGATTCACAATAGTCAAAAGATGGAAGCGACCCAAACAGCCATCAACAGATGAATGGATGATTATTATGTGGTATAGCCGTACAAGGGATTATTACTCAGCAATAAAAAAAAATTAGTAGTAAAAAAGAAAATTAGTACTAATCATGCTACAAGATGATAAATGAATGAAGCCAGCCACAAAGGCTCACATATTGCATGGTTCCATTTAAAACCATTTAGAAAAGTCTGGATAGGGGAAATCTACAAAGATAGAAAGTAAATTAGTGGGTGCCAGGGGCTGGGAGGTATGGGGGGAAATGGGTACAGGGTTTCTTTTTAAGGTGATGAAAATGTTCTGGAATTAGACAGTGGCCATAGTTGCACAACTCTTTGAATAGACTAAAACCCTCTAATTTGTACACTTTAAGGGTATACGAATTCTCTCAATAAAGCTGTAGTGTTGTTTTTAAGTGCCTAAATCATCAGGCGAAAAGGGCCTGGAACTCAAGGCTAGCCGAGACTCAAGGCTCCCTTAACCTGGGGGTCAGAGACCTCTAGAGATCTAGGAAGAGGCTCCAGGGAGCCCTTGCACAGGGAAGTCATGTGGCAAGTGATGTAGGTGGGCATGTGCCTTTCTCTGGGCTGCATTGTGTCTCAGTGGTGTCTTTTACCCTGGGGTAAGGTGCAGGGGTCACAGGCAGGTAGGGAGGAGGCAGGGAGAAGTGCCACTGAAGCTGGGAGAACATCAGTGTTTCGGAAGCACTGGGGCCAGAGGCAAGGGGTCCCAGAAACTGGCTGGTCTTTTGGGACAAACGCTTCCTTGCTTGAGAAGAGGCTCCAGGCAAAAGTTCTCCCTTCTCTGCCTGGGACTCCAGCCCCCAGAAATAGGCTCATCTGAGATATCGAATGGCTTTCTCTGCTTTCCAGATTTTACAAATTCAATCCTCTTTTGTCTTCCCTTAACTCAAAGAATGGTTCCTTTTAAAACTGCATCCAGTCCCCGCTTCTGTCCAAACTTTTGCAGGAGCCGTAAAAGGGAACAGCGTTCCCAGGGACTCGGGTCAGGGAGGGCTGTAGCCCAGACCAGGAAAGGGGGGGGGGCGACTAGCCTTTGCAGGACCCCCATGCTGAGGGCTTACTTGTCCAGGTCTTGGGGCTCTCTCTCAAGGTGGAAAGCCTGGCCAGGGAATTGATTCAAACCCTCCTCAGACATGGAGATTCCTGAAGGCAGTCCCAGCCCAACCTGTGGCGCCTCCTCCCACTGCCATGGGGATCCCGCCCCCAAAGGGTGATCACAGTGTCTCCTCCCAACCATGACTCATTTCAAGCCGGTAATGCAGTGCAGGTTGCCCTCCGCTTTCCACACATCCCTCTGAGGCTGGCCTGAAATGAAGCACTACACCAATGCCTCCCCAGCAAAGTCCAGAGCACACCACTTTGGAACCGCTTGCCTTTTGAAAAAAAATTATTTTTATTGAATTGATTGGGGCGACATTGGTTCGCAAAACCGTACAGGTTTCAAGTATAGAACTCAATAAAACATCACCTGCACACTGCATAGTGCGCCCATCGCCCTAAGCAAAGTCGCTAGGGGAAGCGCTAGCTTTTTGATAAAATGATTCCAAGAAAGGAAGCAGTGAAGATGGGATTCCTCGGCCTCATGGACCAACCAGCGCAGCCCACCTCCCTATGGTAGCCTGGGTCATTCCCGAATCCGATCCCAGGAGGAGGCAAAAGCAATGAATGGCCAGGAACGGGGTGGGGGTTGGGGGAGTGGGGAGCGTGAAAAGCAGAGGGCTTGTGGGCCCGGAGACCTGCGGGGAGAAAGCGGAGCAGTGCCACCAGGCTAGGGCTAGATTGCCCTCCTGCCCGCTCGCCCCCCTTTCATGGGGGCCAGAAGAACTAGGCTCCCCACACAAATGTTGGGCTTCCCGGGCCTCCCCAACCCCGATGCACTGATTCTTCCCCACTTCCCGTGACCCCGCTGATACCTGTAGGGGTTCCCCCTCTTCTTCTAAGGAGACCCCATTTCACCCAGCCAGCACTGCTCCTGCCTGCACTTATTCCCCAGTCCTAACCAACAAACACGGAGTTGAAGAGCATATCTGTGTCCGTTTGCCCCTGGGTCTCGACTCCCTCTGACCTTGAACTCACTCCACTTAGCCCTGAGGGGCGTCTCCGGCCACACCATCTGGGACATTTCTCTAAGACAGCTCTCAGGGTGCACACAGAAAATACACACACGCGGGGGCCACAGGAGCCCCCACGCACATATAGATGGGGCACAGGTACGCACTCACGAAATAACGCCACGCACAGGCAAGGAAGCCCCGCTCTCAGCACCGGAGCTGGAATCCGGGCCGGAGCGCACAGCTCGGTGTCTTCCAGCCACGAACCGCCCGGTCCACACCCCTCGAGGCGAGAGAGAGAGAGAGAGAGAGAGAGAGCAGGCCGGGCACTGCGGTCCGCCGACAGCCCTCTCCGCTGAACCCTACGGCGGACACTCTCTGGAAGCACCCAAGGTCGGGGAGCCCACCGTTGGGGCAGGGCCGGAGCGGAGAGTGGGTGCTGGGGTAGGCATCCCCTACCGGGCCAAGCATCTGCGGGGCCCCGGGTTGCCCGCGCGCTCCTGCGCCCCTGTCCCGACGAGACCTGGATTTGGTGGTCCTCCGAGCCGCGGGCACCAACCTCCCTGTCCTGCTCTGGGTCCAGCACCGCCAGCGTGTGCTGGGTAAAGAGCTCGTTGCTATGCAACCTCTACCCAGCGCCGGCGCCCTCAGCATCGTGACTCCCAGCTCGCAAACGCACCGGACTCGGACCGACCCCAACTTCCCGACCCGGTCCGACCTGAACCCAATGTTCGCGTCCCAATCTACAACCAAAGAGCCCAAAGGATGCGCCCCGCACCCCCTCCCCACGCGGCTTCCCCCCGCGTCTGTGACTGGTTCCCATGAGCGCCAACACCCAGCAGCTGCAGAAATTGAGGGCGAGGATGGCTCCCTACCTCTCCCTCTAGAACCCTCCAGCCTCCCTCCCACATCTGCCGCCCCGGCCCCACCAGGCCTCACCCCCGGGCCCGCTTCCTCCCCAGGTGGCGCTCCTGCGTTGAGCATCTGCCCCTTGGTGGTCAGTGTGTGTCATAGTGACCAGTTGTTCCCCTGTTTGGTCGATTTGCATATTAGCCTTTTATTATATAGGATGTTTCTATCTCCCTCTCCCTTCCTCTCTGAAATCAATAAAAATATATTTTAACAAATATGTGCAAAGATACCCATTAGGGTGGCTAATACTTTAAAAACAAAACAAAACAGCAAGTGTTGTTGAGGAAGTGGAGAAATTGGAACCCTTGTACAGTGCCGCTGGGAATGTAAAAGGGCAGCCAAGGAATGCAGGCAGCTCTAGCAGCTGGAAAGGGCAGGAGAACGAATGCTCCCCAGGAGCCTCCAGGCAGGAAGGCAGT
>NW_006293237.1:445436-449887 GCF_000327345.1 Myotis davidii | reverse complement strand
GGGGCGCCTAGCATTGGACGTACCGCCTGTGCGGTGCCGGCCGGGGGAGACGGGGATCCTGTTTGGAGAAACGCCTCCCGGGATCCCTAAGAGCTTAGGGCCTTGGAGGGGGGCGCAATTTCAGCCCCTTTGCCAGGTCCTTCACGCAGCAGCCCGAATGCCTCTACCCCTCCCTCCGTTTTCCCTTTAATGAGGGCCTCTCTCCTTTAACCTGGCCTTTCGTTCGCTGTTGTTGAAATGGACACCTTTGTGTGTTTTTTAAGAATAAAAAGGAAAAAAGCTTGAGATGGCGTGGATCCCAAGCGGCTTGGGATGCCCTGGAGCCCTCGCGTGAGCACAGGTCGGCCTGGCGGCCTGGGTCTGCTCCCTACATACCTGTGTCTCTAATACCCAGCTCGCGCTCAGGCACAGAGCTTTAACGTTCCCTCCATCTCTCCCTCTTTCCCACAGCCTGTCCTTTCTTCTCGGACAAGCCTAGAGAGAGAGAAGGCCTTTGCCTGGAAAGCTCATCTCTTGGGTGCCGGGCAGAGCTGCTGAGCTCAATCTCCCTGGCTGAACGCCTGATTTCCAGGATTTGGCAAGTGACAAAATCATTAACCACACAGGGCCCTTTAATTACACCCCCGCGGCGTGGGAAGGACCTTCCGAAGCCCTCTTTCCTCCCTGACTCCTGATTTATAGGAGAAAGGATGTGTGTCCCCCCAAAAGCAGACCTTGAGACAAGGTCTGGTGGGCAGATTGCGTTGGAAAGTGAGCCCAGGATGAAAGCCAGGGGACCCTCTCAAGTTGGTGGGCTCTGGGAGCTGCTGGGACTTGACCTTGCTAGGAGCTGGATAGAGTGCATCTCAGAACTGTCCGTGCCAGACCTAGAGAGGGGGCTCCCAAACCTGGTGGCTTAAAACCGCAGAAATGTATTCTGTTGCAGTTCTGGAGGCTCCACGGCCAAAATGCAGGTGTTGGCAGGGCTGTGCTCCCTCTTATGGCTCTGAGAGAGGGTCCTTCTTTGTCTCTTCCTAACTTCTTGGGGTCTCCCAGCAATCTTTGTTGTTCCTTGGCTTGTGGCTGCATCACTCTATTTTTTTAAAATATGTTTTTATTGAGAGGAAGAGAGTGGGAGAGAGAGAGATAGAAACATCAATGATGAGAGAGGATCTTGGATCACCTGCCTCCTGAACGCCCCACACTGGGGATCGAGCCTGCAACCTGGGCATGTGCCCTGTCTGGGAATCTAACTGTGACCTCCTGGTTCATAGGTCAATGCTCAACCACTGAGCCACGCCAGTGGGGCCATCACTCTATTTTTCACCTCGGTCTTTATAGAACCTCTTCCCTGAGTGGGACTGTAGTGAGGCTATAGTGAGATGACCACCCATGAACCAGGTCTGAGTGTTTCCCCCTCATCAGTCAGTCATAGGGAACCTCCTGCTATGAGTCTACAGGTGTGAGCTGAGGGGAAGTACCATTGTGGTGGAGGCGAGGGATCTGGGGTCTAGACTACCTGTCCATATCCCTGACTTGAGCATCTGGCCCCAGTTGGACTTGGCCCTGAAGGTGTCATCTCCACTGGATTGCTGCTCTGCCTGCTTGGCCACGACTCCGTGGGTCTGCTGGTACTCAGCCCAGACAGGCAGCTCCAGTCAATAGGCACTTGATGGCCCACGGTCAGGCTCTAAGTCTGTACCACAGCCCAGGAGCATGATAGCAGCTGCGTTCTGGGTGGTGAGTAGCTCTGCCACAGTAGATATGGCCTTGCTCCCCACCTTTATGAGTCGGTACTGAGATCCTTCTATTGAGGCTTTCCGCAGACTGCACAGCACAGTGTCTACCATGGACAGATCCCTCTAATTGCACCTTTGGTGGGTTGTGGTTGCATCATGGCTCTAGCGGCAGAGCAGCTTGCACTGCAGGCCAGGTCTTCATAGGTCATACCTGTGCGTCCCAAGACCTGTTTGATCAGACATTCCACCAGTTTGGTGATCTATCCAGCATCATGCCAAATAAATCTATTTTCTTGCTTTTTTCTTCCTTCGATCAGAAAATCCTAATCAATTTGAAGACCTCTGGGAGTGTGGGAAGGCAGGAGCTCAGAAACAGTTGATCCAGGGGCAGCTACTTGGAGGAAGAGGGTGGAGGGACATCCCAGCGTGGCAGGAGAGTGACAGGTATAGTGGGCAGCCTGTCTGGAGCCGAGTGAGGTGTTCAAGAGACAGAATGGCCCGGCTGGCGTGGCTCAGTGGTTGAGTGTTGACCTGTGAACCAGGAGGTCACTGGTTCAATTCCCGGTCAGGGCACATGCCCGGGTTGCCTAGCTCGATCCCCAGTGTGGGGTGTGCAGGAGGCAGCCGATCAATGATTCTCTTTCATCATTGATGTTTCTATCCCTTATCCCTCTCTCCCTCTCCCTTCCTCTCTAAAATCAATAACAATATTTTTTTATTATTTTTTAGTTTTTTTATCCTCACCCGAGGATATTTTTCCATTGATTTTTAGAGAGAGGGAAAGACAGAGAGAAATATCAATGTGAGAGAAACACATCAAATGGTTGCCTCTTACACGCGTCCTGACCAGGGCGTGGCCCAGGAGGAGCCAGCGACCCAACAGAGGTACATGCCCTTGACCGGACTCGAACCCAGGACCCTTTGTTCCACAGGCCGATGTTCTATCCACTGAGCCAAACCATCTAGGGCAAAATATTTTTTTTAAAAAAAGAGAGAGACAGACATAGTGAGGGCTGTCACCACTGTGATCCCTGTGACCACTGTAGCATTCTTTAATATGAAGACCACATGCCAAGGTGAGCCTGGCCCAGTTTCTTCTGAACTTTTCCTGTTATGATGCCCTGAAGCTTGGATCTGCTGAGGGCATTAGGTCACCTCACAGAATGTTTCTACTCCAGCCCATCCCTGATTGCTGCAAAGAGGCCGGGAGCCCATTCTCTTATTTTTCCATTGGATATGAGGTCTCTGGTCGCCATTCTAGCCCTGCCAGATGCGGGAGTGGGGAGCCCTGCTTCCCAGTACTTGCTTGTGACCTTGCCCACTGGCTCCCCCACAAAGGAACTGCCCAGGGACACCGAGGCCAGACCATGACCCGAAAACTCTGTCCAGCTTCTCTTCTCTGGGGAACCTTGACTCTTCATCTTCTGTCATCCAGAGTGGCAAGGTTGCCTACTCCTATGTGCTCTAAGCCTTGTGCGTGCTATTCCATCTTCCATGGGGTGTGCCTTTGGCATTATATCCAAAGCCGTCATCACCAAACCCAAGGTTTCTCCTAGGTCCTCATGTTCTGGGATTTTATAATTTTGCATTTTACATTTAGGTCTACAATCCATTTTGAGTTAATATTTTAAGTTTTCTCTGAAAGAAGCAAAGCTCCCCCCCCCTTTATATAGTTTTATTGATTTCAGAGAGGAAGGGAGAGGGAGAGAAAGATAGAAACATCAATGATGAGAGAGAATCATTGATCAGCTGCCTCCTGCACACCCTACACTGGGGATCAAGACCGCAACTCAGGCACGTGCCCCTACTGGGAATCAATCCGTGACCTTCTGGTTCATAGCTCGACGCTCAACCCCTGAGCTATGCCTGCCAGGCTTTGAGTTAGTTTTTGTGTGAAGGATATAAGGTCTGTCTAGATTCATTTTTTTTTTTTTTGGCATATGGACGTCCAGTTGTTCTAGCACCATTTGTTGAAAAGATTATCCTTTCTCCATTGAGATCAGTTGACAGTATTGTAAGGGTCTATTTCTGCTACTCCATTTTGCAAAACTGAAAAGAAACCCTGTTGATGGCAGGGAATAAGCAAATGGGAGGCCCAGGGGACTTCTCATGTTCTATATGAGAACATGTTCTGACTCATGGGAACATGGGTATTTGCTTTTCTAGCGTGTATTTTTTTTTAATTCAGATGCACAGAATCAGATTACTCACTATCCATCCAATTAGTCCATTCAAGGCCTGCTTTCATTTTGTTTATGTGAAAAATAAGCCCATTAACACCTGTGAAGCAATGACCCAACCCTGGCACAGTACGATTACCAGTAACTTCCTTATACTTTCCTGACCCCCTACTTCCTCCAAACCCCACAGTGACCAATAGCCTGCGTTTGGATTTATCATTTTCTTGCTTTTAAAATTGGTGGTAGAATATGTATAACCCAAAATCTGCTGTTCTATTTTTTTTATTTCTTAAAGTATTACAAAGAGTATTACACATGTCTCCTCCGCCCCCTCCCCTTGACATTGTGGTATTTTTCTCAGCTTCCCAGGGGCTGGCGCAGCCTCACAGGGGCCATCTCAGCCTCACAGGGACCGTCTCAACCTCACAGGGGCTGTCTCAGTCTCACAGGGGCCATCTCAACCTCACAGGGGATGTCTCAACCTCACCGGGGCCGTCTCAACCTCATTGGGGCTGATTCAACCTCAGCAGGGCTGTCTCTACCTCACTGGAGC
>NW_006293237.1:443213-445345 GCF_000327345.1 Myotis davidii | reverse complement strand
AGCCTCACCAAGGCCGTCTCAGCCTCACTGGAGCCGATTCAACCTCACTGGGGCCGTCTCGACCTCGACCTCACCGGGGCCGTCTCAGCCTCACCGGGGCCGTTGCAACCTGTTCTAACTATTTTTAAATACAATTCAGAGGTATTCATTACAGTCACACTATTCAACCATCACCACCATTTCCAAAAACCTTTAATCACCCCAAACAGAAACTCTGTACCCATTAAGCAATAGCTCCCTATTCTCCTCCCTCGGGCCCTGGTAACCTCTATTTTCTGTCTATGAATTTTCCCACTTTAGATATTTTATATAAGTGAAATTGTATAATATTTGTCATTTTATGACTGGCTTATATCACTTAGCATAATGTTTTCAAGGTTCATCCATGTGATGTGTGTCAGAATTTTATTACTTTTTAAAAATATACTTTTTAATGTATATCCAAACATTTTTTTAAAATATATTTTTTATTGATTTCAGAGAGGAAGGGAGAGGGAGAGAAAGATAGAAACATCAATGATGACAGAGAATCATTGATCAGCTGCCTCCTGCACACCTCCTACTGGGGACTGAGCCCCCTACTTGAGCATATGCCCTTGACCAGAATCTAACAGGGCACCCTTCAGTCTTAAGGCTGACGCTCTATCCAAGGAGCCAAACCAGCTAGAGCTAAAATATATTTTTATTTATCTCAGAGAGGAAGCGTGTGAGAGAGAAAGAGAAACATCAATGATGAGAGATAATCATTAATTGGATGCCTCCTGCACACCCCACACTGTGGATGGAGCCTGCAACCCCAGGCATGTGCCCTGACTGAGAATCGAACTGTGACCTCCTGGTTCATAGGTAGACGCTCAACTACTGAGCCATGCCAGGTTGGCAGAATTTTATTTCTTTTTATGGCTGAAAAGCATTCCATGGTATGAATAGGCCATATTTGTTTATTCAGCCATCTGTCAATGGACACTTGGGTGGCTTCCCCCTTTTTTAATATAGCTTTATTATATATTTATGTATGTCTAAAATTATGTGGTTTTGGAGTAGCATACTTTTAACTTTATGTAAAAAAGATCCTGTCTGCAGTCTTCTGGGACTTGCTTTTCTCTCCTCAACATTATATAACTAAGTTTTTCCCCCCATGATGTCATTTCCATGAAGGGCATTTTGGTTGATTCCAGTTTATTGTTATGAACTTTTGTGTGCATGCCTTCCAGTGCAACATATGGAAGTTCCTCTTGCCCTGCTGGCATGACTCAGTGGTTGAGCGTCAACCTATGAACCAGGAGGTCACAGTTCGATTCCCAGTCAGGGCACATGCCCAGGTTGCAGGCTCCAGCCCTGGTGTGAGGTGTGCAAGAGGCAGCCGATCAATGATTCTCTCTTATCATGGATGTTTCTATCTCTCTCTCCCTCCCCCTTCCTCTCTGAAATCAATAAAAAATATTTTTTTAAAGAAATTCCTCTTGCCTATGTGCCCAAGAGTGGAAGATACGCACGTGTTCACCTTGACAGGGGAAAGGCCTAATTGTTGCCGAAAATGGTCCTACCAATTTAACTCCCACTCGCAATATAAGAGCCCCTTCAGTACTACCCCACAGGTTTAGTCATCCACTGGGGAGTCTTGGAACATATCCCCTGCAGATAAGGGGGGGCTACTGGATATTTCCTTCTCCACTTATTGAATAATTCCCTCTTTCTTTCCTCATCTGCCCCGTGTCACATATTAAAGGAACGTCTTGTCTTTGAGAAGTGTGTTTCGGGCTCTCTGTTCCATCCCACCGGCCAGTTCGTCTACCCTTGTACTGATGTCAGGCTTTGTTCATTGTTATAGCTTTATAACAAGTCTTGTTATCTGCTAGGCAAGCCCCTGCTCATTCATCTCCTTCAAGGGTGTGTTACTTGATCTTGACCTTTACTCTTCCAGAAAGCCAACAATAAAACTAATACCTAAACCTACTAAAGAGATCACAGAACAAAACCTATGGACGACTCTCACTTTTTCTTAAATTCTTTACTGTTGAAAGTATTACATATGTCTTCTCCCCGCGCCCCCCGCCCACCCCATTAACCTCTCCCTGCCCCCTCCCCCCTCCCCAGCACAAGCTCTCGACTCTCCCTTTTTTTTTTTTTTA
>NW_006293237.1:441730-443026 GCF_000327345.1 Myotis davidii | reverse complement strand
TTAGGGCAGTGATGGCGAGCCTTTTGAGCTCGGCGTGTCAGCATTTTGCAAAACCCTAACTTAACTCTGGTGCTGTGTCACATACAGAAATTTTTTGATATTTGCAACCATAGTAAAACAAAGACTTGTTTGATATTTATTTTATATATTTAAATGCCATTTAACAAAGAAAAATCAACCAAAAATATGAGTTCGCGTGTCACCTCTGACACGTGTGTCAGAGGTTCGCCATCACTGTCATAAGTCAACGCTCAACCACTGAGCCATGCCAACTGGGCGACTCTCACTTTTGAATAAAAGTGCAATCATTCTAAAGAAAAGATAAATGAGTGGACTCCAGCGACATAACAAAAGAATAAAACAATATGTCTGACCAACTAGGATCTAGTCCCGAAATACAAGAGTGTTTCAACATCAGGAAATCTTTTCACGGAAGTTATTACTCAGCAAATTACAAGAAACTGCTTGATCACATCAGTAGGGTTTGTAAGGCATTTGATAGAATTCAATAGTCATTCTTTTAGAAGAGTCTGGACATAGGAGTCTGGCGCTTTGACTGTTCTGCTGAGCTCACCAAAGCAAGGTGTGGGGGCTTCCCCAGGCATTAGGATTCTCAGGGAAGCTGCAGGGGACGGGCGTGCAGAGTAAATAGTGACCTGCCCCACGCTCTCATATCCCAAATAAGAGCAGTGCACGTTGTCTAAGTACGGGGTTTATTCTACAGTGGGACACCTGCCCGGCAGTGTTGCTCAGTGGTTGAGCATGGACCTATGAACTAGGAGGGCACAGTTCGATTCCCGGTCAGGGAACATGCCCAGGTTGCAGACTTGATCTCCAGTGGGGGCATGCAGGAGGCAGCCGACCAGTGATTCTCTCTCATCATTGATGTTTCCGTCCCTCTCCCCTCTCCCTTCCTCTCTCTGAAATCAATAAAAACATATTTTAAAATAATAATAAAGGGGCCACCTATATCCCTGCGCACAGCAAGAGCTACAGGACCTGGGGAACATGGGGAGGGGATATGGGCAATTAAAAGGCAGCAAGCATAGCACAGCAGCCAAGGGGCAGCACATCTCAGAAAACACTGGAAACCAAGTACACTTCGGAGGTAAGGGACTCATCCTGAAGTAGTAATCCTACATGCTTTGCATAAAACAGGAGCTTAGAGATCAGGGTGAAGACAATGGAGACAGAGCAGGAGCCACACTGTGCGGGTGGGCGGGGGAGGGGCGGTGAAGACAGGTGAGGAGAAACAGATTGGCTTAGCAATGGCAGAGCTCAGGAAACACCAGGTTG
>NW_006293237.1:439016-441611 GCF_000327345.1 Myotis davidii | reverse complement strand
CGGGCCCGCAACCCAGGCACATGCCCTTGACCGGATTCGAACCTGGGACCCTTCAGTCTGCAGGCCGACGCTCTATCCACCGAGCCAAACCGGTTTCGGCCAGGTTGGTTTTTTTGAGTGCTGCTTTTAACAATGCCAGGAAGCCTACCAAAGTACAGTGGGGCCTTGACTTACGAGTGTCCCGACTAACAAGTTTTTCGAGATACGAGCCATCTCTCGGCGGATTTTTTGCTTTGCGTTGCGAGCTAAAATTCAGGTTACGAGCCAGCTTCAGATACCCCACCGCTAGTTGGCGCAGCGAACATCACAGTGAACGCCACAACATCAGCCCAGCATCACGGGTCTCACTCGTTCACTTTAAGATTTGATATACGAGTAATTTGAGTTATGAGCTCCATCACGGAACGAATTAAACTCGTAAGTCAAGGCCCCACTGTACTCCCTTCCTTTAAAAAGTACATTGCATTGAGGTGCAAGTCCCTTTGGGGGCGGGGTATTGGCTTATACTTTTAGGTTGTAAAAAAATAATATAAATGGAGCCACTCTAAAATGTAGCTGGAGCTGCCATGCCAGAGGAACTGCCTTGTAAATTAAGTCTTACTCCTCAAACCTTCAGAATATTAAAACAAGACAAAACAGCCCGGCCGGCGTGGCTCAGTGGTTGAGCATCAACCTATGAGCCAGGAGGTCATGGTTCAATTCCCGGTCAGGGCACATGCCTAGGTTTCAAGCTCGATCCCCCCCGTGTGGGGCGTTCAGGAGGCGGTCGATCAATGATTCTCTTTCATCATAGATGTTTCTGTCTCTTTCTCCCTCTCCCTTCCTCTCTGAAACCAATAAAAAATATGTCTTTTAAAAAATAGGACAAAATAACCTCTAGACTGGGCCTAAGACAACCTTGTGTTCCAAAGAACTATTTGCAAACATAACAAGAAAGCAGATAGTATGATCACTGGACTTAAAATTTCAAACACTGTTTAGAATGAACGTCACTATATTATGTCATCTGCATCAATAGACATGACTTCCTTCTGTGGATGTAATTGTCCCCCTTCCCTGTCTCATAAATACTCATCGCCTTTGTCGCCTCATCAATCGGAACACTATTTGGGTGTCTGCCTGAATCAGTGAGTCCCAAATTCATGCTTGTTGCCTCTCACTCTGGCCTTTTGATTTTTAGGTTAACAGGGTCTTGGGCACTTTTAAATTTTAAGGGAAGCCCTTGGAAATTCTTAGGATCAAATCCCAACTGCATCCAGGAGTAAATGCAAACTGAGTTTTGGGGGAAGGGATATTATCAGCATTCTCACGTTTACAACTGTTTTCTTCTCTACAAACTAAGGTACATCGAAATGCAAGTCTCTTTGACTGCAGAGGGGCCTGCCACTTTTATCTATCTATCTATCTATCTATCTATCTATCTATCTATCTATCTATCTATCATCTGTCTATCATCTATCTATCATCTATCTGTCTATCATTTGCCACTTTTAAATTGTAAGAGGACCATTGGAAATCTTTGGAGCCAGGTCACAATTCCCAAGTGAATTAATCTGTGATTTCCTGGGGAGGGAACTGACCTCTCCTCTCCTTTCTGCCTTGAATCCCACCATCTCTGGCACTGCTCTGAGCTGTAGTCTCCAACTGTCTGTCTTTGGTTTCTGTTTGTCCCCCACTCCCACTCCCCCACCCCACCCCGGGCGGCTTTTGCAAGTAAATCTCTCTGTCCTTGGGAAGGGGTGTAGGGGGAATAATTTTCTATCTTCTTTGGGTCTCTCAATGGCTGGGCCTACGAATTAATCTGACATAAGACATATTAACCGGAGGAAAGCAGACACGTTAGCAAATGTTCACATGTCCATGACAGCCTTCAGAAGAGAATGGAGACCCAAAGGTGTGAGCAGAGCTGGAAGCTTTTATACCTTTTAGACAAAGAAATGGTGCATTTGTGAAGAATTGACAAGACAAAGGGGTCTGGGCTAGGGGTAGTCCACGGTGAAGTGACTAGGGGCATAAGGCTGAGTTTAACAAGGTTTGTCCAGACAGGGAGCGCACCCTTCACTGGGGAGTTTTAGCTCCTGCTTTCAGGGAGACAACGGGGAGTCAGAGGGCCCTTCTTGCACCTGCTACTTCTTATGTGCCTTTGCTTCAAAATAATCATTACGGCAAGGTGGCCAGTGTGGGGTGACAGGCTCTGGTTTTGCTTCTGGGGCTTCCTGGGTGTTGCCTTGGGTTCTTGGTTACATGGATGTGTCCACTTTATGAGTATCCGTCAAGCTGTATATTTATGGTTTGGGGCTTTTCTGTGTTCTATACTTGTGTAAGAGCTCGCTTGGATCTTTTCCCTCCATCTGGGTATTCAGTTAATAACAGCTCCAATGAATGAAAAGTTGCCCTTGCCCTGACCAGTTTGGCTCAGCGGATAGAGCAGGGGTGGGCAAACTTTTTGACTCGAGGGCCACAATGGGTTCTTAAACTGGACCGGAGGGCCGGAACAAAGGCATGGATGGAGTGTTTGTGTGAACTAATATAAATTCAAAGTAAACATCATTACATAAAAGGGTACGGTCTTTTTTTTTTATTTTTATTTTTATT
>NW_006293237.1:436720-438916 GCF_000327345.1 Myotis davidii | reverse complement strand
GGCACTCAGCTGGAGGGAGTGTGAAGGAGGCAGCTGATCGATGTTTCTCTCTCATCGATGTTTCTAACTCTCTATCCCTCTCACTTCCTCTCTGTAAAAAATCAATAAAATCTATTTTTTTTAAAGTTGCCCTTTCCCCATTGCTGTGAAGTATGTGGGGGAAATATGATGGAAAACAAAAACCTCCCAACCCAGAACAAAAGCAGAAAAGACAAGAAGCAGCCAATGGATGCATCAATCAGTGGAACAACAAATCGATGTTTCTCTTGCTCTCTCTCTAAAATCAATCCAAATTTTCAAAAATAAAATAAAAGCAAGCGAACGAGAAACAATTGTCCATTGAATAAGCAGGAAAACAGAACCTGGTGCGCATGGCAGGCCACCCCCTGCAGGGGTGCAGACAGCAGAAATTCTCACCCTCCACAGAGGGGGGGCGGGGATACTTGTCATTCCAATAGGGATGTTTTGCCATTTGGAGCCTGGCGTCAGCCAGACTCAAACCCATCTCCTCCCAGGAAACTGGGCGTCCCAGAGGTACCTTCCTTGATTACATTTCAAAAGATGGTCCCAGGCCTTGAGGGGAAGGAACATTCCTGAGTCCTGAGAATGGCCCAAAGCTTATTTACCGTTTAAAAGATTTACATACATTTGAAAAGACAAGGAAAGAAATTCTGAATGAAAAGATTGGGGGGGTGGGGTGGCCTCCAGCCTTCTTTTCTTTTCTCCCCCCCCCAGCCTTATTTTCTACCGGGAGAATTAAGACTCTCATTTTTAATGTATATTTCCTTTACGATCACTGCCCTGTATCCCTAGGAAACAGTTCCTTTACAATATGAATTCTCTCCTTTGTTGTTGTCACCTTTTTTCTGGGCAAGTTGCAGACGCTTAAATCGCTTAAATCGCAGCAAGTAAACTACAAAGCAAAACAACTAGCAGAATTACAATAAGATGAATCTTCAAATTCAGTATATTTGCCTTGGGAGAATAATAACCTTTAAATATATGATGCCTATGTTGAGGCTTAAATCTGATTCTTGGTAAGCAACTTGTGAACATTTTTCTTCGTCAGACATGAAATTTACTATCTGTTGTGACATTCCTCAAGCTTTCAAGCGCTTAACTATTATTTTTAAGTTCCATCCAATCCAAATCTAAAGAGTAGCTTAATTCTGAAGTGGTGTAATTAAAATTTTCAAGAGTTTTTCTTGGAAGGCCCAATACACATTTTCTGAGTTTTCATCAAATATGTAAGTAGCATCATCTTTACATGATCCTTTAGGTCCTTCAGTAATTGTTCCATTTACTCAAATAATGTGTCTCTGATGTGAAATACAAAGACACTTAAAGAGAAAACCATGAGCCCCAACTGGCATCCCTCGTGCTAAAAGCCCATGATGCCAAACCTAGTTTTGATACTTGATCTAATTGCAGTTTCAGCCTCTCCAGAAAAATAATCTTAATCAAGCAGTCTGGAATTTACTGACCAAGCACCAGTTGGGTAGTCTTTTCACATGGGCTCTCCATTCCCCATAGAAGAGGACCTAGGGGGCAATATGCTAAGTGACTTAAGTCAGAGATGACAAATACCATCTGACTCATTTATATGTGGAAGCTAAAAAAAATAAATGAATGAACAAAACAAAACAGACCCAAAGGCATAGAGAACAAGTTGACGGTTGCCAAAGGGGAGGGGATGGGGGATGGAAATTTTCTTTAAATTAAAACAAATGAGTAAACAAGAAAAGTAAAAGAAAGCTAAAACAACCTGAAGTAAGTAATAAATATAGAGTAACACATTTATTATCTACACATCCATATAGCAATGAAATAAGATGCAGTAGTTTCTCATTTTAAATGGAATCCCAGGAAACCATTTATTAAAATTTACTGGTCATCATATTAGCTTAAAAGGAAAAACTCAAATATATGCTCTTTAGAAGAAGCTCACTTAAAAAGAAAGAGGGAAAATAAAAGCAATGGGTAAACTCAACACATGCAAACCTAAGGACACAAGAGAGGTCATATTCATATCTGATATTAGTATCAAGCACTGTGGAATTTAGAATTAAAAACACACACACACACACCACACAGAATAAAGGGAGGTACTCCATAATGATAAAATACACAACCGATGAAAAAGGATGGTCAGAAAGGTATGTGCACCAAACTTCCTATCAGCTACAGTCATAAATC
>NW_006293237.1:410795-436680 GCF_000327345.1 Myotis davidii | reverse complement strand
ATCTGCATGATAAAAACCCTTGCCATTCCTTTCCCCCCAAAAAAGAACATATCCGGGCCCCCAAATAATCCCTTCTTTTCTTTTGTTAATAGCCTCCTAGCCCCAACCTCCTTCCTACAACATCCTTCCATTTTGTACCCCACAGAGTGCCCTAATAGTTGCTGAGTAGGATGCTGCCTGATTCCAGAATTGCTTAAGAAAGCCATTAGATCTTCATGTTTACTCAGTTGAATTTTTTAAAAACAAAACCAGTAGCCATCATCTAGTCTTATCAGGAGGCGCTGATAGAATTTCCATGGTCATATTTGTCTTTAGTCTCGGGACAAACCCATCCTAAGGGGCATTCCTTTTCTTGCATCACTCCAAATCCATAGTCATATCATTATACTATTAAGTCAATTACATCTCTCTGAACAACAGCCAACCTTTGTTTATCCATCTATATTGGGATGAGGGAAACCTGTGTCCTAAAGTTAATCAAGGGATATTAGACCTGTCGTCCGCAGTATCAATCTGTAAATGTCAGATTTCTGCTTGTCTGTTCATGAGATGCTTTTCTTGTCTACCTCCTCCTTTAATCTCTTCTGGAAGTCATGGCTGCTATACCTAAGTGTGTCCTTAAATGTGAACAGTCCTGTAACTTTAAACTAGTAATGATATCTTACAGCTCTTACAGCTGATGGATGCTGGACTCAGAGGGCCCCTGAGAGCTTGGTGGAATGACTTTTTCTCAGCATTAAACTATCTCAAGCAGTCCAATTTCAATTTTCAACCAAGTACATATTTCTTAGTAAATGCAATTCTTTTTTTAAAAAATTGATTTCAGAGAGGAAGGGAAAGGGAGAGAGAGAAACATCAATGATGATAGAGCATCATTGATCGTCTGCCTCCCGCACGCCCCATACAGGGGATCGAGCCTGCAACCCAGGCATGTGCCCTGACGGGGACTCGAACCGTGACCTCCTGGTTCATAGGTGGACACTCAACCACTGAGCCACAATGCGAAGAATACTTTTATATCACTAAGAAATATGTATATGCAATTCTTAAAGTGACTCAAATACCCGGCTACTGTGAATAGGGCAGTCTGCCCCACTATGAGAACAGGACTAAGATGAGTGCCAAGATCAGGTACTCTATGTTAAGGTCACCGAAGGAGGAACATACCAGTACATGGTCGAAAGTGGTAAAAAATTATAAATTTATTAAATCATCTGGAAACCAGATGGGCTGAGCCCCCAAATGATGCCAGCACCCAGGAACAGGGAGTCAAAGATTTTATTATTTATTTATTTATTTATCTATTCCAGTGGTTCTCAACCTTCCTAATGCCGCGACCCCTGAGTCAAAGACTTGAAAGGCCTCTAGCAGGCCTTTTCGGAAGGGAATTCTCTGGGCGGATCTGGATCCTGGGCAAGTCCAGGGGGAAAGTTACTGGTCTTTGCAAATGGAATGTGGTCTAAGCGAAAGGGAATGTTGGTTGAGAAAGGATAGAAAGGTCTGTTTCCCAGGGGAGGGAATATCAATTTGATTATTTGCTCACACCTAACATTCTAGAAGAGTCCTCCGTGGGATCCACAGTCCAGTCCTGCTGGAGGGCTAGCTTTACGTGGGCAGCGTGGACCAGCTGGGTGTTTCTTTCACTCTGATGGCCCTAGGAATGATCAGCAACATTTAGAAGGGTCCCTCCCAGGGTAGTGACAGGCCTTCTTCCCTCTGGGAAGGCCTATAATTACGTAGCCAAAATGTCTCAATCAATTGGGATAGCAAATTTCTTTGGAGTGATCCTTTCGGGTCCTTCTAACTTTATTTTTAAAAAATATATTTTTATTGATTTCAGAGAGGATGGGAGAGGGAGAGAGAAACAGAAACATCAATGAGAATCAATGACCGGCTGCCTCCTGTGCATCCCCTACTGAGATTGGAGGCCACAACCTGGGTATGTGCCCTGACCTGGACTCTCGACCCCATGACCTCCTATGTTCATAGGTTGATGCTCAACCATGAAGCCACATCAGCCGGGCTCACCCTAATTTTTCACAAGGTGTGTGGCCAAGCTGAAGGCCATCTTAACACAGTAGGTTGCAGAACTTTGGCCAATGAGTATTTTAGAGTTCGAGTGGTTAAATCCTGGAAGAGAGTAGGAATAAAAATATTTTTTCTTTCTGATTCAAATGCTCTGGGATGCCAGAAGTCGTGTTTATTATGAGAATCTACCATTGCATGAGAAGTGGCTTTTATTTATTTATTTTTAAATAGATTTTTATTGATTTCAGAGAGGAAGGGAGAGGGAGAGAGAGATAGAAACATCAATGATGAGAGAGAATCATGGATCGGCTGCCTCCTGCACCGCCCCCGTTAGGGATCAAGCCCGCAACCTGGCATGTGCCTTTGACTAGAATTGAACCCGGGACCTTTCAGTCCGCAGGTGGAAGCTCTATCCACTGAGCATAACCAGCGAGGGCATGAGCAGTGGATTTTAAAGAGAGCAAGGCTTCAGGCCATCACAGTGCAACACACACCATTGCTAGACAAAATCTCTTCGCTTTTACAAGCATTATTATTAGTTCTGTGAAATTGTGCTGCCACCGGGTTCCCAGTAAAGTTGGTCAGGGAGAATGTCCTGCACTTCCCTTGGCAGTGGCCTACAGAGAATTCTGTGGGTAAATGGCACACCTCTTTGTTATGTTTTGAATAATTTCATTTATTTAATGGGTGTCTAGTAAGAATCTAGTGCCTTTAAAATTCCTCTCACCCTAGCCGGTTTGGCTCAGTGGATAGAGTGTCGGCCTGCGGACCGAAGGGTCCTGGGTTCGATTCCAGTCAAGGGCATGTACCTTGTTTGCAGGCTCCTCCCTGGCCCAGGCCCTGATGTGTGCGCATCGCCAGTCCTAGCTGGTTTGGCTCAGTGGATAGAGCATCTGCCTGTGTACCAAAGTGTCCCGGGTTCAATTCCTGTCAAGGGCACGTACCTCGATTGCAGGCTCTTCTCCCGCCGGGACCCTGGTCGCGGCTCATGCAGTGTTTCTCTCACATCCGTGTTTCTCTCACATCCATGTTTCTGTCTTTCCCTCTCTCTTCCACTCTCCCTACAAATCAATGGGAAAATATCCTCAGATGAGGATTAAAAAAATAATTATAATAAATAAAAATAAAATTAATTCCTCTCTTACTCAGATGATTTTTACACAACAATACTAACCAGTGTTGTAGGCAGCAGAGAACAGCGCCAGGTGTCTGACCGGTGGAGTCAGACCAAACCTGGGTTTAGCAACCTCGGTTCTTGGGTTTTGGCTAGGGAGGAATTCAGAGCAAGACCCAACTGTAGCCCTGACAGGTTTGGCTCAGTGGATAGAGCATCAGCCTGCGGACTGAAAGGTCCCAGGTTCGAATCTGGTCAAGGGCATGTACCTTGGTTGAGGGCACATCCCTAGTGGGAGATGTGCAGGAGGCAGCTGATCAGTGTTTCTCTCTCATCAATGTTTCTAACTCTGCTTCGTCAGCACAAGGTCAGTGGGTTATTAGTCAATGTACCTGGACCTGAGGTCAGCCATGGCATTGCTTGTCTGGTTTTGCTACTTTTCTGGGCCTGGAGCTGAAACACAGCTGAGGCCTAGATGTTATCCCTCAGGGTTAATGCTTAAGGGAGTGGTTTGTGCAAGGGACCAAATGGGAGTCCCATGAGGCCACTCTCTGAACTCTTGTTCCTCCTCTCAGGGGAGAAAAGGTCATGGGATTGTCCAGACCAGCGGTCGCCAACCTTTTGGACCCCGTGGACCCCCAGTGGCCCTCGGACTACTGAATGGCGACTGCTAGTCCAAACTGTATGACCAGCGACATGCTAGGGGAGGGAAGGTCACCCTGGGGGCGAGATCCCACCCCACAACTGATTGTTCATTGTCTATGAACCAGGAGGTCACAGTTCAATTCCCAATCAGGGCACATGCCTGGGTTGCAGGCTAGATCCCCATTGATTGGCATGCAGGAGGCAGCCAATCAATGATTCTCTCTCATCATTGATGTTTCTATTTCTCTCTCCTCCCTTCATCTCTGAAATCAATAGAAATATCTTACCTAATAATAGACAAACATGGTAATTGAACATACCTTCGCTACACCTCCCATTGGCTAATCAGCGAGATATGCAAATTAACCGCCAACAAAGATGGCAGTTAATTTGCATACGTGGGCACGAAGCTACAGAGCAAACACTGAAGGCGGCTCTGGCCGGAGACTGAAGGCAGCTCTGGCCAGAGCGAAGGCCTGGGTCCCGGGTGCCGGAGGAAAACCGATTCTGGCAGCCAGGGGAAGGGAAGGCCTATTGCATGAATCTTTTTGTGCAACAGGCCTCTAGTATATTATAATGCAGTATCATTTACAAGAGCTCAAAGAAATGAAACACTTAGGTGCAAATCTAACAAAACATGTATAGAAGCTCATGAGAGAGCAAATAAAAGGAGATACATACCTGTTCATGGATTGGAAGACTCAACATAGCAAAGACATAAATTCTCCCAAAATTGACATGCAGATGTAATGCAATTCCTACAAAAATCCCAGCAAGATTTCTTATAGATATAGACAATATTATTCTAAAGTTTATATTGAAAGACAAAGGAATTAGAATAGCTACAACAAACTATATATATAAAAGGCTAATATGCTAAGTGTCTGACCGTCCAGCCCATCACTATGATGCACACTGACCACCAGGGGGCAGATCCTTAACACAGGAGCTGCTGTAATGTGCACTGGCCATTTACAGAGAAACAGCACCTCGGGCCTGGTGCCCTCAAAGCAACATTCAGCTTCCCCCAACTGGGACACAGGCCCCGCCACCATCCTGGAGTGACAGCCCACCAAATCTTAGCCAACAGTGCCAAGACCCCATGGCGCAAAATGCGGCCCACAGCCCAGCCCAGCTCAGAAAAAGTGGCTGTGGGCACCAGGTAATGATGTCACGTAGCAATGCCCAGCTTCCTCTCCCTAGCGACTAGCCTCCTTGGAGTTTCTTCAGCCCAGGAACACAACTTGCTTTATAGCCAGGTGCAAACATTTTACACTTTAACCAAATGTCTGTGAAGCGTTTTCCCGTGCCTCATCTCCTTTGATCCTCACAGAAGTCCTGGAGTAGGTAGATAGGAGACTCAGTGGAATCCTATTTTCTTTTCATTAGCCAGAAAACAGAGACTAAGAAAGCTTAGAAACTTGACAAAAACTGAAAAGAAGTAAGAAATAGTGGACCTTAAAAATGACTTCAGGTTTTCTCACTGCACAGAATATAGTCAAACACTGCTGCAGTTAAATATTTTACCCTTTGTTCTCTCTGCGTGATCTACAATAATAATCTGCTTCATGTTGATACTTACTGCTGTGTTGCTGACAATTACCTGAAAGAGAAGTTGGGGTGCTTCACTGGGCTGGAAAAAGTTTAGAAATCAGAAAAAGCAGGTCTAATTAAGCAAGTTTATCTACATATATAAAGCTCTCGCTGGTGCCAGTTGCAAGTGTGTGTTTTGATCTGTCATTGTTGGTTGTGAATTTGGTTGACAATTCTATTACGGAGAAAGGGCGAATAGCAATATTAAAATATTTCTTCTAATTAATTTCCTTTCCATTGCCCCTCACTGGGGATCGAGCCCGCAACCCAGGCATGTGCCGTTGGCCATAATCGAACCCGGGACCCTTCAGTCCACAGGCTGATGCTGTATTCACTGAGCCAAGCCAGCTACAGTCTTTGTTGACATTCTGAAGCTTAAAGAAAGCAGCATCCTTGACAGAATATGTCTGAAGACCAACTATTGGCACAATTAATTTCCTTTCAATGTGCACAAATCTGTGCACCAGGCCACTAGTATCTCTCTCTATATAAAAAGCCAGTGACCAGAATCTGGTAACAACCACAGACCAGAACACCATGCCCCTCGCCCAGGCTGGCCCTGTCCCTCAGGGAGTTAGGGGTGCCCCTAGGCAATGCAATAGGGTGTGAGTTTGATGGGGGAAAGTTGAAGAAATAGGGGGGAAGGTCTCAAAGGTCTGTGGGGTTGAGGTGGTCGGCCCGGAGGAGGTTTGGAGTGTGCTGGGGAAGGAAGAGGAAGATCCAATTGGAAAACGGCTCAGCACAGTACCTTTCTCATTGCAAACCGGGAAGGCGACAGCTGTGGACTGAATGGGCGGTTGTTTCACGAGTGCGCTTGGGACCGACAAGTTCATGGCAGCGGCAGGACTCCCGAAACTTCACTGATTCCAAATAGTAAACAGCTATCAATGTCAAAACAGAAAAATCCTCTCCAACTAGAGGCCCTGGCCATTGCAACGCGACCGAAGGTAACACCACTTAAGGAGGAGCTAGAGAAACCAGAAGTGTGCGACCACAGGATTGTGGGATTGAGGAGGACTGCCTGGGCGCCTAGAGGATTGTGGGATGGTCGAGGACGCCAGGGCCACCAGAGGATTGTGGGATTGAGGAGGACGCCTCGGCGCCTAGAGGATTGTGGGATGGTGGAGGACGCCTGGGCCACCAGAGGATTGTGGGATTGAGGAGGACGCCTGGGTGCCTACCGCTAGAATGTGAGTCTGTTATTGCGTATGTACATAGTCAGCCCTATAGGCCTCAGTCTCACAGTATTTGGACGTGATTCTGGCAGGAAATTATTTTGATTGAGGTTTGTGAGGAAGGTCAGAATTAAAGGTTTCGTTTGTTACCTTGGTTTGAAGCGGAGGAAAATGGGATAGTGACGAATAAGAAACTTTGGAGTCAGTGAAGAGCAGTTTGTCCAGACTGTTGAGAGCTCAGAATTGGAGTTTAATTGGGATAGAAATCCTGCGAATAGCACCTGATGCCTGAAATCTGAGCACTCTACTTTTAGGTTTTCCAGTTCAAGTTTTTGGAGACTGCCTATTAAACATTCCTGGTTGGAAAGTGTTTGTATAGAAGCCGATAAGTATTAACTGTTTGCTGTGTTTACCATGCTTAGCTCTCTGTAAGGAATGTGGAATAATGTTAAATGCCTTATGTTCTCAAGAAGCTTTAATTTTAAAAGAAAAAATATAAATATTAAAAATTAAAAAAAGAAGAAGCTTGAGTTTTAGGGGCAAAATCAGGCAGGGAGGCGCTCGGTTAGGAGCCAGTGGTCCCGGATTGTGAGAGGGATGTCCAAAAGGTCCCAGATTGCAAGAGGGTGCAGGCCGGGCTGAGGCTTCCCCCCCACCCCCGGGCCTGAATTTCATGTGTGGGGCCTCTAGTATATATTTTTTGTATTGATTTTTTTTTTTTTTAGTGATAGGGAGTAAGTGAGAGAGATAGAGAGATAGAAACAATGATGAGAAAGGAACATTGTGGATTGGCTGCCTTCTGCATGTGCCTTACTGGGAATCAAGCCCACAACCTGGGCATGTGCCCTGAACGGGAATTGAACCAGTGAATTCCTGGTTCATAGGTTGACACTCAACCACTGAGTGACACCAACCAAGCTCTGTTTCTTCTTTCTCCCATATCTTTGCCTTGTAATTCTTCATTACCTGTTATCACTTGGATATTTTCAAGCAAATGTTTTTCATAGTTTGTTGAGCTCATCTAGTTGTTCTTAATGAGTACTATGGTTCAGATTACTTACTCTGTCATTACTGGCCACAGAAGTCATTCAGCATCATGCTGATAGGCTCTCTTTATTTTATTATTATTATTTTGATTGATGAGACAGAGAGAGAGAGAAATGCCGATCTGTTGTTCCACTCATTCATGCATTCATTGGTTGGTTCTTGTATGTGCCCTCACTGGGGATCAAACCCACAACCTTGGCATGTGGGTATGATATTCTGGAACCAATGGAGCTACCTTGCCAGGGCTAGGCCCTCTTTATATTGCTGGGTATATATACATATTTTTTTTTTTAAATTTACAATTTTTAATTATAAACCTGTGTTTTCTTTTTTTTTTTTTTAATATATTTTATTGAGTTACACTCCCCACTGGGGATGTGCCCGCAACCAAGGTACATGCCCTTGACCGGAATCGAACCTGGGACCCTTCAGTCCGCAAGCCGACGCTCCATCCACTGAGCCAAACCGGTTTCGGCTATATACATATTTTTAATTCTCACCTGAAGCTATGTCTTTTATTGATTTTAGAGAAAGAGGAAGAGAGAGAAAGAAGCATCAATGTTAGAGAGAAACATCAATCGGTTGCCTCCCCTATGTATCCTGACCAGGGATCAAACTGGAAACTTTTTGGTGCATGGGACAGCACTCCAACCAACTGAGGCACCTGGCCAGGGCTCTACATATAATCTTGCTGGCAAATACTGCACAGTGTTCCCTAATGTTTTATCTGCTTCCTCGGTGATGAATGTCCAGATTCCCTGTCCTGCCAGTCACTGCAAATAAAGCTGTAATAAGCTTTGTCGAATATGCCACCTTGCTCCTTGCATAAGATTTTCTTTGTGATGTATGCCTAAAAGCAGAATTACAAGGACTAGGCTAGGTGTATATTTAATTAAACTAAATACTGAAGCCTAGCCAGTTTGGCTCAGTGGATAGAGCATTGGTCTGTGGACCAAAGGGTCCCCGGTTCTATTCCAGTCAAGGGCAAGTACCTTGGTTGTAGGCTCCTCCCTGGCCAGGGCCCTGGTTGAGGCTGGTGCAGGAGGCAACAATCGACGTGTTTCTCTCATATCGATGTTTCTCTCTGTCTTTCCCTCTCTCTTCCACTCTCTCTAAAAATCAATGAAAAGAAATGTCCTCGAGTGAGGATTAAAACAATAAATAAATAAGAGACACAATAATAAAGTCAATTAAAAAAACAACTAGATACTGACACACTGTTCTCCAGAATGGCTGTGCCTATATTCCCAGAAGCAGTACACAGGGGTCCTATGTCCCCATATCCCTACACCGGTATCAGCATTTGACATTACCTGTGTTTCTAAGCGTGTGTGGCCGTGTGTGTATGTTTTTGCTGATCTAATGGGTGTAAAGTGATATGTCGTTTTAATTTGCTTTTCTCTGATAATCAATGGGTTTGAACATCTTTTTATGCCTCTTAGCATATTGGGTTTTCTTCTATGAACTTCCTATTCATATGCTTTGCTCACTTTTCTTATTTTTATTTTTCCAGCTTTATTTTTTTTCATATATTTTATTGATTTTTTACAGAGAGGAAGGGAGAGAGACAGAGAGTCAGAAACATCGATGAGAGAGAAACATCGATCAGCCGCCTCCTGCACATCCCCCACCGGGGATGTGCCGCAACCCAGGTACATGCCCTTGACCGGAATCGAACCTGGGACCCTTTAGTCCGCAGGCCGACGCTCTATCCACTGAGCCAAACCGGTTTCGGCTTTCCAGCTTTATTGAGATATAATGACAAATAACCATTTAAGGACACTAGAAGTCAGAATCCCGCCGGGAAAACAAACTATACAAAGTATGTCAGCAGAGAGGATTGCATAGAGAGAATTGATTAAGCAGGTAGTGGAAGGAAGGCGGTGGAGGAACTGAGGTAGCACAGAGGTAATAACTGCAGGAAGCAGCTCCCAGTTATAGGGCTGGGAGGAGAAGAGGAAGAGGTGGAGTTAATGAATTTATTCTTATCATTTTAAATATATTTTTTTTATTGATTTCAGGGAGGAAAGGAGAGGGAGAGAGAAAGAAACATCAGTGATGAGAGAGAATCATTGATTGGCTGCCTCCTGCATGCCCTACACTGGGGATTGAGCTCACAACCCAGGCATGTGCCCTTGACAGGAATTGAACCTGGGACCTTTCAGTCCGCAGGCTGACTCTATCCACACTGAGCCAAACCGGTTACGGCAATAATGCATTCTTAATGTCGACAATAGCTGCCTCCAATGGGTGCAAATGGGTTCCTGACCTTTCAGTCCGCAGGCTGATGCTCTATCCACTGAGCGAAACCAGCCAGGGCTAATGAATTTATTTTTTACCAAATATTTTTATTGCCCTAGCCAGTTTGGTTCAGTGGATAGAGTCGGCCCATGAACTAAAGGGTCTCCGGTTCACTTCCGGTCAAGGGCACATACCTTGGTTGTAGGCTTGATCCCCGACCCTGGTCGGGGGTATGCAGGAGGCAACCAATTGATGTGTCTCTCTCACATCAATGTTTCCCCCCCCCATTCTACTCTCTCTAAAAATCAATGGAAAAATATCCTCAGGTGAGGATTAACAACAACAACAATAATAAAATATTTTTATTGATTTTTAGAGAGAGAGGAAGAAGAGAGAGAGAAACATCAATGGGAGAGTGAAACATTGACTGACTGCCTCCTGGGATCACCCCCAACCAGGGATCAAGCCCAGAACCCAGGCACTGGAGGACATCCAACCAACTGAGCCGCAGAGGCCAGGGCATGAATTTCTAAGCTCAGAGGAGGGGCCCTGCAGAGCTGGAAACCAGACTCTGAGGAGTGGGTGCTAAAAGGCTGTGGCCAAAACTACTAAGGAGGGGGGCCACATAGATCCAGACTCCGCCTTCTGAAGAGGGTGTTCCCTGACTGGTTCTGAGCTGGAGATGGAAATCAGTTGATTGACATTGGCAGGCTGAGGGCCCAGGCTGGGGGATAGCAATAGGAACAGAAAGCAAACAGCAAGGAGCAAGACCCTGTTCCCTTCTCCAGCCTTGCAGACTTTCTCTAGCGTCGCTCCTGGGGGAACCTAACAGAGAGCCAGAAGACAAAGAAATGTGGCTGTGGAGTCCCCACGTGCCAGTATCACAAAGCCAGACGTGGCACAATCCCCCCCCCACACACACACACCCCACCGCTTTGGCTTTGCAGCATCAATACAAACCCTTCTACATGTATTTGAACTTCCATCAGCAATGCTGACACCTTGATGTTTCTGCCTGACAAAATGCCAGCATCCTTCAGAAAAATATGCTCCCACCTGCTCCCCAAAGGGGAGAGACACAAAGTCCCAACAGCCTTTGTAATCTCCAAATGACAGCCACAGTATTAAGGAGGTTAGTTTCTCCTCTAAATAAGTCATAATCCCACTTGAATATTCTGTGACTCAAAGACCAAATTGTAAAGTTTCTTGTTAAAACAATTGCTGTAGCCTGGCCGGCGTGGCTCAATGGTTGAGCATCGACTTATGAAGCAGGAGGTCACAGTTCGATTTCCAATCAGGGCACATGCCTGGGTTGCAGGCTTGATCCTTTGTGTGGGGCGTGTAAGAGGCAGCCAATCAATGATTCTCTCTCATCATTGATGTTTCCATCTCTCTCTCCCTCTCTTCCTCTCTGAAATCAATAAAAATATATTTTAAAAAAACATACAATTGCTATGTAAAGGAATAAGGGGAAAGGAGAAAAAGCAGGAAAGAAAATAGTAATATATATCCTATATAATAAAAGGCTAATATGCAAATTGTCCCCTCGACCAGGAGTTCGAACAGGGGCTGGCAGGCCAACTGCCCACGGCCCCTCACCGCAGCCGGCTGGCCCTAATTGGGGCAAGCTGGCCAGACCCCACCCGTGGATGAATTCGTACACCAGGCCTCTAATATATATATTCAACTAATATATTTAAGGAAGAAATTATACATGGCTCTGTAACACTCATTTCTACACCTGGTCAAGAGACCAAAATTTCTTTTTATAATTTCCTTCTATTATCTATCTCTATATTTAAAAGCCTAATATGCAAAGTGTCCCCTCAGGAGTTTGACAGACCGGGAGTTTGATCGCTCACTATGATGTGTGCGGACCACCAGGGGGTGGTGCGGAACAACGGAAGGTCCCGGCAGACAGCCAGCAGCCACTAGGGACCCTACCCGTGCAAGAATTTAATGCATAGGGCCTCTAGTCTTTTCCGTATTTCTCTTGCTCTCAGCTGGCATCCTGGCTGGTTGGGGTTCTATACCTGCTGGAGTTTCTCAAACTTTCATTCCTGGAGGGTGTGGGTCCTCAAAACAAAATCCTCCAAATAATCCAATTAAAATGTGTAAAGGATCTGAGTAGACATTTTCCCAAAGAAGATATACGAAGGGTCAACCTTTCACCATGCTGTCTCCACCGGAGGCTGGCTATGCCCAGGGGAGTGGTGCCATGTCTGCAGCAGCAGGATACTCTGCTCTTGGCAGATTCGGTCCTTAGAGGCAGCCAGGGCCAGGTTGGCAGTGGTGAGAGGAAGTCTATGCTGCTGAGCCATGCATAACCCACCTGTGCCACCATGGCTACTTTGTTCATGGCCGCATCAAGCAAGCACTGGGGTGGCTGGGAAAGAGGCTGACTGGCATCCACAGGGCACAGCATTTTGTCCACCTGGATACCGAGTTTCCTCTGCAGTGGCCGCCTTCTGGGATGTCCATCCACATCCGTCTTCCCCAAACCTCTGTAACCCCAACCCTGTCCTTTCTCAAGTCGTGACCATTCAGCCAAATCACTAGTAGTTTCCTATGAAGCAGCATAGATCCATACTCCTGGCCATCTCTCAGGCCTGTCAGAATGGGCAATAATGACGTACATCACTTTATTTATTTTTATTTTTAAAAATATATTTTTATTGATTTCAGAGGAAAGGAGGAGAGAGAGATAGAAACATAAAAAAACAACATAAAAACATCAATGAGGCACATGATTGGCTGCCTCCTGCATGCCCCCTACTGGGGATCAAACCCACAACCCGGGCATGTGATCTAACTGGGAATCAAACCCAAGACCTCTTGGTCCATGGGATGATGCTCAATCCACTGAGCTACACCAGCTGGGCAAACTACATCTTCTTTTCTTTTTTAAATGGGGGTTGGGGGGGTCCCTAGCCTCTTTTTTTTTATTAATATATTTTATTGATTTTTTACAGAGAGGAAGGGAGAGGGACAGAGAGCCAGAAATATTGATGAGAGAGAAACATCGATCAGCTGCCTCCTGCATACTCCCTACTGGGTATGCGTCTGCAACCAAGGTACATGCCCTTGCCCGGAATCGAACCTGAGACCCTTGAGTCTGCAGGCCGACGCTCTATCCACTGAGCCAAACCAGTCAGGGCCAAACACATCTTTAAATAGCTTCTGTACAGCCAAGGAAACAATTGACACAATGAAAATGCAACTTACTGAATGGGAGAATATATTTGTAAACCAGATATCAGACAAGGGGTTAATATCCAAGTTATATAACTTCTACAATTCAATGCAAACAAAACAAAACAAAACCCTCCAAATAATCCAATTAAAATGTGTAAAGGACCTGAGTAGACATTTTCCCAAAGAAGATGTACGAAGGGTCAACAGGCACATGCAAAGGTGCTCAACATCACTAATCACCAGGGAAATGCAAGTCAAAACCACAAGGAGGTATCACCTCCCATATGTTAAAATGATTATCATAAAAAAGACAAGAGATACATGTTGGTGAGGATATGGAGAAGGGAACCCTTGTTCACTGTTGGTGGGAATGTAAATTGGTGCAGCCACTGTGGAAAACAGTATGGAGGACACTCAAAAAATTAGAAATAGAACTATCATGATCCAGCAATCCCACTTCTGAGAATGTATCCAAAGGAAATGAAAACAGTATCTTTAAAAGAGATCTGCACTCCCGTGTTCATTGCAGCATTATTTATTTACAACTAGAGGCCTGGTGCACGAAATTTGTGCTCAGGTAGGGTCCCTAGGCATGGCCGGCAATCAGGGCCCATCAGGTTCCCCGCCTCCCCGCCTCCTCCTTCCCTCGCTCACTCAGTGCCCCGCCACTGTCGCTGGTCACCTGCCATGTTCTGCACCACCCCCTGGTGGTCAGCCCACATCATAGCAAGTGATCAAACTGCTGAGGAAATATTTTAATATTGCTATTGCCCTTTCTCGATAATAGAAGTGTCAGAAATGAAAGAAAATTAGTAAAATGTATATGAAAATCTTCCTCCTGTCAGAGTCTGAGGCATGCTACGGGACCCAGAGTCAAGTCCCTGCCCATTCGTGTGCACCTCGAAATCGTGTGAGACCCAGACCCGGCCAGCCCCACCCCTGTCAAACCCTGCCAGGAGTGGGTGCATCCTCAGGTCCCCCGGCCTGGCACCGGGCAGGGGGCACAGCCTCAGGTCCCCCATCAAGCCCTACTGGATGGGGGGTGCAGACTCAGGTCCCCCAGTGCACCCTCAGGTCCCCTGGCCTGGCACCAGGGCAGGGGGTGTGGCCTGAGGTCCCCCAGCCCAGCACCGAGGTGGGAGGTGTGGCCTCAGGTCCCCCAGTACACCCTCAGGTCCCCTGGTCTGGCGCCGGGGCAGGGGGTGTAGCCTCAGGTCCCCCAGCCTGGGGCATGGGGTGTGGTCTGAGGTCCCTTGTCAAGCCCCACCAGGTGGGGGGCACGGCCTCAGGTCCCCCATCAAGCTACACTGGGAAGGGTCACAGCCTCAGGTCCCCCACCCTGGCCTGGCACCACGCAGTCTCAAGTCCCTGCTGATCGCTCCTTATAGCTCATTACAGGAACCCTGCCTCCACTGTGGGCGCAGCCATTTTGTGACAGTGTGATGGGGTGAGGGTCAATTTGCATATTGCCTCTTTATTATATAGGATGGCCAAGACATGGAAATACCTAAGTGCCTGTGAGTGGATGAATGGATAAAAGAAATGTACATGTATACAATGGAATGTTATTCCACCATAAAAAGATGGAAATCTGACCACTTGTGACAATATGGATAAACTTTGAGGGCACTGTGCTACTAAGCAAAATAAATCAGTCAGAGAAAGACAGATGCTGCAAAGATCTCACTTATATATGAAACCTAAAAGCATTGAACTTGCCCTAGCTGGATTTGCTCAGTGGATAGAGTGTCAGCCTGTGGACTGAAGGGTCCCAGGTTAGATTCTGGTCAAGTGCATATCCCTGGGTTGTGGGCTCCATCCCCAGTAGGGGACGTGCAGGAGGCAGCCAATCAATGATTCTCTCTCATCATTGATGTTTCTGAATCTCTCTCCCTCTCCTTCCCTCTCTGAAATCAATAAAAAAATATTTTTTAAAAACACCAAATAAA
This sequence comes from Myotis davidii, assembly GCF_000327345.1. Classification (NCBI taxonomy): domain Eukaryota; kingdom Metazoa; phylum Chordata; class Mammalia; order Chiroptera; family Vespertilionidae; genus Myotis; species Myotis davidii. The sequence continues at coordinate 421,693 of NW_006293237.1, read as the reverse complement.
ACACCCCACATTGAACTTAATGAATGCCTAAATTAAGTGGAACAACAAATCTCTCTCTCTCTAATCAGTAATAATAAAAAAGAATGGACAGTCAGCTGTACTGCTCAAGGTTCTGCCCCCTTGGAGAAGTTTCCTTTGCCATTGTCCTCAGGGTCGCCCACCAGTGCTGCTGCAATGCTGCAGCCATCTACTGGCAGATTGTGCAGAACCATCTGTAAACGGGGCTTCAGTTACTTCCTCCTCAGTCAACTGGTCGCACGAAACATTCCAGGAAGCAGGGACACGGTTGAGGGAGAGGAGGCTGTGTTGCAGGACTTGGTGACAAAGGAATCAGAGGCACTCGCTCATGCAACTTTGTGTGCTTTCTGAAACCACCCGAGTTTCCATCTCCCAAACCCCATTTCCATTCATTGTGATGCGCTGCAGCACGTGCTCAACCTATGGCTTCACGGGGTCAGACAAACACCCAGTCCCTGTTGGACAACTGAGGTCACATGGTCACCATTAGTCCTAAGAGTTCAGTCTCTACCAGGACCTGATAGCGAGCCAAAGGAGAATGGTTATTGACAGAAGAGGGTATGGATTTTCTACAAAACCCTAGAGGTCTGCACAGTGCTTCTCCTATTGTTCTTGCCAGAGACTCCACACCATATCAGTATTTTCCCAGACACTTTAGTTACTACAGCGGTTCTCAACCTGTGGGTCGCGTTGGGCGGTCGAACGACCCTTTCACAGCGGTCACCTAAGACCATTCTGCATATCAGATATTTACATGACGATTCATAACACTAGCAACATTACAGTTGTGAAGTAGCAACGAAAATAATGTTATGGGTGGGTCACTACATGAGGAACTGTATTTAAAGGGCCAGAAGGTTGAGAACCACTGCTAGTATTATTGGATCTGCTGGGTCAAAAGACCGGAAGAGTAGCTTGCATTGCCACCTGGACTCACTGCACAGTTCTCACTTGCTCTGATCCCCACACAAAATGGGCAGCCTTAAGTTAAACAGTAAATAGGTCAACATAACACACTCACATGGGGTATAAGTTTCAGAATCCAAAAGAGTCCACCAAACATTGTCCACACCAAGAAGTAGGAATGGGAGCAAAGAGTGACCCCAACCTTTCTGTAACACTCTCTTGCAATTTAGCCTCTATAACTCAGAGCTAGTAAGGATGAGTAATTCTGGCTGCCTGACCCTCCCAGAAAGATACCTTATCATTTGTCTGGGAGCTGAGGGGAAAGGAAGCTATAACGTAAGACTGGATATTCAAGAATTCATTGTCTTGGGGACACATTCTTGGAATATAAGATTTAATGCATTGTCTAGGACAGTGGTTGGCAAACTCATTAGTAAGCAGAGCCAAATATCAACAGTACAACGATTGAAATTTCTTTTGAGAGCCACATTTTTTAAACTTAAACTATATAGGTAGGTACATTGTTATTAACTTGATTAGGGTACTCCTAAGGCTTAGGGAGAGCCATACTCAAGGCATGTGGCTCATGAGCCGCAGTTTGCCGACCACAGGGCTAGGGCAAACATTCTTTTTTAGAGGTAGTTTGTGCAAGGTGCAGCATCATGTCTTTTACCTCGAAGAGGATGTCTTTACATGCTTTAGAGCATTGAGTTTCTAGAAACTTCCCTGAGATTTTCATGGGGTATATCTCCTGCCTTCTGATTTGCATATGTCTTACTAAGGCATTTATAGTACTTTCTGCTTCTAGCTCATCAGATTCGATCAGGATGATGGCATCAGTGTAGTGGAGCCGTGGATGCTGTGAGGAATGGTAAGATAAAGTTTCTAAGCACTATATTATGTCAAAGAGAAGGAGAGATGACATGGCCCATAGGCAAGACTGTAAAGGTATATTGTTGGCCCTTCCAGGTAAAAAGAAAGTGCTTCTGGTGGACTCTGCAAATCGCTATAGAGTAGAAGGCTGGATAGGGCAATAGCTGCTCTGCTTCAGCAAAGGGAGATCACATCTGGAACAGCAGCTGCAGTTGGAGTCAATGTCAGATTAAGCTTACATCAACCCACAGTCATTCTCCAAGGTCACGGTAAATAGACAAATTGGGATAGGAGAGATATCACCATGACTGCAACTCTCAAGTTCAAGACACTGATCGCTGCACTTCCCCCTAGGAATTACACCTATGGGTCCTTTCCCAGAGTCAGGGTTGATCTAGCATTTTGATATCATCGAATTTAGGCCACAGGTGAGTTCAAATGGAAGTCAACAAACCAAGTAGGCTGTTCAAGTCCCTTCCAGCTGCATGGACCCAGCTTAATAAATTGTGCCCAACCCACTGTTACATTCCATTCTCCTTGGTATAACATCCTTAGAATCTACTCCCACACATATTCCTCCAGGTTTCTGCCAGTATTTACTAGCAAAAAAAATCTTGCTATTCTTTTGTTGTAAACAAAAGTGCCTGTAGCACTAAACCATATTGAGAATGGACCTCAGTGTGGGTCCATTTACAGGGATGGTTGTGGTGGATTTTGAGGAGAATGGCTGTTCCCTTGCAAGGCAGCAGAGAGCTCTGTCAGCCTTAAAAATTCTCTTACTTTTTGTAGCTGTAGGGCAGACAGTGCTGAAAATCAAGCACCACGTTGAATTGTGTGCGTCACAGAATCCCATGGCAGTTGAATTTTCAGCTTCTCCACATTTCTTTTTTTTAAAATTATACCATTATTGGTTTCAGAGATGAAAGGAGAGAGAGAGAGAGAAACAGCAAAGATGAGAGAGAATCATGGATCGGCTGCCTCCTGCACGCCCCACACTGGAGATCGAGCCTGCAACCTGGGCATGTGTCCTGACCGGGAATCGAACCATGACCGAGCATGAAGCAGAGGACAGCAAAGTGAGTTGGGACCCAAGAGACAATACAGTAACTTAATAACTGCCATACCCACTCTCTGGCCCAATAACTCTCTTTCTAGCAGGTATACCCTCTCCCCACTCCCACCCCCAAAGACTGCATATATCCCCTGCTTTTTAAATTATTATTATTGATTTGAGAGAGAGGAAGAAAGAAACATCGATTTGTTGTTCCACTTATTTATGCATTCATTGGTTGCTGCTTTATGTGGTCTGACTGGGGATCAAACCCACAACCTTGGCATATCGGGATGATGTGTCAACCCAGCTACCAGGCCAAGGCTATCTTCAGCTCTTGTTACATAAGAACAAGGAGATCTATATTGAGGACAACAAGTAGTTGCTGCTACAGGTGGAGATTAAGCAGGGATGATGAGTGCAGATAAGTATTAAAGGTGTTTGTTCTAAGTAGCAGAGAAATGGGGCAAAATCTGGTAGGGCGTGCAGTGAGGAGCATTTTTAGTGATAGAAGCTATTACGGCACATTACGGGACTGACCAGCAGGTACCGAAAATGAGAGGTGTAGGAAAGAGAAGGGCCCTAGCTGGTTTGCCTCAGTGGATAGCAAGTCGGCCTGGGGATTAAAGGGTCTCGGGTTCAATTCTGGCAAGGGCACATGCCTGGTTGTGGGTTCGGTCCCCAGTAGGAGGCGTGCAATGATTCTCTCTCATCTTTGATGTTTCTATCTCTCCCTCTCCCTTCTTCTCTGAAATCAATAAAAATATGTTTTAAAAAAGAAAAAGAAGACACAACAGAACAATTCTTGAGTGGGTCACAGGGGTGGGACCTGGTGCCCGGGGTTGGGGGCTGACCTCAGTGGACTGGGGTTCACCCATGGGGGCCAGGAGAGGGCGGAGTGTTTGGGGTAGGGCTTCAGGGACAGATTTCATGGTGGGGAAATGATCTTCTGAAGCTTTCTACTCACTAGGTTAAAGATGAAACAAAGGCCTGAGGAGGCCCGGGGTGGAGAACCGTGCGGGGCCCTCATCTGGGAAAGCCGTGGAACAAACAGACTCACAAGTTCCCAAGACAGTATTTGTCGCTGTGGGGCTGCGTGAGGTTTACATGTGGTCATTCATTTAAAGTATGTATTGGTTTCGCCTGGCTGGGGTGACTTAGTTGTTGAGCGTGGACCGATGAACCAGGTCAGGGCACATGCCCGGGTTGTGGGCTTGATCCCCAGTGGGGAACTTGCAGGAGGCAGCCAACCATCGATCCTCTCTCATCATTGATGTTTCTGACTCTCTCTCCCTCTCTGAAATCAATAAAAATATACTTTCAAAAAATGTAATCGCCCTAGCTGGTTTGGCTCAGTGGATAGAGCGTTGGCCTGAGGACCAAAGGGTCCCAGGTTTGATTCTGGTCAAGGGCACATACCTTGGTGGCAGGCTCCTCCCCTGCCGGAGCCCTAGTCAGGGCTCGGTCAGGAGGCAACAAATCAATGTGTCTCTCCCATAGATGTTTCTCTCTGTCATTCCCTCTCTCTTCCATTCTCTCTTAAAAAAAAAATTAATGGAAAAATATCCTTGGGTGAGGATTAAAAAAAAATGAAATCAATAAAAGCATATAAAATAAATAAATCAAGTGTGTACTGGTTTCAAGGGCTGGGCACCGAGGGCAGGCACTCATTAGACAAGGAAGAGGCTCCTGAGGCCTGGCCCCTCTGCTCCTTCCCCTGCCCCGCTGCAAGAATGAGGGGTCCAATGGTGGGAGTAGCCCAGAGCTGCCTCCGAGGCCCACCAGGGGCAAGAGGGGCAGGCAGCGAGGCCTGGAAGGGGAGGTAGGACTGGCCTACCGCAGGCACTGAGGGGGTGGCAGGGAAGTTGTGCTCGGCAAAATGACAACAGTTCTTCTTTGTTTCCAGGTTTTTATTTGCCTGTTATAATTCTGATATTTATATACATATATATATAGACTTTTTTGTACTGGGCTTATCAACAGACCAAGCAAAGGCAGACAGGGAGATGGGGCTGCCGGCAGGAGCACAGCAGAGCTGGGAGAACCCATCTTTCCTGTTTGTTGGCTGTTTGAATTTTTCCTGGGATGGGATCAAAGCTAATTGCTAGAAAACCTAGAAACCACCTAGAGACTCAGACATCTGCCTACACACTAGTGGCATATGGGGAAAGGGCAAGGCTAGGAATTTTCAAAGTCACGGTGTATTTACATTCCCAAGGTGGGCAGAGGGAAAGGCCGAGGGGGGAAAGTGTTCAGACTGGGGGTGCGGGGCTGCTAAGGGGTCCTAGAGTGTGGTAGCGGCTGGGAGAGGCGGGGGCCACGGGGAGTGGGGAGGAGCTGTACCCGCCCCGCACCCTGGCAGTGATGGAGGCCACTTGGATGTTGTCTGGTGGGTACCGAAGGCAGCGTGTGTAATGGAGCTCCTGAAAGCCAGCCGCAGGGCGGGGTGGGCGGCGGGAGGAGGGTGATACTGGCGCGTGGGGACTCTGGGCCCCCCTGATGGCCTCCTCTGCACCCAGAGCCAGTTTACCCAGCCCCGACCCTGGTTGGAGCAGAGATGGCAAAGAAAAGGGAGCAGATGGTGGGGACACCGAATTCCATCCTCAGTCCCAGCCAAGCTGGCCAAGGAGTGGCTGGGGATGAGTGTCAATCGTGGTCCTGAGGAGGTCCCACCAGGCAGCATCTGGGAGACCCCTCCGGGACCGTCCCCGCTTCCCCTCCTGGGCCAGCTCAGCCTCCGTCTGCCCAAGGCTGGCGAGGCAGCACCTGAAGGCTCCTGACGTGCGAGTGATCAGCCGGCCCCCCGAGCTGGAACAAAGCAGTGTGTGTCCAGCAAGGAGTGCAGCTGGGTTTTGGCAATAAAGTGGGGTGCGGGTAATCAAAAGGGGGTCAGGCAGTGAACTCTCTCCTGCTCCCAACTCAAGCCTCCCACAGGCTCAGGGCCAGAGAGTGGGGCGAGGCCTGGTGGAGACAGGGAGGGGCCTCGGTCCAGAGGTCAGGGACCCAGAACGGGCATCGGGCCGGGGGTCTTGGCCTCCGACTCCCCTGCGGCCCGGCCCTGGGCTGCACCCCACCTGCCTCGCTGGGCTGGACCCCACTACTCCAGGGTCCCTGTGGGGTTGATGGGGGAGGCAGCCCCCGAGCTGTCATTGCCTCCTGCTGCCTCCTTCTCCTTCTTGCCGCTGTACTGGCCAATGAAGGAGCCGTCCTCGTTGAACTGGACATCCACGCTGCCCCCATAGTCAGCCAGGCTGTCATCACTGCCCAGGGGCTTGATGTCTCCATTGAGGGATGGCTGGCTGCTGAAGGCCTTCTCCTCGTTGTCACTGCAGGGGCAGAGGGTAGTGGGGGAGGGGGGGAATGGGAGGCTGCCCAGGAGGGGCCCAGCAGGTGCTGGCCTGAGGGAAGAGGCCTGACTGGGAGGTCTGGTGAGGCCCCAGTGGCCCAGGCTCTGTCTGCTTTCCATTTGCTCTGAATGCAATGGGGACAGGTTCATATGGAGGTTCGCATCCTTGACATACATCCGTGAGGGCTCGTGGCATGCACACCCCCAGAAGGGCAAGGCGTGAGATACCCGGAATCCTGGCAGATGCGTTTAGCCTGGGGGCTCATGGGGCCTGGCTCCTTGTCTGTACATGAGACAGACCCCTAGGCAGCTGTCAACCCTTGCAGAGCCCAGAGGGAGGGAGCTGGGAAGGTGACAGCCAGGCCTGGAAGGTGGGTGTGTGTGTGGAAGAGGAGCTGGAGGGGTTGGCTTGTCCCCGAAGCAGGGAGCTGCCAGGTCAGAGGCTGGGGGAGCTCAGAGCCTGGCAGACAGGGCCCCGGTCTTCTAAGCACATACTGTCCACGGGGGGGAGAGGGTTCCCTGCCATCAGGGTCTGATAGTATCTTCCCACCACCCCTGCCTTACCTCTCCAGGGACCTGATGTCACCCAGCAGCACAGAGAAGAGAGAGAGACAGCGTCAGATACAAAAGCGAGGGCGGTGCTGGGCAGCTGGCCGGCATGCTCCCACCCCAGCTCACCTGTACTCGCCGAAGGTCTCGTCCTTCATTGGCCGGGCCTCAGAGTCCACCTGGGTATCCTCTTTGTCTTTTACTGAAGACACAGAGAGGAGCTGACTGCTTCTCTGCCCCCAGCCTCTCCCTGGACAATGGGCCCCACCCCCAGGCGGGAGACACAGGCCAGGCACCCCCTCTGTGCTCTGAGCACCCCCAGCACTGTCTCAGCAGCTCTCAGGAGCCAGGAAACTTTTAAGGGTGTACCCGTCACCCCACACGGCTGCCATTTGCTCTGGGCCCCTGCTTGCCCCCCAACACGCCCATGCCGTCCTGCCAGGGGATCAGGGACCCAGGGGGACTTGTGAAAGGGACACAGGGTGGCCCAGGGTCAGGGTTACCTGAGTACTTGCCACCCTTGCTGCGCTTGATAAAGCAGAGGATGAGCAAGATGAGGAGCAAGAGGATGATGGCGCTGACGAAACCGATGAACCAGCCCTCAGTGGTAAAGCCAGGGGGAGGGAGTCTCACTCGGCCTGAGGGGGAGGGCCCGGTCCCAGGTGAGACAGAGCCCCAGGCACTGCCCCCAGGTTCATGGCGTTGTGTGCGGGCCTCACTATTGTTCACGACCCCTCTGCCCTCAAGGAATGGGTAGGGGCAGCAGCAGGCCTGGCCCACAGACATCAGAGGCCTATAGCTCCTAGCCTGTAATTTATTGATTTCAGAGAGGAAGGGAGAGAGGGATAGACACAGCAACATCAATGATGAGAGAGAATCATTGATCGGCTGCCTCCTGTATGCCTCCTACGTGGGATCAAACCCACAACCCGGGCATGTGCCCTGACCGGGAATCGAACCGTGACCTCCTGCTTCCTAGGTCGACGCTCAACCACTGAGCCACGCCAGCCAGACGAGGGGTGCGTGTAATTGACGCGAGAGGGGGTACCCTCTGGAGAGCAGGAGGCAGGGAGGAAAACCTTCTGAGAAAATGACTGCCTTAGAAACAGCTAAAACAGAAGGATATTAAAATGGGCTGTTTCAGGAGCCTGGACTTCTCCGTCATGGGTCAAGGGGCATCCAGATTCTGGGAGGAGAGAGGAGCCATGGGGCCTAAGGTGGTGGTGGCTGAGCTGGGGACAGAGGGTAGCTAACTGCGTGGTGCCCCGAGCTCCCTGGGGCCTCACCAGTGCCGTTGGTCTTCACAGTTGTTTCCTGCAAGAGCACCGTCTCCTTGAGCAGTCGGATCTGGTAGTCAGTACCCGGCTGCAAGTCCCACTGTGTGTAGGTCCTCTGGTTGTAGTTGACATACTGCGGCGGGATAGCATCCATTTTCTCATCTGCAGGAGCGAGAGGGCAGCAGGGATGGGTGGGAGTCCCGGGCAGCACCTTGCTCCACACCATCCCCAGCCCCTCTGGGCCCATAGCTCCTTCTCCCCCCAGGGGCCTCATGCGTGCTCACCACCCAGGGGTTTGAAAAAGATCTGGAACCCGAAGTTGCACTGGCCCTCCTTGGGGACCCAGGAGACCACGCTGTAATTCTCGCCGACTGAGGTCGAAATGTTGCCAAAATCTTCGATCCCTGGGGAGCGAGAGGAGGGTGTGGGACCTCGAGGCAGCTCAAGGTCCGCCCTCCTGGGCCTGGCTGCCTGACGGGGCCTCCTCAGCGCTCCACCTTACCTGTTAAGCTCCTGGTGCCTCCTTCCCGAGTAATGGCCTCGCCAGGGCCCTGCTTTGTGGTGGCCTGCAGCTGGAAGCGGTACTGCAGGTGCGGGCTAAGGTTGGTCAGGTTGTACGCTCGCAGCTCGGGGTCCGAGAGGTTGAAGGACAATTGCTCCTCGCCCCCGTCACCCACTGCAAGGACAGGCAGGGAGGGAGTGAGCCCTGGCAGACAGCTCTACCCGCACCCCAGTTCCCCTCCAGCTCCCGCTCAGGCTGGGCTGAGGCTCTGAGCCCCCGACATCCATACGTGGCAGGCAGGACAGCACGTAGCCAGTGAGCACGCCGTTGTGGCTGAACGGAGGCTGCCAGTGCAGCAGGAGGCTGGTGTCGGACTGGCACTCCAGGTGCAATGCCTCCGGGGGGCCGGGCACTGCAGGGCACAGAGACGAGTAGCAGGTCCTCGCCCAGGCTCGCCCTGGGACAGCGAGGAGGGGCCAGGACCGGGCACGGAGTGCAAACCTCACCTCCCTCTGGGGTGCTGAAGGTTGTCTCGCTGGGGGGCCCCAAGCCCCGGCTGTTAAAAGCCCGCAACTCCAGGCGATAGGAGCTGTAGGGCCGCAGGCGATCCAGGACGGTGCTGGTGGTGTTGGCGGGCACCACCACGTGGGTCTCGTGGATGTGCCTCTTGCTGTGCCTCCTCTGACTGCCCATCCACCAGTACGTCAACTGTAGGTGGACAGGAGATCCCACAGTGACCCCCGGGTAACATGCTACCCACTGCCCTCAACGGGGACCCTTTCCTCACAACCCAAGGACTTCCAGAAGAGCAGCTGGCAGGTGGCAGGGGCCCACCTCCAATCTTCTCTCACTCTTGGTGGCCTCACCCCTCACCCCGGGGATCACCCCACCTCCCACACCTCGGACCCTTACATTGTATCCGCGGAGGTGGCCCTTGACCTGGGCTGGATCCACAGGCCACCACTTGACCAGCACGGTGCTCGCGTTGAGAATTTTGATGTCTTCCAGCTTAGGTTTTGCCTGGGGATCTGGAAGCAGTAATGTGGATGAGGGCCTGTGGCATCCTGAGGCCAGTCCAGAACCCTCCCTCGGGGCGGGGGGTGGGGATGGATTTGGAAGCTCTATGGGGGGCAGGCAGTTGAAGGGCAACAGGGCATTTGCATGGCCTCAGGGTCGGTCTCTCTCTCTCTCTCTCTCTCTCTCTGCAGACTGTTTATTAGTTGAAAACAGTAACTACAGGGAGGAGTAACCAGAGAAGATCTTGACGGGATGATCAAAGCGAATATCTCATGTTTCAATTCAAGGGAAGGAAAGCAGCAGGACCCCCTGTGGAATCCTGGACTGCACCCTGGACTGGATCCTGACTGGGCCCTGGACTGGATCCTAACTGGACCCTGGACTTGATGCTGACTAGACCCTGGACTGGATCCTGACTAGATTCTGGACTGGATCCTGAACTGGACCCTGGACTGGATCTTGACTAGACCCTGGACTGGACCCTGGACTGGATCTTGACTACCCTGGACTGGATCCTGGACTGGACCCTGGACTGGATCTTGACTAGACCCTGGACTGGACCCTGGACTGGATCCTGGAGTGGACTCTGGACTAGACCCTGGACTGAACCCTGGGCAGGGGGAAAGACAGCACTGACTAGTACAATTGGAATATTGACTGCCAACTAGAGAAATGTATTGTGTCGATGGTAAATCTCTGGACTTTCACAATGGCACTTTGGTTACGTAAGACAACAGAATATTCTTACTCCTATGAAATGCGCTATTGAGAGGTAGGGGCTGGGAGGGAGTGGGCTGTGAAGGCACACGCGGGCTCCACACCCGCTACTCACAGTCTTCCCCAGAGTAGCCAACGGTGACCTGGGGCTCGGGGCCCTTGCCCTGGCTGTTGATCGTCTGGACCTTGATCTCATAGGGCACAAAGGTGGAGGTGTTGGACACCACCAAGAAGGGGTCGCTCACGATCTGTTCCTGCCAGGCCCCTCGCGTCCCCTGAGGGCGCCACTGGACACGATACTGAACCTGGGGGGCGTTCCAGTCCATCCACCTGAGTGGCTGTAAGGGGCGAGCAGAACAGGAGCTGGTCAGCCAAGAGCAGTCCCCTCCTGTGACACACCCTCACCTGTGACCCAGCCTCATATCCCGTCATCCTCTGGTCCTTAGCACAGCCAAGGGATCGGCAAACATGTGGGTCCTGGCATGATGTCCCGGGGCGAGCTCAGCCCAGGCCTCCTCACCTTCCAAGTGATGACCATATTGTTGGTCTCGTTCCCTTCCCCCTTCACGTCCACGGGGTTCTTCTCTGGGGCTGGAAAGTAATGTGTCGTTAAAACATCAATGCTGGGGCCCAGCTGACGTG
>NW_006293237.1:407359-410584 GCF_000327345.1 Myotis davidii | reverse complement strand
TATCCACTGAGCCAAACCGGTCAGGGCAGACAGTTTTTAAAAAAGACATCAATGCTGTGGGGTCCTGCCGAGGCAGGGAAGGTCAGAGGACCAAGGAAGGAATGGCCCATTCTGGCCATTAGCCCCCGAGGGAACCCCACCCCCCAGCTCCCTCTGAAAACCAGAAAGCGGAGGACTTGGGTACAATCCCCTCTGCGGGCCCTGCTTGCAGAGCCTGGGGACCCTGCATCTGAGACCCTTCCCAAGTGGCTCACCTGCCTCGGGTGTGACCACAGTCTCAGAGGCTGGGCTGGGCTCCCCAGGGCCATATTTGTTGATGGCGGTAACTCTAAAGGTGTAGTGGACATAGGGTGACAACTTGAGGGTGGTGGAGGTCTGGTTTCCAGGCACCTTGCCCAGACTGTACCATTTCTCAGGAGCCATCTCCTTGTCTTCAAATTCAATGTCATACTCTGCAAAAAGGAGTGAATCGCAGTGGAGTTATCAGCGTGTGGCATGGGGACAGGTAATGGGGGTCCAAGTCTGGCTTGGGCTGAGGGAGGGAGTGCCCAAGGCCACTGGCATTCTGGGACTTGCATGAGGAACCCTGAGCCCCAGTGAGGTGCAGTCATGGAGCCAGGTACCCGGGAGGAGGGAGGGCTAGTGGGGGGGGCAGTGGGGGAGGGGGGTGAGTGGCATCATGCTCAGGCCTCTTACTCTCAATGGGAGCGTTGTGGTCGTCAGCGGGGCTCCAGGACAGGCGCACCTGGCTTTGCTTCAGCAGGTGACGATCGGACAGCTCCAGCTGTGGCACCGGCCCGGGGCTCCCTGAGGGCCACGGAGGGTGGGTTTTCCGGCCCATGCTCGAGCCCAAAGATCAGACCCCCAGCTCAAAAGGGCCCTGTCATGTGAACCTGGGCCCCTGTGCTCCAAGGCCTGGTGCCCCCCAGGCCTCCAGGCCACGAGCCTGTTTGCTCCCCCCCAGGACTCACCCACCACCTGGAGCTCCGCCCTGCTTTCCACCACATCCAGCTTCGTGCTGGCCACGCAGCTGTAGTTGCCCTGGTCGCTGTAGTCCAGGCTGTGGATGACCAGGTGCCCGTCCTCTATGAAGTACCTGGGAAGGTGAGGGAGGGACGCTTGTCCTTATGCTCCCAATGGACCCACCCCTCTCTCCACCATCTGTGCTCTGCTCCCTTCCTCCCGCCTCCTGCCAGAACCTTCTCCCTCAAAGTAGGGGTGCTCCCCCCCAGATGAGCCCAGGTCTGGACATTCTGCTTTTCCCACACTGCCCCCTTCCACTGGGCCCGCACTTGTCACTGTCCCCAGGCTCCTGGAGGCTGCGACCATCTCTACGCCAGGTGATGCTCTGCTGCAAGGAGGGGTCAAAGGTGGCCTGGCAGGTGAATGTCACCCTTGAGCCTTTCTTCTTGATTGTGCTCTGGGGCCCCTGTGTGATCCGAGTGGCATCTGAGGGCAATGATGGGAAGGGAGGGTCACTCTGATGTCCTCCAGAGACCCTGACCATCCCTCCTGGAGGTGCTAATCACATGGGGAGGGGGTCACCTGACCTTTGACCTGCAGGTTCGCCACGATGGTTACATTGTTTTGGTCATTGGCAGCCTGGCAGAAATAGTGTCCTGTGTCGTTGGCCTGGAGGTCTCGAATGCCCAGGGTCCCATTGGTGTAGGGGAAGAAGCGCTCGTCTTGTAGCACCGTCTTTCCTTCCTTGTCCAGCCTGGCACAAGCCGGGGTGGGGGACCTGGCTCAGACCCCAGCCATGCGCTCCCTGCCCTCCTTTGCTCCCTTAGGCCAGAAGATGGCTCAGACCACCCCTGCTGAGTGGGGGCACTTACCACTGGACGCTGGGCACAGGGGCTCCAAAGACCTTGCACAGAAGGTAGGCAGTGCTGCCCTCAACTGCCAAGTAGGTCTCATTGTCTGGGGTCAGGATCTTGGCTGGCAGCTCTGGGAGACAGTGCGGGGGTGGGGGCAGATTCAGGGCTCCGCAGGGGAGCTCTACCCATCAGGCTTCCCTGTGTCCAACTCAGGCCCCCGCCAGGCTGAGCCTCTCCCTATCCCAGCCACCCAAGTTTTACCAATCATTCGAGCCCCCACTGACAGTCCACCCCTTCCTGCCCTAGCCCCCATCTTCCCTGAGGCTCCAGGAGAGGAGCCACCATGCTGGCCTTGGGCATGTCCTGGCCAGGGTGACATGGGATGAGCCAGAACGCTCTCTGAGGCTGCTTCCTCATCTGCCCTTCCTCCGTCTCCCTGCCCTGCTGTTGTGAGGATAAGCGAGAGAGGGGCTGAAGGGCCCCAAGAGAAGGAAGGCAGACTGGCGGTTGTGAGGCACAGAGGGGAGGGGAGGGGGCCTAGCTTGCTGGCACTCACGGACAACATAGATGTAGGCATTGGCCAGCAGGAGCCCGTGCCGGTTGCGGGCTTCGCACTGGGTCACCATCGTGTCGCTGGGCTGCACGTTGCTCAGGATCAGGGCTCCATGCTGGATCCGGTACTTCTGGTCCTTGGCCAGCAGCTCTGTGCGTGCGGCAGGTGGGTCCACAGGCCAGGGCAGGGCAGTGAGCCACGCTGAGTCCCCTCCCGTCCCTCCTCTTCCTCCCCCATCCCCCAGGGCTCCCCATGCTCTCACCCTCCACGGGGATGCCGTTGATTCTCCAGGTGACCTCTGGTTCGGGCCTACCCTGCACTTGGCAGTCCAGGCGGGCAGTCTCCCCTGGCCCATACAAACGGCTCTGGGGCTTATGCAGCCAGTATGGGGCAGCTGCGGGGAAGGGGAGAGCCGCCCTGAGCCTGCAGCCTCAGCCAGCTCTCCCCCTGCCTCCCCCCACCCCCGCCTCCGTGACAGTGACATCACAAACTTCGGTCCCCAGAGGTCATTCTTTATTTTTCCTTCAAAATTTTCTGATTCTTTCTTTTTGAAATTGATTTGAGAGAGAGAGAGAGAGAGAGATGTTGTTCTACCTATTTTTTGCATTCATTGTTGATTCTTGTATGTGTCCTGACTAGGGATCGAACCCGCAACCTTGGCATAACAGGACGATGCTTTAACCAACTGAGCTACCTCAATGGAGCCCCATTCTTGGGAGCCTTGCAATCAGGCAGGGGTTAAGCCTGGCAGAGGCACCGTACCTTCCACGGTGACGTAGTAGGCGTGCCGGTCACTGCCTAGGGAGTTCTCAGCCAGGCAACGGTACTCGCCATCGTCCTCCTCGCCCACGTTCA
>NW_006293237.1:402214-407297 GCF_000327345.1 Myotis davidii | reverse complement strand
CAGCAGGTGCAGAGTCTTGTTGTGGTTCTGGTAGGTGACTCGGTCAGCTGGCATGGGGCCGCTTGGACGCAGCCACTTGATGGTGGGCGTGGGGCTGCCCAGGGCACAGTGCAGGGAGGCCAAGGAGGAGAGTGGAGGGGAGAGAGGACAGGGCTGCTGAGCCCCGCCCCTCAGCAGAGACCCTGCCCAACCCCACCCCGGGCTCCTAGACTCACAAGCCCTCGGCAATGCACTCCAGGACCAGTGGCTGCCCCTGCAAGGCCACCAGGTGGCTGCTGGCGTTGGTAGGGAAGAGCAGGCGCGGCTTCCGGTCGATCATGCTGTTGGCTGTGAGGAAGGAGCAAGGGAGTGGGTGACTCTGGACACTGGGACGAGCCCCTGGGATCTGTTTCGTTCTGTGCTGAAGGGAGACCCCATCTCTGCTCTTGCCACCCAGGAAGGGGTCTGGGGAGGGTTGAGGTGGAGCCAAGCTGTCCCCAAGGAAGATTGAGGTCTTCCTATCTAGCAAACGGGCCAGGCCTGAGGGTCACAGAGGAGTGTGGGCATGTCAGAGCCTTTGGGACTCACTGGCTTTGACCCGGAGGTCAATGGGTTCCTTTTGAATGATTGTCCGAGTGCCAGGGAAGTGGGCATGGCAGATATAGTCTGAGTGGTTGTCCGAGGTGAGCACGTTGGCGAAGTAGAGGTTGCCATTCTGACCCATTGTCACCCTCTCATCCTGTTTGATGTGCATGATCTCTGCGGGGGTGGGGGTTGAGGAGGCAGAGGTCAGGACCTCCGTCCAGGAAGACGTGACCACTGGCACGCCCACCCCAGGCGGCGGCCCCTCGTGGGCACCCACTGCTGTTCATCCAGTAGATCCGCAGAGGCTCTGCACTGGGTGGAGGGTGGCAAGGCAGAATCACCGACTCCCCTTCCTCTACCTCAACAGGTTTCACCGTCTCCTTTGGCCACTTGGGAGCACCTAGAAGGGACAGAGAGGCCGGCACGATGGGTCCCCACCCTCCTCCTGGTCAAGGCAGGTCAGGGTGGGGAAAGGCGGAGGGATGGCTGAGGGTGTGAGAGGGCCAGACCATGAGCAAGGTCACATAAAAGGAGGCAGAGACTTTGGGTCCTTTCTGGGCTCAGGGCTGAGACCGGCACTCCATGGAGAGGATGGGCTGGCCAGATGGCTGTAAAGGGTTAACCTTCCACAATTCTCAGTTCCCACCCCCAGGACAGGACAAGGATGGGTGGGGGGAGCCTGAGGTGCAGCAGTGGGGGAGGGGAGCTGTGGAGGGATGCGGGAATCACAGACCCTTCCATCATCCTGACACAGAAACCATGGCAACGGTTCCCAAGGTAACCGGAGGGGCAGAGAGAGGAGAAGCCAGCTTGGGAGGCAGAAAGCTTAGGGAGGATGGAATGCAGAGGGAAAACCCCAGGGAAAGGGCGACACAGATAAAGGCAGAGCCAGAGAGGCCAGGTTGGAGGTGGGGGGAAGGAGCAGGGGAGAGGGAGGAGGGGATTTTTTTTTGGGAAAGAGACAGTGGTGAGGGAAGTGAGAGAGAGGAGCCAAGAGTGGTGGAGAAACAAATGGGACTGCAGACATGGAGAGGGGACAGAAGCTCAAGCCCAGGCAATGACTCAGACAGACAGGGCAGGCAGAGGGAGGGACAATGCAGGCAGAGCATCAACCCTCCACCCACCCAGCCAACAAGCCAACAAGCTCCCACACAAGGTCAGGGACCCTGTCGTGTGTCCCAGGCCTTTCCCCTGTCCCTGCAGTGCCTCGCACCCTCAGCCATGAGCTGGATCTCGTGGGACATGGCGGTGCCCAGGTCATTGCTGGCAAAGCAACGATAGGTGCCCTGGAACCTCTGGGCAAAGTTGCTGTTGTTGCCAGCGATGGTGAAGGAGCCCGAGTGGGGTGCCTGTTTCACTGTCACATCCAGTTCCTCGTTGGGTTTGAAGTGGACGCCATCCCGGGTCCAGCGGAACCTGTGGACAGAAAAGGGCTCAGGGGACTGAGGCCCTGGGACCTGTGTCAGGAGCTGGACGAGGCCGCAGGCAAGGGCAGTAGCAACCAGGGGCCCCTGGGATAGGCTGGGATGGGGCCAGGCCCAAGGGTGATGCGGGAGATCTGGGGCTTTGGGGTTCAGAAGTTGGGAGGCCTGAGGACTCGAAGTTGAAGTCAGCCCGGCCAGCATGGCTCAGTGGTTGAGCGTCGACCTGTGAACCAGGAGGTCACAGTTCAATTCCAGGTCGGGACACACGCCCGGGTTGTGGGCTCAATCCCCAATGTTGGGTGGGGCGTGCAGGAGGCAGCCAATCAATGATTCTCTCACCATTCTCTCTCTCTCTCCATCTCTGAAATCAATACAAATATATTTTTAAAAAAATGGTCAACAACAGGGCTTAGAGGGTGAAGGTCACTCACATCACTTCGGGTTTGCCACTGGCCTCACACTTCAGACTGATCTCGTCTGTGGGGAAGACAACCAGGCGCCGTGGAGACTGTTCTGTGATGACAGGTGGCTCCATCACTGGGGACAGGATGGGGAGAGTGGTGGTAAGGATGACATCATGGCCTCAACCCCCATCCCATCATGAGAGAGGCAGGGTCTGGAGCCCCTAGAGGCCCCAGGGCCATGGGGGTGGGGGAAGAGTTAGGACAAGCTAGAGAGACCAAATAGCTTGGCCATAGGCTTGTGGGACATGAAAAAAGAGAAAGGGGCACAGAACAAATATAGAAAGAGACAGAACAGAGAGAAAACAGCAACAAAGGTTACAAAGTAAGACGCCACAAAGAGAGAGATGAAGCCAAAGAGAGTGGAAGAAACAGACAGAACAAAACCAAGAACACAGAAACCAAGAAGGGAAAACCCCTCACAGGGATAGAGAGGATCAGAGAGAACAGAGCACCAGAAAAAAACGGCAAGAGTGATGGAGAAAAGCCAGGCCAGGGCAGTGACAGAACAAAGACAGCCGACACCAGTGAGAGACAGGGAGAGGGAGAGGCTGAGGTGGGCCTCCAGCCTGAGTCAGTGGGACAAGAATCCAAGGGCCAGAAAAGACAGCAACCAGCCTGGCCGGCGTGGCTCAGTGATTGAGTATCAACCTATGAACCAGGAGGTCATGGTTTGATTCCTGGTCAGGGCACATGCCCAGGTTGCGGCCTCCATCCCCAGTGGGGGGCGTGTAGGAGGCAGCCAATTGATGTTTATCTCTCTCGTCACCTCTTCCTTCCTCTCTCAGAATCAGTATTTTTCTTTAAAAATAAGACCAGAACAATTTATCCTTTCTGTGTAATTTTGGCAAACACTCTCACCCTTCCCCAACTTACCGTGTTGTCCTTCATCTGAGAAATCCAGGCAGCAAGGGAGAAAGCGGAGAGAAATGCTGACACACAGTCCCAGCAGGGGGCCCGATGGCATGGGGAGAAATAAGCATGGGCAGACCCCCTGGGCAAGGGGAGGGTGGGAGAGGCAGCGTAACATGACGGAGGAGGCACATCCTGGGCTGGAGCTGTGGCAGGTCAAGACCCAGGACAGGACAGAGCCCAGATCACTGCTTTAGGGGTGGGGCGATGCCCAGGCCTCAATGCCAGAGGGCAGGGGGGAGAGAAATCCGTGCCTTGAAAAGGAATGCCCTTTGGATGGATGCTGGCATCTGCCTGCCAGGGCCTGCCGAACTGACTCCCACCCCACCCAGGATGCCTTGGGAGGCTGGGAGGCAGACAGCCCAGGGCCAATGCACCCTCCCCTGCTCCAGCCCACTTCCCTCCTAATCCAATTAGCAGGGCTCAGTGTTTTCAATTACCCAGGCCCAGCCTACAGAGCCCAGCTTCCCCCTCCCTGCGAAGCCCTCCCAAAGGCCCTGCAGTTTCCATCTGAGTTTCCATCGCCTGCAGGGCTGACATAGCCCCCATTTTCTCCCCTTCCTTCCTGCCAGTCTGCCACCAAGCTCCCTGAGGCCGAGGCCAGAGTCGCTGCCCAGCTGCAGGACTCAGCCCAGCACTGGCCAGGGTGGCTGTGAATCACCCACTCTGTGCTGCCCTGAATGTGAATCATCCCTCCGTCCGCACCGGGGCTGCGGCCTGGCTGCTTCTGAAAGCTTTGTGTCTGCAGAAGACCTCAGCGTGAGGGTCCCCAGGAGAGAGGAGGGGGCTCCCTGGGGACACTGCAGAGAGCCCTGAGCTGGGGAGGGGCAAGTGCAGGCAGCCCAAGAGCAAGAGACAATGACAGGGACTACAGGATAGGGAAAATGGCCTGGGTGGGGAAAGCAGGAAGAAACAAAGGGGCCTGGTATGGCTGGGGAGCAAGCCTGACCTGGAGGCCATATTGTATCGAGGTTAATACCAAGTGCAGACCAATGGCCAGGGCAGCCTCGGACCTGCCATGGTCTTTGGCCTACTTCTCTTTCCTTGCTCCTGCCTTTCTCCAAATTCTCCCTGCCTCTCCACAAATGCACCTGGCCAGATGGCCCAGCCCATGTGGTAGTAGGGTGGGCAGATACGCAGGGTAAGGTCTGAAAAGCCAATGAGAGGACATGGAGAAGGAAGGAGGATGAGTATGTGTGTAAATGTGCAAAAGTGTGAGACCAGCACATGTGGATGCCCTGGCGTGTCCTGCAGTATGTTTGTGTCCACCAGTATATTTGTATAGGGGTGTGTCTTGCCGGAGTACATCTGGAGGCCGTGTGTGTACATGCTTGCCTTCAGTGCACAATTCTGTGTTGTATGCCTGCCTCTGTGTCTGTATGGATGACTGTTCCTTTGTGTCTAAACCCCTCATTTTTGTGTGTGTGCACATGTATGCAAGTCTGTGTGCCTCTTATGTGTCCTCTCGGGGTCTCTGTCTCTTCTGTATCTCTGTGCCTGGCTGGGTTCAGGGGCTTGTCTGTGTCTGCCCATCTGTGAGTCCATGTGCATCTGTAGCTGGGGGAGTCTGCACAGGTGTGATTGCATGGACCTCCATGTGTGTATCTAAGGGGGCATCCCCAACCTTTGTTCTGTCAGCCCCTCTCCACCTCCTCTAAACCCTTGCTGCTCCCTAATGCCAGGTGCCTTCTAAGCCCACCTCCCATGGCCCCTGCCCCATTC
>NW_006293237.1:400823-402156 GCF_000327345.1 Myotis davidii | reverse complement strand
CACTCTTTCTCACTCTTAGCTCCCAGCTCATCTCTCAGGGACACTGGCCTCCCCCAGGTCCAGGTTCAGAGACAAAGGTGGCAAAGTAAAGGGCAAAGGGATTGGAGCTATGGAAGGAGCAGGCTCAAGATACACAAATGCTACCCTGTGAAATGCCCTTCACTGAAGCCCAACAGCCACTTACAGCAGTGTTTACAACTCCTGCTCACACTCAGGAGAAAAGACCATCACAGTAACATACCCCCTCACACACAAACAAGTACTCACATGCAGCCCCACTCACACGCACACACGATTCACTACAATCAAATGTTAACAGGCAAATACCTACAGACCTTCACATACCTGACCAATAAATAACAGTTCTGGTGATTCACAAGCTTACCCATATAGGAAATCAAAACCACACTCAGGAATCACACTCAAGAACCACACTTAGTCAATCATAGCCACGCACATCCACACATACAAATATATAGCCTGTCCAACTCACAGGCACACAAAAATACTCAGGTTCAGTCACAACCCTCTAGTTCCAATCCCAAACACCCCCGCCCCTACCTGTGATCCCCCACAAATGTAATGTTCCAGCAGCCCCACCTCCCAGACCCACCAAATAACTATGCATTAAATCGTTAGCACCAGAAGCCTGCTGGGCCTTTGCAAGGTGTCTTTTCCTGTCTAAGTTCATAGGGCTACATGGTTCCAAGATGAGAATCCCCAAATTAGAAGTGGGGTCAAGATTTGAATCCAGGCCTTTGCACAAGCTAGTTGAGCCCCATTTTCCCACCCGCCTGCCACACCCCTGGGGGAGAGGGGTGTGGAGAGGCGGGGCGGATCCAGGAGGAGGCCCAGCGCCGAACCCTCTGTCCGTGGTGCTGAAATTTCCCCAGACCCGCCCATGCCTCTGCTCCCTGTCCATGGTGCTGACACACCCTGTGCCTTCCATTCTGTTCTCTCCAAAGGTACCCAACGTCCTGGGTACCTCCTGCCCACTCCATGCCCAAGAAAGGAGGGATGAGGGGGTAAAGGGGTAAGGGTCCGGAACCGGGAGAAGGTGAGGAATTAGAAAATAAAGAGGAGTCAAGCGTGGTGGTGAAGGGAGGCGCCAAGGCTCCCTCTAGCTACTCACATTCATCAGGGATCTGGATGAACAGGCAGGGGCTGCAAAGGAGGAGAGGCCACAAGTACCGCAGCGCCACGGCCATCTTCCAGGCGGCGCCGGCGGCACGGCACAGCCGCCGGACTCGGCTCAGGCTTGGCCTGGTGGGAAGAGGGCTAGTGGACGGCTCGGGGGCGGGTACTGGGGGTGGGAGCACTGGGAGAGGGGAGG
>NW_006293237.1:394487-400750 GCF_000327345.1 Myotis davidii | reverse complement strand
AACTTCGAAGAGACCAAGCACTGGCTGGGCCTCCAGGTTGCTTTTCATTCCCTGCTCCTCAGGCCCCCTCCCCGCTCCTATTTGCCTTTCCCATTAACTGCCTCTCCATCACCAACTTGTTGCCCCAATCAGCTCCCCTGGGCATGCCACAGGCTGCTCTGTGCATGTTGTTATCATGTATGGCTTCATGTGCCAGCAAGAGGTGCCCCTGGGCATGAGTGTGGGTGTGGATCTGCATGTAGCCAAATGTGCACATCAGTATTTATGTGGCTGTGTGTGTGCATGCAGAACATTTGTGTCTTTTCTGGGAGGGGGCTGCACTCAGGAGCATGTGCTTGTTTTCTTGTGTGTCTGTGTCTGTGGGGGATATATTCTCATGTCTGCTATTTTTGTGTGCACACACAAGCATGGGTGCACACATATGTAGAGAAGAACTCTTGTTGCAGTCTCATTGGTATGGGTTTCAGAGCCTACTGATCACTGAATGCTGTTCCGGCCTGGGGGGCTTGGAAAGTGGAGACAGGGAAGCAAGGAAAGGGGCCCAAAGAAGCTGCATTGCACAGAATAGGTTGAGGGAAATGAACAAAGGGGGAAGATAGCCTGACCTCAGGAAGTGACAGGAGGGAGGGAGGGGAGGAGGAAAGCACCTCTCCACTGTCCTTCAGGCCCCCAGGGGGCAATAGAGGCGACTGTGGCCTCCCCACTTCCAGATGCTCCAAGCCAGGGTCAGGTCAGGGGTCAGGGAAAGCTCTGGGACAGTGCTTCTGACATCTCTTCAGTGCCTGGCAGGCCCAGCTTCTGAAGAGGAAACAGACTCCCAAGAAGACCACTTTGACTCCAAACAGGAAAAGGTGTGAGAGAGGCAAGTGATGGAAGTGCAAGCGGGCAAGAGCAGGACGCTGGGTGGCTGAGAGGTTGGAGACTGGAGTCCGAATTCTGGATGCCTCGCCAAACCCATATGGGTATCCTCCTTGTACCAGTTAGGACCTTACCAAGGGTGAGCCCAAGCTTCATCCAGGATGCCAGAAGGGTAGGTGGGGAGGCCTGGAATGCTGTGCTAAGATATCTAGACTTTGTCAGGAGCCTACCAGGAGCCACAAATTGGTTTTGTGTAAGGTGACCCACGAAGAGTAACAAATGCAACAGACTTTGGGGAATGGGCAGGGAAAAGAGAGGGCGGTGAATAGCAGTCAGCTTGGAGCTCTCAGACTCTCCCACCCAATGCTGCAGGGGGAGGGGGAGGGGGAGGGGGAGAAGCACCAGAGTGGGTCAATGTGGATGGGCTGAAGGCCAAGGGAATGACTTGGAGAGGAAGTGGCAAACCCACAGCCAATTCCCAACTTGCAAGAGCTGAGCTGGGGCCCAGAAGGGAGGAGCAAGAGCAGACCCGATCCACCCCCTCCTTCCCCAAGAAAGCCAGTGCAAGCAGGGTGGGCCCCAGGCCTCAACTTCAAGGCCTGTAGGAAGCAGTAGGAGACTCAGATCAGAGGGCAGGCGATCAAACAACAGCCTTGGGAGCTCTGAGCGCTCTGGTCTTAGGAGGGGGAGGGAAGGGAGAAGCGAGAAAAAACAATCAAAGAAGGACCTTCCTGCACTCGGTGGCCCAAGTGCTCCATTTGCTGGAATGACATTCCCCGTCATGCCAGCCCCTCCATTTGTCCTCCAAATCTAGGCTCCCACAATGGGTGTGGCATATACACCCCGGGCGTATACACCGGGGAAATTCCATCCCCCCCAAATCCCTGTCATGCCCCACAGTCTCACACCCAACCCCTTTTAGTCTCCTGGTATTTGCCAACCAACTTGCCACCTTCCCAGGCGCTCAGAGCCAGGCAGGAGCCAGGTTGAGGCTCCCTGACAGCTGGCAGCTCTGCCTCCTCTCCTCCCACTGCTGCTGGGTCTCTGATCTCTCACCATTCCTCTGGCAATTACAGAGCAAGCAGCTCAGGTTGTCAGCTCAGCGGGCCCCCCACCCCCCATCAGCACCTCCAGGGGCAGGGGAGGGGGGGAGTATTCCACAAGCTGGTGTACAGATGGAGCCAAGGCCATGTCTGTGAAGGTGGGGCAGACTGGGGAAGACTGAAGGGTGACAGACAGGGCGAGAAAGAGGCAGGAGGGAGCTGGAGAGGCTGAGATGTGGGGCTGGGGGAGGGAATGGAAGACAAAGACAGATGCTGGACCACCCCGGTTTCCAAGATGAAGAAATGGAGAAACAGAGACCCAGGCAGCAGGGAAAGGATGAGGAGAGGGGAAAGGAGTACAAAGGGTGGGAGGCAGCTGCAGAAAGCACTGATGAGAAGTGGCCAGCAAGGAGTGAGAGGGGTGTGTGTGAGAGAGAGAGAGAGAGAGAGAGAGAGAGAGAGAGAGAGAGGGAACAGGCCTAGTGGTCCAAGTCCTGGACCCTGGGGGATGCACCAGGCAAGGGGCGGGGAAGGAGGAGAGGAGATGAACCTGAGTCAGAGGAGGGGGCCTTTTGGGGCTTGGACGTCAGGCTGGACTGATGGGCAGGGTGGAGCAGAGAAGCTGTGAGCCAGCATCAGAGACAAACAAAGCCCACAACGACAACAGAGAGAGAGCAGCAGGTCCCGGCCACTTGTGACACTGGAGCAAGGGTGTGGTAGTAAGACGAGATGAATGAGCCACTGGCGGCCGGCCCTCAGGGAGCAGGTGGGCCCCCTGAAGAGGGGGAGGAAGCACCCGGAGGACCACAGTGGATTCTTCCGAGATTGCGGCTAAGGCAGAATGAGCAGCCACCTGGCTGGGGGGAGGGGAGTGCCCAGGAGTCCACAGACATAACAGTGAGTGTCCGTGTGTACACCCGGATGTACACCCACTGCGTAAACCATCACTGTGCTGGGGGAGGGCACAACAAAGGCAGGCTGCTCCCCAGTGAGTCCAGCTGGGAACCCATCCTCCCCTGGGGCCTCACGCACCTCTCACAGGCAGGCAGAGGGAAAGGGTGTGGCAGGAACTGAAGTGGATGAGGTTGGCAAGGTCAGGCCCACTGGAGCCTGCAGGGAGGGGCCTGGCCCCTGGCCATATCCTGGCCCCACGGGCCTCTGGAACTGCTCTCTTCTGGCCTCTGCCCACTGGCTGGGGGAGACTTGAGAGGACATGGAGCCAGGCTGAGCCCTGGGGTGGCTTGACCCCCCCCCAGAACATTTAAGGGTGCCCTGCATGCCTTGTCCTCTCTGCCCCTCCCATCTGATGGAAATGCACCTGCCCAAGGGTTAAGTAACACAAAGGTCCTCCAGCCCAGTGTCTGTGGAGAATGGCAGTGCCCTATGACCTGGCAGACCTGAACGGGGGCAGGGCTGGGGGCTCAGTGCCCCAGGTGTGTGAGACGGTCAAAGTGTGGGTACCACGCCTGCATATTTGTAGGTCCGGGGGGCCTGTGTGGTGACATGCATGCCTGGGTTGTCACCTCAACAGCACTGGAGGCGGCCTTGGAGCCTGTCGGCACGTACATGAGGGTGCGGGTGTCACCTACATCCCATGCACTGTGTTCCTTTAAGTCTCCTTCTTGCCCTCCCCCCCCCCGCCAGGCTGTGGCTGGCGGGTTTCCATGGAGATGGAGCCCAGCTCCCTCCGCTGGCAGAGATGGGGGAAGCCTAGAGGAAAGCTTACTGCAGCCTAATGGGTTATTTAGATAATATATAAAGGAGGCTGACGGGTGGGAGCCCCCGCAGGTTCCTGGGGGCCTGGAAGTCTTAAAGAACGGCTGTTTCCTCTTCTGTGCCCCCCTGTCTTGCCCCTCCCAAAGGACACCCCCCCAGAGTACACCCTCAGCCCCTACAAGGCTGAGGTCTCCAAGGCAACCACAGCTTACCTGTAAAGGACCATTCTCCTTAAAGGATGAGGAAGGGGTGGGACAGAGCTTAACCCTTTGTGGAGGAGCAGAGAGAACAGACTACACTGGGGGAGGAAGGCGGAATCTCACCATCAGTGGCAGGGACAGCTTTTCTCTATACCCCCTGCCCCCCACCCCCATGGCAGAGTCAGCTGCCCCATTTTATTGAGTAAATTCATGGACGGCGCTTACGACATGCCAGGGACACTTTCACACACATCGCTCATTTAACCCTTAAAATCGCCGTGTGGGACGGATGTGCTATCATCCCCATTTCACAGATGAGGAAACTGAGGCACAGAGAACCAGAGTACCATGTCCAAGGTCACTGATGCTCAGCAGGGGTGGGGTTCTCGATGGGGCAGAGGCTTCCTCTGGGTGCCAGCTCATCTCTCAGGGCCTCCGCTTCCCAGCATGTGTTCCCAGGGGGCCAGGAGCCTGGAGGAGAATGGCCTCCAAGCCATCCCGCACCCTGGAGAAGGGCCTAATTTGCTAGGCAGATGGCAAGCAAATGTGGGAAGCCGGGAGGGAAATCTCAGGAGGAAGTAGGATGTGACCCTCGGCACAGAGCAGGAACCATCCCATCCCTCGGCCTTGGGTTTTACCTGACCGCCCATCCACAAGAAGCAAATTCCTTTCCCCTTTCAACTCAGGGCAGCCTGGGTGCCTTGTGCCCCTCCCGTTATCCAAAATGCTGGGCTGCTCTGGCCCCTTTCTTGACACCAAAGATCCCAAGGCCTCCTCACAAAGAGGCTTTGACTACCAGTCAGGGTTTCGGGACAGCATGGGCTCCCTGTGCAGAAGGGGAAACTGAGGCCCAGTGGAGTAGGGGCCAAGACTCTGGCCTCCCAGACTCCTGGAATGCCAGCAGTGCAGCCAAGTATCCCATGCGCAGTTGGGGAAACGCGCCCACAGACTAAAAGCTGCATCCCCACCCTCTCCAGGCCCTTTCTCTGGCTCTGGACTCTGAGCGAGACCAGAAACCCCCTGACCTGAGAAATGAACTTGGGCCTTGGGGACTAGGCCAGAGGGGGGTGTACATCCTGTTCCTATCGTGGGCAGGGCCTGCCTCCAGGACTAGAGGGGAGAGAAGGCTGCAGAGCAGGCAGGCCATGTGGGTAGGTGCTAAGCAAAGTGGAGAGGCAAGGGGGGCCCAGCCGGCAGCAAGAGGCACCAGCCCGTGCCTCCTGCTCAGACCCACCAGCCCTGGGATGCCTGGGGCGGAGGGAATCGGGTGCCTAGAAACAGCTCAGACACTGCCAGGCCCGTCCAGCCCCCTCAGGGCTCCCCACTCCCGATGGGTTAAAGGGCAGAGGGGCCACTCTGCACAGGAAGACTGGGGGCGGACAATGGAGCCTCTGTCGTCCCAGGCATTCCTAAGGCATGAAGGCAGGAGGCCAGGGGAGGGGCCAGAGGGCACCCCAAACGGGAAACCCCACATCATGGCAGCCTCTGCAGCCACCATCATCAGGCCCGCCCCTTCCTAGCACAGGCCCAGTAGGGGCATCTGAGGGGACTCATGTGGGCAGAGGAGGATCTGTGTGCGCATGCTCTCTCTCTCACACACACACACACACACACGAATGCACACATGCAACCAGATATATGATCCCCACACATGCAAATAGGAATAAGCACACACTCACGTGCCCAAAGCTACCCTCCTATACAAACCTCCAGCCCTGCTGCCCTGCCCTAGTGTGTCCGCCTCTGAGTGTTTTAGCCCAGAGAGCTGAGGGGAGGAGGCTCCTGGGACTCATAACCTCCCTTCAAGAGGAACAGCCCAGCAGGGCTGCATGGCCGAGTGTGCAAAGCCCAGGACGCTCTTAGCCTCCTGCTCCACCCCTTCCAAGGCCAGCACGGCTGTCCTTACTGGGTTTAAGGCCAAAGATTGTCTGAACGGTGGCTGGGTGCTCCCTCCGTGGCTTCTGGAAAGACCAGCCGTCCAGACCCAGACCCTGCCCCGGCCACGGCCCTCCAGGCTCCCCGGCCCTCCCCCGCCCTCCAGGCTCCTCCCTCTGCAGCCTTTAGGAAGCCACAAAGATCCTGTTGATATCGGGGGAGAAAGCAGGCGGGCCCTGCTAACCTTCCACCCCCCTCCCCCGCCCTCTGGATGGAGGTGACCAGGTGCCTGGCCCTGTCCATCCTCCAGGTCAGACGAGGCCCCCAAGGGAGGTCTAAGCCCAACCTGAAGCTGTGGCTCAGAGTTCAGAGGGGCCAAGTTTAATCAAGAGCAAGACATGGGAGAGGAGGTGAGGCAGGAGGGGAGAGGAGCAGAGGGAGAAGCTAGACAAAAGGAGAAGCTGAGAGGTGGAACCCAGGGCACCTACGGGGTGGGGTGGGGGGGCGCGGAGGAAGGCAGAGGCAAGTGGGGGGAGAAGGGAGTAGTGCACTCCCCACAGTGAAACTCCAA
>NW_006293237.1:391867-394477 GCF_000327345.1 Myotis davidii | reverse complement strand
GGAGTGGAAAGGTGGGTGAGCTGGGGGGTGGGGAAGCAGAGGGGGTGCCCAGGATTGGCCCAGGGCCCCACCCAGGGACCTAAACCCTCCCTTCCCAATGAAGGGAGGAGGAGACAGGGCAAATTCAGCAGCCAGCTTGGGAACCCTAGAGGGGGGATCCAGATACCTGGTCTCCCCCATTGTCTGAATCACAGGATAGGGCGGGGCCCTGGGGCTCAGAAGGGGCCTGGTGAGCAGGGCAGTTGGCTGGGATGCCCATCTCTGCACAGAACCCCACCTCTATTCTGTTCTTCCCCAGAGCAGGTTCCTCCTAGGCTCAGGGCTCCCACACCCCTCCTGGCCCCCCAAGCTGTTTCGACCTTTAGCCCAGGAAGGAGATCCAGAAAACGCTTCTATCACACCTTTGCCTTGGCTCTCCTGGAGGCTGGGCGGCTCTGCAGGACCCCATGACCCTCGCTGCCCAGAAGAGTGACCCAGAGGCCTTCTTTCCAGCTGTTGTCATTCAAAGTGGCACCAGGGACAGTTTGCCTTGAAAGGGACCTTAGAGATTAAGGAGCCCGTGCCCTCCTGTGATAGCCAAGAAGGCTGACACTCAAAGCCAGGAAGGGCCTGAGGATCTGGGGCCACTCAGCTACTTGGCTGGGGAGTGGCAGGGATGGCACGGGGCCGCCTCCTCCACCCTCCCCAGCCAGTCTTGCCCAAGCATGTGGCATGGAAGGTACCCTCCCCAGCGGCAGGAAGAGGCCCATGGGAGCGCAGCCTGGGTGCTCCTGTCTGCTGGAGCAGGCCCTTCCCTACTCCGCGCCTCCCTTTCCCCTTCAAATAGTCACAAAGAAAAAAGGAAAGCCAATCTGTGCCCCCCGAGGACGGAGACAGTGTCAGTCTGGTTCATTACTGGCTTTTCCATGGGCAGCCGTGAGCACTTGGCAGTGAGCAGCCCAGCCCATGGGCCACTGAGTGGTCGGGCAGGGAGGAGCTCATTACTGCGCAGGGAGGGGCCCGCCGCCTCAGGTTGCTGTGTGCCCACTCGGTGCTCTGCATGGGTCTGGCCCCTGGTGGAGTAACCTCCCAGGAGCAGGTTGTAGCGAACCAAGGAGATTGAGGCTGGGGTGTGCCGAGCGGGTTTCTCTCTGGGTGATCAGATCCCCAGTGAGTCTTAATTTCTTTTGTTCTTTTCTGTATAATTCAAGCGCACCACCACAACGAGATGTACCACCTTTGGGATCGCACACACACAGACAGAAATAAGTATGGAGAGAGACTAGGACGCAGCATAGAAAAATGGCCAGGAGCTGAGGGTGCCAGCCCTGACCTGAGCTCCATGTGGTCACAAACACCTAAGAGCCCCGAAGGCTCAGGAGCCCATGGGTGCACGTGCTGGCGCTGCACGGGCGCTTGCGCCAGGTGAGAGGCAGGCCCGGCTCAGTCCCATTGCCTACAGTCAGAAGCTGGCCAGAGGCGAGAGGCCCCAGGCAGGCCCCTGCCCCAGCCACCCGACAGGGGACAAGAAAGATGAGGCTCAGAGACACTTTATGAGAAGAAAGGCTGATTGGATTATTCACATGAGTCAGCAGAGATGGCACTGGGCTGCCCAGAAGCCCCTGCCTTCTGGGTGGAGTTAACTGGAAGGAGGGCACCTAGTGGAGGGGTTTGCCAAGCCTCCCCTTCTTGAGGGGGCAGATGGCCCTAGGCCTGCCACCGAGAGACAGGCAGTGATGGGCGGGGCTCCAGATTTCCTGTAGGGGGCAGCAGGTTGTGCTAGGTGTTCTTTGCCATGCCTGCCAACCATGAGACTCCCAAAATCTGCCTGAGGAAGGGGGTGATAGGAATTGTGGACCCTCCCATAAGCAAACAGGGGCAGGAAGACTTTGCAACGGGCAAGAGACCTGCCGTGGGTAGGGATAGGGCCTGAGCCGAGCATCTCGCTTTCTAGAACCCCTGGCCCCGAGCCAGTGATGCCCTCCCTCCCACGCCTCTACCTAGTGGACCCACATCCTACAACCATGTGCACAGGCGCGCCGGTGGGCGCCCAGGCCCATCTCACTGAGGCTCCAGGTGCGCCCTGCGCCTCTGGGGAGGAGACCCCGATCCTGGTGCAGTCTCGGAGGGGAGTTCCGAGGAGTCCAGGCTGGGGTTTGGAAAGAAGAGTGAGAAGAACAAAGCCCCCCACCCCTACCTTGGGGCGGAGGGCCAGGCAGCGCCCAGCCCGGTTCCCTCCCCTCCCCCCATTGCAGGGGCAGCCTACCCCAATCTCCCCTCGCACCACGCTGGCCACCGAATTTTCAGTGGAACTGGGACCTCGACTGGGAAAGAGGGCCAGCCACGCCCAGGGCCACACCCCACGGCAGCCTGCGGAGGGGGGGGGGCCTCATCAGGCCCCATCGCGCTCCCTTTCTCACACACGCACACACCCATAGGGACGAGCCAACTTCAGCCCCCACCTGCCTGCACAGACCTTGTCTGACTCCCCCCACCCACCCGGAGTGTCCCTCCTCGGATCCGCATTTTGGGCGCAACCCAGGTACCCCTCACCTGTCGGTCTCTGGCCCTTGTCCCCTGCCCTCGCCCCACTCCTGTCCGCACGGCCGAGCGGGTGGAGGGGGGGCACCT
>NW_006293237.1:386928-391516 GCF_000327345.1 Myotis davidii | reverse complement strand
GCTGGGTCTTGGAGAGAGGAGTCGAGTAGGAGACACCCATCTCCCCTCCCCCAGCCCTCTCTGCCCTCCAGGGTGCTGGCGACCTATGGGCACTCACAGGCAACGCCGTCCCAGCCGTGTCCCCGTCTTGAGGTGTTTGGACGCCTCCCCACCCAAGGCAGGATTCCTGCGTCTCTGGGCTCTCCCCACGAGTGCCCCCTAATCCTAGGCGCCCAGCCCAGGCGGGGTGCGCGGGCCTCGATCTCCGGCAGCCAGGAGCGCGCAGATGGAGCGCGCAGATGGGCAAGGCTCCTGGGCAGTCCAGAGCCTGGGGGCCAGGAGGTGGCTGAGAAGGCGCCCCTCTAACTGCCACTCCCAGTTCCCAGATATTCCTCTGACTCCCTGCCAGCTTTCCCAAGCTCCATGTCTTATTTCTTTGTCGCGGGGATTAGCCCCATCCCGACCTTCCCCGGTGGCCCCACTCTCAGCAGCCCTGCCCCGGACGCCTGGGTAAGGAGCTCCTCCCCAGCGCCCCCCCTAGGCTCGTGGCCGTCACGCTGAGGGCGCAGGAATTCCGGAGTGAGCCTAGCCGGCCGCAGGGCAAGGAAGGCCTAGGGCCCAGATGGCAGATTGCAGCCCTGGTGGCCACGGTATTTTTATGGGCATGCCTGTTGCCCAGTGAAGCATTCCCGGGGCCTTCAGCACAACCTCCTGAGACCCTCCAAGCCGTGCAGGAGGCCTCGCTGGGAGCGGCCCTGGCCTGTTGTCCCCACCCCATCCATCTCCTTGCCGGCTCCGGGAAGGGAGGCTGGGAATGGCCCCACCTTCCATCAGGGAGGGTCTGGATGCCATGTTTCTGGCTGTCTTCAGAAAGAGCAAGCACAAGACTAGACGCCTGAGCCCAGCCGGCGTGGCTCGGTGCTTGAGCGTGGACCTATGAACCAGGAGGTCACAGTTCCATTCCCGGTCAGGGCACACGCCCAGGTTGCAGGCTCCAGCCCCAGGGTGGGGTGTGCAGGAGGCAGCCGATCAATGATTCTCTCTCGTCATGGATGTTTCTATCTATCCCTCTCCCTTTCTGAGATCAATAAAAATATTTTTTTAAAAAATGACTAGATACCTGATGAAGGTGGAGGACTACCCCCAGGGCTGCCAGTGGCCAGGCTCTTGGTGCCAGGAGACCAAGAGTGGGAATGCTGGCAGGGCTCTTGTGCCTCTGGTCCAGCCCCTTCAGGAGCCACGAGGAGGCTGAGCTGGGGCACAAGACCAGTAGGCCTGGAGCTGGCTGCGAAGGGCAGGCCTGAGCAACCGAGATGGGGGTATTTTCCATGATGCACTGTTCTGCGCTCCGCTTCCTGCCTGCTCTGATCTGACCACTGATAGGCCTGGCCTCCCTTCTCTCCAGCCACTCCTGCTTCCACTCACCCCCTCTAGTTTCCAAGGCCTCTTCCCCCAGCACCAACTTCCGCAAATCCTTTATAAAAGCTAGTATACTAGTCCCCATCGCCATTATTACACTGTCACATTTATGGAGCCTGCCACTGTTCCGAGCACATTTCATGTATTAGCACGTTTATTTTGCACCGACCCTGAAAGGCCCACCATTAGTCCATATGACAGATGAAGAACCCGAAGCCCCAAGAGGACAAGGAGTGTGTCCCCGGAGCACAGCCAGGGAGTCTTTCTCTTCACTTGCTCATTGTATCTGAACATGAACCTGTGATGAAGATTCTGTTATTGTCCTCGCCCTCCAAATGAGGAGCCCCAGGTCACACAGTCACTCAGCCAGGTGGTGCCATGCCCGGCATTCCCTGCGCCTCTGCTCACTGACTCCTCAGCCCGTCACTATGAAGTAAGCACCACGATTGCCCCCATTTCACAGATGAGGAAACGGAGGTTCAGACAGGCCAAGTGACTTACCCAAGATCGCCCAGAAGGTAAATGGCAGACCTGGGGTTTGAACTTGCTTCTGGGTGACCGCAAAGCCCATTTTCCCACTGCTGTTTGCCCAGATGGAGGGGTCAATGGGAGCAGGAGCAGGAGGAACAAAAGAGGAATTGGGGCAGAGCAAGTCCCAAGAGAAGCAGGAGGGACTGGCTTTGAACAAGAGGTGAGCCATTGCTCCACGGCCACGTGTTCCCTGTGAAGGTTGGGGGAGTCCTAGACAGACAGAGGGCTGGGTCTTGACCATTCACACCCCCTTCAATGGCAAGTGCTCCTCACAGCTCCCTGTGACCCACCTCTCTTGGGCACAGTCAGCTGATTGAGGGCGGTCCCCTAGAGTCTGACCAGACGCCCCCCCCACAGCCTTGTGATGAGGGGTGTGAGTCACAGAAGCCATTAGAGAAGGAAGAACATCCCAGCAGGCTACCAGGGTGGGCTTATGAGCCTGGCATATCATTCTCTACTCGTCCCCTTTCCATCTATGTCTGTGTCTTAGGTGTATCTCTTGAAACAGCATATAGTTTAGCTTTGGTTTAGTTTGATACCGTCTACAAGTCCTTACCATTTTTTTTTTATTTAGGGGCACCCCCAAAAAATTGACTTTTTTTTTTGAAGTCCTTATCTTTTTTTTAAACCACCTTTCTTGAAGTATAATTTACATATAGTAACATTCACCCTTTTGAAGTATACAGTTCAATGAATTTTAATAAATGTCGTGTAACCACCATCAAAATCAAGATATAGCCCGGCTGGCGTGGCTCAGTGGTTTGAGCGTCAACCTATGAACCAGAGGTCCTGGTATGATTCCTGGTCAGGGCACATGCCTGGGTTGCAGGCTTGATCCCCAGTGTGGGGCGTGCAGGAGGCAACTGATCAAGGATTCTGTCTCATCATTGCTGTTTCTATCCCTCTCTCCATCACCCTTCCTCTCTGAAGTAAGTAAAAATATATATATTTTAAAAGATATAGAACATTTCCATTACTTCTACAAATTCCCTCCAGCCCCAGCCCCTGGCCCCTGACTCGCACTGGGCTGCCTTCTGATTTTGCTAGAATTTATTACAGACACAATTGTACAGTATGTACTCTTTCATCTGGCTTCTTTTGCTTTGTGTAGCTTTGGGAATTGTCAGTGGTGTGTGCATGTGTGTGTGTGTATGTGTGCGCACGTGTGCGTGTGTGTGAGCAGTTTTTCTGTTTTATTACTGAGTAGTGTGCCAGTGTTTGTTTTGCCGTAAACCCGCTGAAGAACATCTAGGTTGTTTGCAGCTTTGGGTGATGGTGGATAGAGCTGCTCAAAACGTTCACTGCGGAGGGCTTTGGGTGAGCAGCTTTCATTTCAGTGAGGTAACCACCAAGGAGTAGACTGCTGGGTCACACAGTGACTTTGTCTGCCTGTCTGTCTTCTACCTGTAGGGTTTTGTTGATCTCGTTGGTAGTGGTTGCTGTATGTTTAGATTTACTACTCTTGCCCGCTTACTAAGTGCTTTCTATTTATCTTCCTTTCCAAATTTCTCTGCCTTCACCCCCACTTTCTTTCCTCTCCTCTTTCTTTTTTTAAAAAACATATTTTTATTGATTTCAGAGAGGAAGGGAGAGGGAGAGAGATGGAAACACCAATGATGAGAGAGAGTCATTGATTGACTGCCTCCAGCACTCCTCCCACTGGGGATCAAGCCCGCAACCCAGGCATGTGCCCTTGACCGGAATCAAACCTGGGACCCTACAGTCCGGAGGCCGATGCTCTATCCACTGAGCCAAACCAGCTAGGGCTTTCCTCTCTTCATCCTATCAAGTGAAGTTTCGGGGCAGGAAGCAGAAATTGCTCCAGCTATCTTACACAGAAAGGGATTTTGTACAAGGAATTGGAACCATACAACCATCAGAGGGGCCAGAGGGGTGTGTTCTGGGCGGGATCCCCAAGACAACTAGCTGCTACCTCTGCCACCATCAGCAAGGTGGGGGAACAGGCAGTCAGCAGTTTAACTATTGAGTTGAAGAAGATACCACCAGCCCGGCTGGTGTGGCTCAATGGTTGCACATCAACCTATGAACCAGGAGACCACGGTTTGATTCCAGGTCAGGGGACATGCCCGGGTTGTGGGCTCAATCCCCAGTGTGGGGTGTGCAGGAGACAGCCGATCAATGATTCCATCTAATCATTGATAGTTTTTCTCCCTCTCTCTTCCTCTCAATAAAAATATTTTTTAACCATCAACAAAACAACAAGAAAGCCCACTACATGGGAGAACATATTTGCCAATGTTATCTCTGATAAGGGTTTACTCTCCAAAATTTACAGGGAACTCATACAACTTAACAAAAGGAAGATAAACGATCCAATCAAAAAAATGGGCAAAGGACCTAAATAGACACCTATCAAAAGAGGACATTCAGAAAGCCAAGAGACATATGAAAACATGCTCAAAGTCACTAGTCATCAGAGAGATGCAAATCAAAATGACAATGAAGTACCATCTCACACCTGTCAGAATGGCTATCATCAACAAATCAACAAATGACAAGTGTTGGCGAGGATGTGGAGAAAAAGGAACCCTTGTACACTCTTGCTGGGAATGCAGACTGGTGCAGCCTCTGTGGGAAACAGTATGGAGTTTTCTCAAAAAATTAAAAATGGAACTAACATTTGACCAAGTAATCCAAC
>NW_006293237.1:381377-386887 GCF_000327345.1 Myotis davidii | reverse complement strand
TATCTCACTCATATGTGGGATATAATGAACAACATAAACTGATGAACAGAAATAGATCCAGAGACAAGGTAACACTGAATAGGCTGTCCAACCTCAGAGAGAAGTCAGGGGAGGGGTGTTATTAGGGATCAACTAAAGGACTTATATGCATGCATATGAGCCGTAACCAATGGACTAGACACTGGGGCAGTGGGGGCTTGCCCAGTGTGGGAATGGCTGGGGGGGGGGGGGGTCAATTGGGGAAAAAGGAGACATATGTAAAACTACAGACAATAAAAGAAAAAAATATTTTTAAAAAAGAAGACACCATAACAGCCTCAATACTGAGAAGAAAATGGAAGAAACCAGGTATTTAGGATGACCCAGATTTTTCCATTCAATAAATGTGGCTAACCGTGCTGAGAAAGAAAAATAAAAAAAGACACCACCAGAGTCATGAGCCAGGGATCAGCAAGCTGGGACCTGGGATGCCATCGCTGCCACAAGAAGCAAAGGCTGGACACGGGAGCATTGCTGCTGAAGCCCCACTCCCCCTTGATCTTGACATCCAGCCGAGAAAGAGCTTCACACAGTAAAAAGATGGCCCCCCCTTTCTCCAGCCTTCCAAATCTTGTGCAAGTGCACCCGAGTGGCAAAACCTAATTTGCATCCCAGAGCCTGGCTGCACACAGTCTGGGTCTGGGAAACACACTACCTCAGCAGTAAGTACAAAGGCACATTTAAAGGAGGTGGGGCCCTAACTGGTTTGGCTCAGTGGATAGATCGTTGGCCTGGTCCCAGGTTCGATTCCGGTCAAGGGCACGTACCTGGTTGCGGGCACATCCCCAGTAGGAGGTGTGCAGGAGGCAGCTGATTGATGTTTCTCTCATGGATGTTTCTAACTCTCTATCCCTCTCCCTTCCTCTCTGTAAAAAATCAGTAAAATATATATTTTTTGAAAAGGTATTCTTGCTGTTAGTAATGGCAGCTCATGTGTCTAAAGAAAAAAAGGAGGTGGGAGAAAGTCTGAGCCCAAGCGGCCAGCCCATTGGTTCCCTCCATTCTTAGTCATCTTTTAGATGGGTCGAACTTGTTTTCTTTCATTTTCCTTTCTATTTATTTAGAAGCACTATATGAATTTTTTAGTAGTTACTCTAGCTATTTTAACGTGCATTCTTTTTTTTTTAAATATATTTTATTGATTTTTTACAGAGAGGAAGGGAGAGAGATAGAGAGTTAGAAACATCGATGAGAGAGAAACATCGATCAGCTGCCTCCAGCACATCTCCCACTGGGGATGTGCCCGCAACCCAGGTACATGCCCTTAACCGGAATCGAACCCGGGACCCTTCAGTCCGCAGGCCGACGCTCTATCCACTGAGCCAAACCGGTTTTGGCTAACGTGCATTCTTAACAAAGTCTAAAGTTAATCAATATCTCTGCTCTGGTGGTTTTAACCTATGGCCACAATTTTTAAAAAAATATATTTGTATTGATTTCAGAGAGGAAGGGAGAGAGAGAAACATCAATGATGAGAGGGAATCATTGATTGGCTGCCTTCTGCACACCCCCTACTGGGGATTGAGCCCACACCCGGTATGTGCCCTTGACTGGAATTGAACCCAGGACCCTTCAGTCCGCAGGCTGACGCTCCATCCACTGAGCCAAACCGGTTAGGGCCACAATTTTTTTGATGTTCCTTCAAGAGGTGGTAGCTACTTCCCTTCCTCTTGAGTGAGGGCTGGACTTGGTGATTCAATTTTAAATAATTTTGAGAAACATTGATTTGTTGTTCCACTTGGTTGTGCATTCATTGGTTGCTTCTTGTATGTGGCCTGACCAGAGATCGAACCCGCAACCTTGGCCTATTGAAACAATGCTTTAACCAACTAAACTACCCTGCCAAGGTGGTGAATCATTTTTAATAAACAGAGTGAAGCAGAAACGACAGCTTTCCTGGATTGCTCCAGCTGGAAGAAGTCAGCCACCATGTTGTGAGGGCACCCACAGCCCTAACATGAGACTCCTTGAGGCTCTTCTCATTCTTATGCTATCACTGCATATTCACCCATGACTCCCAGCCTTCCACTCACCCACACAACATCCCAACCTCTCAGTATCTTTTTAAAAAAGATTTTAGCCGAAACCGGTTTGGCTCAGTGGATAGAGCGTTGGCCTGCGGACCGAAAGGTCCCAGATTCGATTCCGGTCAAGGGCATGTACCTGGGTTGCAGGCACATCCCCAGTGGGGGGTGTGCAGGAGGCAGCTGATCGATGTTTTTCTCTCATTGATGTTTCTGGCTCTCTATCTCTCTCCCTTCCTCTCTGTAAAAAATCAATAAAATATATTTTTAAAAAAATTTTAAAAAAAAGATTTTAAAATTGCTTTTAGAAAGAGAGAAAGGGAGAAGGCGAGAGTGAGAGAAACATCGATATGAGAGCAGAACATATATCAACTGCCTCCTGCACACCCCCTACTGGGGATCAAGCCTGCAACCCGGGCATGTGCTCTGATTGGGAATGGAACCAGCAACCTTTCAATGCACGGGTCAGTGCCCAACCATCTGAGCCAACACTGGCCAGGGCCCAACCTCTCAGTTTCTTGACCTTTACCTTCAACCACCTTGATCTCGCCTCAGCCCCCCCTTCTCACTGTTGTGCCTTCCAGACCTCTTCATCATCCACAGAGTTTCTCTGACATGTTAAGATCTAAATGCCAAGTCTCTGAGCATGACCTTCAATCTGTTCCTTCTCATTTTCCAACTTCCTTCTTTCTTTCTTTTTTAAAATATATTTTGATTTTTTACAGAGAGGAAGGGAGAGAGATAGAGAGCCAGAAACATCCATGAGAGAGAAACATCGATCAGCTGCCTCCTGCACACCCCCTACTGGGGATGTGCCCGCAACCAAGGTACATGCCCTTGACCGGAATCGAACCTGGGACTCTTCAGTCCACAGGCCAACGCTCTGTCCACTGAGTCAAACTGGTCAGGGCCCAACTTCCTTCTTTCTACCACCTCTGCATTTTGACCTCATAGAACTTTCTAATCCCTAGGCCCTGCACCAAAGCTGTTAGATCTCACTTGGCCTTTCTCTCTTCCACAGCCCACCTAGGCCCTACAGTGTATCTCTTCAACATGCTCGTTTCCCCATTAATGGAGGATTCATGTAGGAATGAGGAAGACAGTTGCATTCATCAGGGTTCTCCAGAGAAACAGAGCCAATAGGATGTGTGTGTATGTATGTGTGTGTAAAGAGATTTGTTATAAGGAACTAGAGGACTGATGCATGAAATTCTTGCAAAAGTAGGCCTTCCTTCTCCCGGCTGCCGGCACCGGCTTCCCTCTGGCACCTGGCACCTGGGCTTCCCCCCAGCTGCAGTTAGGCACCTGAATCCTGGGCTTCCCTTGCAGATCTGGTTTGGCTTCGTCCGGAAGGTCATCCGGAAGGATGTCCGGTCTAATTAGCATATTACACTTTTATTATTATAGATTGGTTCATGTGACTATGGAGCCTGAGAAGTCCCAAGATCTCCTGGGAGAACTGATGGTGTAAGTTCCAGCCCAAGGGCAGGAAAAAGGCCAATGTCCCAGTTTAAGTAGTCAGGCGGGAGAGTTCCCTCTTACTCCGCCTCTTTTATTAAAAAATATATCTTTATTGACTGCAGAGAGAAAGATAGAAACATCAATGATGAGAGAGAATCATTGATCAGCTGCCTACTGCAGGCCCCACACTGGAGATTGAGCCCACCACCCAGGCATGTGCCCTTGACCAGAATTGAACCCAGGACCCTTCAGTCTGCAGGCTGATGCTCTATCCACTGAGCCAAGCCAGCTAGGGGCTTACACCACCTCTTTATTCTATTCAGGTCTTCAATGGATTGAATGAGCCTCACCCACATTAGGGAAGGCAATCGCTTTATTCATTAATCTTGTCTAAAACACCCTCACAGACATACCCAGAATGTTGTTTAACCTCATCCCAACAGTAACCTCAGACACATGGACAGGAACCCAGACAGAATCAAACATCTGAGCTTTGGGGAGTTTGAAGTAGGTTTATCTGTTTGTTTTTTCAAAGATTTTTGAATTGATTTTTAGAAAGAGAGGAAGGGAGAGGGAGAGAGAGAGAAGCATCAATTTGAGAGCATAACATCAATCGGCTGCCTCCTGCATGCCCTCTCCCAGGGAATCCAGCTCACAACCTGGGCATGTGAATCTAACTGGCAACCTTTCGGTGCTTGGACAACACCCGACCAACTGAGCCACACTGGCCAGGGCTGAACTATGTCTTTAAGAAGCTCTGGGGCGCCAGAACCGGTTTGGCTCAGTGGATAGAGCGTCGGCCTGTGGACTCCAGGGTCCCGGGTTCAATTCCGGTCAAGGGCATGTACCTTGGTTGCCTGCACATCCCCAGCGGGGGGCTTGCAGGAGGCAGCTGGTTGGTGCTTCTCTCTCATTGATGTTTCTTGCTCTCTATCCCTCTCCCTTCTTCTCTGTAAAAAATCAATAAAATATATATATATATTTTAAAAAAGAAGCTCTGGAGACTAGGTTTTCTTATTCACACCCTCAACCTCCCACCTCTGTACTGTTATGATGGGACTCAGTCCATGCTCCTGTTACCACCAACCAACTACATAACCTTCTCACTGTGTCTTTTTTGCTTTTCCTTTTTCTAAAAATACATTTTTATTGATTTCAGAGAGGAAGGGAGAGGGAGAGAGAGAGAGAGACATCATGAGAAACATTGATCAGCTGCCTCCTGCACGCCCCCATTGGGGACCAAGACCACAACCCGGCCATGTGCTCTGACCGGGAATCGAACCATGACCTCCTGGTTCATAGGTCGATGCTCAACCACTGAGCCACGCCAGCCATGTGTGTCTGTCTTTTCTACATCTCTTTGCTTCTGCCTAATCTCCTTGGCCTTTAATCCCTCATGATAATTACACATTACCTTTTCTCCACACTTTTGGCTTCTAATCTCTCTGCAGTTTAAGTACCCATGAGAAAGAAGCTTATTGGCCCAAATACTCACTATCTCTATGAGACAAGAGCCTTCGCCTCAGGTAACCTGGGTAGGGAACTGACCAGGCTATAGACTGGCTGTTCTTGGCCAGGTACTTGCTCCTGGTCCAGGCAGCTGAGGACAAGGGCAGGTTATGTGACATACACAGTGGCCATCTGTTGTGGACTGAATTTTGTGTCCCCCGCCCCCAAAACACACACACACACACACACACACACACACACACACACACACGTTGAAGCCCTAGATCCCCATGTGACTGTATTTGAAGATTGGGGCCTCTAACAAAGTAATTACGGTTAAATGAACTCACAAGGGTGGGGCCCTGATTTGATAGGATCCGCGTGTCCTTATAAGACAGTGATGGCAAACCTTTTGAGCTCGGCGTGTCAGCATTTTGAAAAACCCTAACTTAACTCTGGTGCCCTGTCACATATAGAAATTTTTTGATATTTGCAACCATAGTAAAACAAAGACTTCTATTTTTGATATTTATTTTA
>NW_006293237.1:373797-380760 GCF_000327345.1 Myotis davidii | reverse complement strand
AGAGAGAGCTCAATTAGCTGCCTCCCATATGCATGCCAACCAGGGACTGAACCCACAACCTAGGCATGTGCCCTGACCAAGAATCTAACTGGCAACCCTTCAATTTATGGGATGACCCTCAACCAACTGAGCCACGCTGGGCAGGGCAGCCTAGGGTATTCTGTGAGGGCAGCCCAAGCTGACTAAACATGATCCATGTGTAAATCTCTGGCTAGAGGTGCTCCCACAGCAGCAAGCTGTCTTGGTAGGCATTATTTTTTCTCCTCAACTGAGGAATGTTCTTATATTTGTTTATTCTATGTAATGTGGCCATTTCTCTGGATAATTTTGTTGTTGTTAATCCTCACTTGAGGATATTTTTATTGATTTTTTAGAGAGAGTGGAAGGGAGGGGGAGAGCCAGAGAGAGAAATACCAATGTGAGAGAGACACATCAATTGGTTGCCTCCCACATGCACCCCAAGCAGGGGTCAGGATTGAACTTGCAACCTAGGTATGTGTCCTTGATCTGCAATCAAACTGAACCTGCAACTATCCAGTGTGTAGGTTGATGCTCTAACCACTTAACCATGCCGGCCAGTGCTCTTGGTAGGCATCTTGCTTGGTCTGCCCAGTCTCACCATACTTAAGTCACCTATGCTCTTGTTTTTCCTACAAACCCCCAGGATTTGAACAGAATTGCCCATTTGACGTCTCTTTTGTTGTTGTTGTTTTTGTTTTTAATCCTCCTCTGAGGATATTTTTCCCCATTAATTTTTAGAGAGAGTAGACGGGAAAAGTGGAAAGAGAGAGAGAGAGAGAGAGAGAGAGAAACATCGATGTGAGAGACACATCGATGGGTTGCCTCCCACACAGCCATGACCCAGGCTAGGGATTGAACCTGCAACCGAGGTATGTGTCCTTGATCCAAAATTAAACCTGTGACCCTTCGGTGCACAGGCCAAAACTCTAACCACTGTGCCACGCCCACCAGGGCCCATTTGACTTCTCTCCTCTCCCTCGCAACTGCCTAAAGTGCTGCCAGAGAAAACCACATCAGTATGGAGACAGGTATCACTAGGGATTCCTAGGCTCCAAGCAAGCTGGCTTGTGAGTACCACAGGCCTGCCACGTGACCTCAGCCTGCCTCCCTCTCTTTCCACTCAGTTGCTCTTCCAGGCTTTCCCCACATACTGTTGACTTGGAAACCAAGAGGCCAGATTAAACCCATGAGTTTACTTTCTCTTCTTCCTGAAACCTCATGAAAATGACATTAAATGACTTTTTAAAAGCAAAAATTCCCAAGGGCAAAAATAACAGGAGATGAGATAACAGCAACAAGATTGTGCTAGCTGGGCAGTGACCACTGTAGCAAATCCAGCGAAGCTGGGGGCAGTGGGGACAGCTGAGCAGCAGCTGAATTCACATGGCAGAGTTCACACACGGCTTACAAACCAGCAAAGGAAATGGGAGTGAATGGCAAGCTGCAGCTGAAAATCTGTTTCAGACGCAGTTAGAGCCGGCCGGTGGAGCTCAGTGGTTCAACGCCGACCTAGGAACCAGGAGGTCAGGGTTCGATTCCCTGTCAGGGCACATGCCCGGGTTGTGGGCTCGATCCCCAGGGGGGAGGGTGCATGCAGGAGGCAGCCGATCAATAATTCTCTCTCATCATTGATGTTTCTATCTCTCTCTCCCTCTCCCTTCCTCTCTGAAATAGATTAGGGAATACCAAGAACAGCTTTAGGGGTACTACACTGAAAACAGGGAGACTAAATAAATATTTACTACTGTATGTGGAGCACATTTGGCCTCTGTAGCTCCTTGAATGCTGACTGTCAGCCTAGGAATTAGACTGAAGCTCTTTCTCTGGGCTGCTTGATGATTCCAGGAGGAAGGAATTAAAGAGAGTAACATTGGGCCTTAGTAGCGTGGCTCAGTGGTTGAGCATCGACCTATGAACCAGGAGGTCACAGTTTGATTCCCGGTCAGGGCACATGCCTGGGTTGTGGGCTTGATCCCACGTAGGAGGCAGCCAATCAATGATTCTCTCTCATCATTGAGGTCTCTCTTTCTCCCTCTCCCTTCCTCTCTGAAATAAATAAAAATATATTTTAAAAAAACAGAAAAGATACAGATCAAACTGAAGAAGAAAATCTGTGGGAAACAATATTATGAGGAATAAGAAATATTTTCTTTTTTAAATATATATATATAGAGAGAGATAGATATAGATATTTTATTTCAGAAAGAAAAGTGAGGGAGAGATAGAAACATCAATGATGAAATGGTAACATTGATCAGCTGCCTCCTGCACACCCCACACTGGGGATCAAGCCCACAACCCGGGCATGTGCCCTGACCAGGAACCGAACTGTGACCTCCTGGTTCATAGGTCAACGCTCAACCACTGAGCCACACCAGCTGGGCAAGAAATATTTTCTTTAAAATTCCTTAACTTCCAAAGAGAGATAATAGAATGCGAATATTCATGAAAAAAGAACAGGGTACTGTAAAAAGGAACATTCGGAGAACAAACAAGAACTTCTGTGGTAGCATAAATTAAAAGGCAGTAGGTTGACATTTTGCTTCTGCCTAGGATACAAGAACTTGCAAGACAACATCACTTCCACCATAGCTACAAGAAGCTAGATAACCACCCTGGCCGGTTTGGTCAGTGGTTAGAGCATGACCCACGGACCCTGTGGGTTCGATTCCGCGTCCTGGTCTGTTGTGTGCAGGAGGCAACCACTAGTGGTGTCTCTCTCACATCAATGTTTCTCTCTCTTTCTCTCTGTCACTCTCTATCTCATTCTCTTCCCCTCCTCCTTCCCTTACACTCTCTCTCTAAAGATTAATGGGAAAAATATCCTTGGGTGAGGATTTTTTTTTTAAATATATATTTTATTGATTTTTCACAGAGAGAAAGGGAGAGAGATAGAGAGTTAGGAACATCGATGAGAGAGAAACATCGATCAGCTGCCTCCTGCACATCTCCTACTGGGGATGTGCCCACAACCCAGGTACATGCCTTGGCCGGGATCGAACTTGGGACCCCTCAGTCCGCAGGCTGACGCTCTATCCACTGAGCCAAACCGGTTTCGGCGGGTGAGGATTTTTTAAAAAAGAAACTAGATAACCTACAAAATAATTATTTCTTTCCCCCCACCCTCACTCCCCCTTTTAAGCCTATTCACAGGAGATGAAGGTATAAAAATAAAGAAAAGAAAAGAAAAGAAAAGAAAAGAAAAGAAAAGAAAAGAAAAGAAAAGAAAAGAAAAGAAAAGAAAAGGAAAGAGAAGAGAAGAGAAGAAAAGAAAAGAAAAGAAAAGAAAAGAAAAGAAAAGAAAAAAAAGTGAGCCCAAATGTGAAAAACACCAAGCCTTCCTAGGAGAAAGAGCTGTTGCTGCCTTTATTCTTGGCAGCAGTGGCAACAGGAGGAGGCTGCCATCGACTTGTGTGAGAAGGAAACAGAGGCCCCTTTAACAAAATTTTAAAGGTCAAGTGCGGGACGGCATGACAGCTTGAATCCCTAGAGACCTCAGACACAAAGAGAGTTTGCATTTACCCACAATTCTTTCCATAGGCCTCACCAAGACCGTTGGGAAGCAGGGCAGGTGGACTGACCCATTCTCTCTGAGGTCTAGATGCATCGGGAGTGCTGAAGCCTGAATACAGGGCAGAAGAAGGGAGACCAACCGCACTCCAAACCTTCCAGGGGCAGCTGGTGGCTGGAGAAGGGCAGAAGAGCTGAGAGACATCAAGCCCAGGATGAGGGGACACGGAGGACATACAGGCTCCCTGAGTCTTACTCCAAGTACCAAGCAGAAGCTGCAATGGCAGGAGTTGGGGCAAAGGACCTGCAGGAGACGCTCCTGAGACATGGTCATAGATCTACTGAAGTCCAAGGGTGACATAGAACTAAGACACATCCCCCAGGTACTCGGCTCACAAGTCCTACTAAAGAGAAGGCTCTTAACCCTACCTTGAAATACTCTGAAATCCATAGGGAACTGAATCTAGCTAAATCAATAAGAAATCTCAGACACAGCTTAACTACATACCAAATTGACTCAAAAACACCCTCTCCTCTCCAGATGCCCCCCCACACACACACACACAAACAGCTTAACAAAAGGAGAAGCATGTCCCTTTGGGGCAGCATACATGTTATGATACTCATATAGCCATGCACTTTGTATTAACATATTAGAAATGTACAAATCTGTTTTATACTTTTTATACTGTTGGATACTTATACTCAAAACTTTTACTAGGTTAGTGAGTATATTTAGTCTTTTTCAAAAAATATATTTTATTAATTTTTTACAGAGAGGAAGGGAGAGGGATAGAGATTCAGAAAGGGAGAGAGATAGAGAGGTAGAAACATCGATCAGCTGCCTCCTGCACACTCCCTACTGGGGATGTGCCCGCAACCAAGGTACATGCCCTTGACCGGAATCGAACCTGGGACCCTTCAGTCCACAGGCTGACGCTCTATCCACTGAGCCAAACTGGCTAGGGCTAAATTTAGTCTTATTAGAA
This sequence comes from Myotis davidii, assembly GCF_000327345.1. NCBI lineage: Eukaryota > Metazoa > Chordata > Mammalia > Chiroptera > Vespertilionidae > Myotis > Myotis davidii. The sequence goes on along the minus strand of NW_006293237.1, from coordinate 376,240 downwards.
AAATAAATAAATGTTATGATATTCCTTATTGTTTTATTACATAGTATAATGTCTGGCATTCAATTAAAAAATTAAGATATGTGTGAAAAAATCAAGGAACTATGACTCATCATAAAGAGAAGAAACAATCGCCTTGGCTGGTGTCACTTCATTGGTTGAATGCCATCCCATGCATTAAGAGGTGGCTGGTTTCATTCCTGATCAGGGCACGTATGTGGGTTTTGAGTTTGATCCCTGATCAGGGAGTGGGCAGGAGGTAGCCCATTGATGTTTCTCTCTCACATTGATTTTTCCTTCTCTCTCTCTCTCTCTCTCTCTCTCTCTCCACACTCAAGAATCAACCAATAAATGTGTAAATAAGTGGAACTCTCCCCTTCCCTCCCTCCCTCCCTCCCTTCCTCTATCTCTAAAATCAATAAATATATCCTCAGGTGAGGATAAAAAAATTAAGACAAAATAAAGTTGCATCCCCAGATGAGAAGAATTCATCGTCATAAAAAAAGGCTAAATTAATTATTTAGATATAAGAGGAATTATACCAGGCTGAAGAAAAGAGTACAAAACATCACTAAGAGTAAATATATATGATAATTTACTGTTTAGAGTAAATACAATAACTGTGTAATGTGGATTACTTTTTTCATATTACATATAAAAGTAATTTGTATGTCATATGTAAAAATATTGTATGTTTTTTAGAACACAAAGGGTGGGACCGTAGCAATTGCAATACTATTATAACATTCTTTTTAAAATATATTTTATTAATCTTTTACAGAGAGGAAGGATGAGGGATAGAGAGTTAGAAACATTGATGAAAGAGAAACATCAACCAGCTGCCTCCTGTACGCCCCCCACTGGGGATGTGCCCGCAACCAAGGTACATGCCCTTGACTGGAATCGAACCTGGGACCCTTCAGTCCACAGGCTGACGCTCTATCCACTGAGCCAAACCAATTGGGGCATATTATAACATTCTTATACTGTTCATCAAATGGTAGAATATTTCTTTGAAGGTAGAATGTGCTAAATTAAAGAAGCATATTGTAATCTCTAAAGCAACAATTTTAAAATAGCACAAAAAGATTTATATCTACTAAATCATCAAAGAACATCAAATACTACAAAATCCAATTTGTCCCCCCAAAAAAGGCAGAAAAGGAGAAAAAGAAGGACAAAAATGGATGGAACAATTAGAAGCCACACATTGAGTTGGTAGACTTAAACCCAAAGATATCAATGATTATATTAAATATAAATGGACTAAAACTCTATCCTAGTTCGATTTCTGGTCAGTGCACATGCCCAGGTTGCGGGCTAGATCCCCAATATGGGGCATGCAGGAGGCAGCCAATCAATGATTCTCTCTCATCATTGATGTTTCTATCTCTTTATCCCTCTCTCTTCTTCTCTGAAATCAACAACAACAAAAAATATTTAAAAAATTGCCCCAAGATTACGCTGTGATCCAGCAATTCTACTCTAGGTATATCTTCAAAAGAATTGAAAACAGGGATTCAAACAGATACTTGTATACCATGTTCATTGAAGCATGAGTCACAATAGCCAAAAGGTGGAAACAACCCAAATGCCCATCAATAGATGAATAGATAAAAGTAGTAAAGCCATACAAGAGTATTATTCATTCATAAAAGGGAATGAAGTCTGGATATATACCACAATATGGAGGAACCTTGAAAACATTGTGAAAAAGGCAGGCACAAGAGGATAAATATTGTATGTCTCTATATGAAATAGCTAGAATAGGCAAATTCATAGAGAAAGTAGATTAGAGATTAATCTCTAATTACAGCTAGTCACAGAGGCTGAGGAGAGGGGAGAATAGAAAGTTATTGCTTAGTAGGTACAAAGAAAAGTTTTGAAAAAAGGAAACAGATAAGGGTAGTGGTTGTGCAACATTGGGAACGTAGTTAATGACACTGAATTATACACTTGAAATTATATATATACACGCTCACAGGGAGGGGCAAAATTAGGTTTACATTTATTTGCATAAAAAATAACACAAACACCAATTAGAAAGAACATATACACACCTATGTTCATAGCAGCAGAATTCACCATAGCTAAGATTTGGAAACAGCCTAAGTGCCCATCAGCAAATGAGTGGATTGAAAAACTGTGGTACATCTACACAATGGAATACTACACTGCAGTAAAAAAGAAGGAATTCTTACCATTTGCAACAGCATAGATGGAACTGGAGAGCATTATGCTAAGCGAAATAAGCCAGTCAGAGAAAGACAAGGATAACATGATCTCACTCATTTGTGAAATTTAATGAGCAAACTGAACTACCAAGGAAATAGAGACAGACTCATAGAGAGCAGGCATACGCTGCGGGGGAGAAGGCAGGAGGGACTCGAAGGCAGAATGGAGGGATTGAGCAAAAAAGAAAAAAAACAAGAGAAATCATGGGCAT
>NW_006293237.1:358734-370981 GCF_000327345.1 Myotis davidii | reverse complement strand
GTGGGTTTGATCCCTGTTCAGGGCACGTATAAGAAACAACCAATGAGCCGAAACCGGTTTGGCTCAGTGGATAGAGCGTCGGCCTGCAGACTGCAAGGTCCCAGGCTCGATTCCGGTCAAGGGCATGTACTTTGGTTTCGGGCACATCCCCAGTAGGGAGTGTGCAGGAGGCAGCTGGTCGATGTTTCTCCCTCAACGATGTTTTTAACTCTCTATCCCTCTCCCTTCCTCTCTGTAAAAATTCAATTAAAAAAAAACATATTTTTTTAAAAAAGAATTATCTAAAAAAGACTCTGGGGAGGGCTCGGCTGGGCAGCTCTGGCTGATGGTGGTTGCTGCCAGACAGTGGCTGTAGCAGTGGCCGGCCATCTCTCTCTGCATGCCTCAGAGTCCTTCCGTGTGTTCTCTCCATGAGGGGCTAGTTTGGGCTTCTTCCCAGCACGGCAGCCTCAGGGAAACTCGACTTGCTGGAGGGGGGCAGGCGCTAGAGGCTGGAAGAGGAAGAGTGAGTAGCCCTGCTAACAAGGCAGAAACTGTTGCCTTTTCTGACCTAGCCTCGGAAATCAAGTGGCGTCACTTTGACCACATTATGTTGATTTAAAGCAAGTCACAAGCCTTCCCAGATTACAGGGGGGAGGGCTCAGTTCCACCTCTTGATGGGAAAATGGCACGGTTCCAGAAGAGCATGTGGGATGGGAGATATTGTTGGGGCTACCTTTGAAAAACACAATCTGCCACACACGCCAGTTAAAAGGCAGAGACTGTCAGGCTGGATAAAATAGCTATATGTTATTTACAAGAAGCGCGCTTGAAGCATAAAGACATAGACAAGCTGAAAATAAAACGGCGGTAAAGATATACTACGCAAACACTGAGCATAAGAAAGCTTGTATGGCCATATTCATATCCAAGTAGAATTCAAGACAAAGAGTATTAGCAGAAATAAAGAGGGACGTTTCACAATGGAAAAGGGACAAATAATCAAGAAGACATAATCATTTTAAATTTGTAAGCAGCTAATAGCAAAGCTACCAAATACATGAAACAAAAATTGACAGAGTTCTAGAAACAGACAAATCTTCAAACCGAGTTGCAGACCCTAACATCCCTCTTCAGTAATTGATAAAAACAAATAGGGAGCCCAGCGGCATGGCTCAGTGCTTGAGTGTCGACCTATGAATCAGGAGGTCATGGTTCGATTCCCGGTCAGGGCACATGCCCAGCTTTTGGGCTCAATCCCCGGTGTGGGGCATGCAGGAGGCAGCTGATCAATGATTCTCTCTCATCATTGATATTGCTATCTCTCTCTCCTCCTTTTCTCTCTGAAATCAATAATAATATATTTTTAAAATAATAGGGAAAACTCAGTAAGATAGAGAAGACCATCAACTCTCAACACTATCAACCCAAGTGACCTAGTTGATATTTTTAGAATCCTACACCCAGCAACAAGAGAATACACATTCTTGTCAAGTACACTCACCAACATACATAACATTCAGAGCAGAACAAGCCTCAGTAAATTACGAAGGAGAGAAATCATACAAAGTAGAATTTCTGACCACCGTGGTATTGAATTTGAAATCAATTAAAAAAATGATTTCTAGGAAATTTCCAAATATGTGGAATTGAAAAAAATATCTGTCTAGATAACCCATGGATCAAAGAAGAAATCACAAGTTAAATTAGAAAATATATTTATTTTACTTATTTTTTAACTGTCTTAAAAATAAAACTGCAATGTTATTCCCCTTAAAATTACCATTACAGACCCCTTAATCCAGGGTGGGGGACCTTTTCTCCTCCAAGGGCCATTTGAATATTTATAACATCATTCACGGGCCATACAAAATTATCAACTTAAAAATGAGCCTGCTGTATTTGGTCAAACATTTAATTAACTCACCCCTAATGCCTCAGCTGGGCCAGACCAAATATTTCATGGGCCTTATACGGTGTGGGGGCGGACTTTCCCCACCCTGCTTTAATCAAATGTTTATTTTCTGTTTCTAGCATTATAATTTGCTGTAATTCATAAACTTCAATCTAAGTAAGCTTCAAAAAAATTTGTTTTGCCCTAACCGGTTTGGCTCAGTGGATAGAACGTCGGCCTGCGGAGTGAAGCGTCCCAGGTTCGATTCCGGTCAAGGGCATGTACCTGGGTTGCGGGCACATCCCCAGTAGGGGGATGTGCAGGAGGCAGCCGATCGATGTTTCTGACTATCTCTCTTCCTTCCTCTCTGTAAAAAATCAACAAAATATATATATTTTAAAAATCCATGGAAAAAAATGGCTTTGGTGAGGATTACAAAAATAAAATAAAATACAGGTGTGTTGTAGACTATTCTAGATTACAAGAGACTCAAAAATAAAACCAAATGCAATGTGTGGACTTCGTTGGACAATGGTTTGAACACACCAGCTGTAAAAAGACATTTAAAAAAAATAAATTAAATGCATATGCGTTAGCGGCGAACCCTGAGGTCACCCTGTGTGGTGGGTGCGCCCGAGGCTGTGGGCCTGGCATGGCTAGGCAGCTCTCCGGGCAGCAGGGCATCATCCTTCACGGGAGCACAGAAATCCTGGCTGAGTTCTTCTCATTTGGCATCAACAGCATTTTATATCAGCATGGCATCTGAAACCTTTATTGCATGCAGAAATATGGGCTCACCTCACTTGTAATTACTGATTCTGAGCTCATGAAATATCTAAATAATTTGGTGGAACAACTCAAAAACTGGGTATACAAGTGTTCAGTTGATTTATTTATATCTTAAAATATATTTTTATTGATTTCAGAGAGAGGAAGGGGGAGGGAGAGATAGAAACATCAATGATGAAAGAGAATGATTTAAAAAAAAAAGAAAAAAAAAGAAAGAGAATGATTGATTGATGGGTTGCCTCCTGCAGGCCCCACACTGGGGACCGAGCCCACAATCTAGACATGTGCCCTGACTGGGAATCGAACCATGACCTCCTGGTTCATAGGTCAGTGCTCAACCACTGAGCAACACTAGCCGGGTAACAAGTATTCAGTTTAGAAACCAGTGGTAGTCATCTCGAATATTGAAAGTGGGAAGATCCTTGAAAGATAGCAGTTTAGCCCTGACTGGTTTGGCTCAGTGGATAGAGCGTCGGCCTGAGGACTGAAGGGTCCCAGGTTCGATTCCGGTCAAGGGCATGTACCTTGGTTGTGGGCACATCCCCAGTGGGAAATGTGCAGGAGGCAGCTGATCGATGTTTCTCTCTCATCGATGTTTCTAACTCTCTATCCCTCTTCCTTCCTCCCTGTAAAAAATCAATAAAATATATATTTTTTAAAAAAGATAGTTTGATATTGAGTGTGATAAGGCTGTCACAGATGACAGTCCACCCAAAGGAAAGCCTCAGAAATCCCCTCATTGGCACAGATCACAGCTACAGTGACCTTTCTGCCACGGTGGGAAGTTTCTTGTTCATTTGAACTGCGGATCTATACAGACAAAGATTTGGTTGCACCTGAAAAGTGGGAAGAGTCGGGACCAGAGCTCATTACCAATTCTGAGCAAGTGCGGCTGCATTCCTTCACTACCACAACCCACAAAGCAAATAGCATGGTGGCTGACAAAATCCTGTCCACGGACATGAGATGAGAACGAGAATGGAATTCCCAAATGTGCGTTTCCTGAAAGCAAGGCAACCATAGTTCATGCATTTATTCCATTGATTAATTTTTAGATGGAGAAAATTTAGCATGATACTTTCCTCAACTGTATACATTGTTCCTTTTTTTGGTATCTGACTTTCCATGGGGTTGACGTAATTTTTTGCACACTGTTCACAGGGAACCAGCAGATTACATCAGCACTGTAAAGTCAATTCCTTTGAAGGTGGTACCTGCAGATGGAAAACTTTTGCTATAAAGCTAAATGCCTTCCTAAATCAGACCTTTTCATCAAGTAGCTTAACAAAGAATATAGGTAAATATGAAACACAGCAAAAGAAGTCTGGCCTGGCTGGCGTGGCTCAGTGGTTGAGCACTGACCTATGAACCAAAATATATATATTAGAGAGGACGGGAGAGAGATAGAGAGATAGAAACATCGATGAGAGAGAAACATCTATCAGCTGCCTCCTGAACATCTCCCACTGGGGATGTGCCTGCAACCCAGGTACATGCCCTTGACCAGAATCGAACCTGGGACCCTTCAGTCCGCAGGCTGACGCTCTATCCACTGAGCCAAACCGGTTTTGGCTGGAATTGACATTTAAAAGTACCATTTATAATAACATCAAAATATGAAACACTTAGGGATAACTTAATAACCTATGTACATACCTGTGAACCAAAAACTATAAAATATTGCTGAGAGAACCCAGCTGGCTTGGCTCAGTGGTTGTCAACCTATGAACCAGGAGGTCACGGTTCGATTCCCAGTCAGGCACATGCCCAGGTTGTGAGCTCGATCCCCAGTGTTGGGTGTACAGGAGGCAGCTTACCAATGATTCTGTCTCATCAATGATGTTTCTGTCTCTCTATCCCTCTCCCTTCCTCTCTGAAATCAGTAATAATATATTTTTAAAAAATATTGCTGAGAGAAATGAAAGAAGCTTACATAAATGGAGACAAATAGCCTATTCATGGGTCAAAAGACTCATTATGGTTAAGATGTCAATTTCCCCCACACTTATCTATAGAGTTAATGTAATGGTAATTAAAACCCAGGTCTTTTTTTTTAGAAACTGACAAGCTGTTTTTAAAATCTAGATGGAAATGCAAATAGTGATGAAGATTAATACCCATAGTCAGTGGTCGGCAAACTCATTAGTCAACAGAGCCAAATATCAACAGTACAATGATTGAAATTTCTTTTGAGAGCCAAATTTTTAAAACATAAACTATATAGGTAGGTATATCGTTATTAACTTAATTAGGGTACTCCTAAGGCTTAGGAAGAGCCACACTCAAGGGGCCAAAGAGCCTCATGTGCCTCGCGAGCCGCAGTTTGCCGATCACTTAGTCCTAGGCTAATCAAAATGATTTTGAGAAAGAACAAAATTGAAGAATTTATACTATCTGGGTTCAAGACCTAGTGACCAAGATAGGTATTGGTATATGGATAGGATATAGACAGTGGAACAGAACTGAGAGTCCAGAAGCAGACCCACACACAGCTTGTGGCACAGGAACTAAGGTAATTCAATGAGGAAAGGACAGTCTTTTGAACAAATGATGCTGGAACAACTGGTTATTTGCATGCAAAAGAAGGAACCCAACCCTAGCAGGTTTGGCTCAGTGGATAGAGCGTCAGCCTGCAGACTGAAGGGTCTCAGGTTCATTCCGGTCAAGGGCACATCCTGGGTTGCAGGCTCAATCCCAAGTAGGGGGCGTGCAGGAGGCAGCCGATCAATGATTCTCTCTCATCATTGATGTCTCTCTCTCTCTCTCTCTTTCTCTCTCTCTCCCTCCCTTCTGTCTGAAATCAATAAAAATATATTTTAAAAAAAATTTTAGAAAGAAGGAACCCAGACCTTTACCTCATACCATGCACAACATTTAACTCAAAATGAATCCCAGACCTAAATATAAGAGCTAGAAATATAAACCATATGGAGGAAATCATGGGAGAATATCTGTGACATTGGATTAGGCAAAGACTTTTTAGATAGGACACAAAATATACCAACTATGAAAAAACTCCAGATAAAATTAGACTTCATCAAAATTTAAAATGTTTCCTTTTTAAAAGACACTTTTAGTAAAATCAAAAGGCAAGCCACAGACTGGGAGAAAATATTTGCAAAACATATCTGCTAAAGGATTTGTAACCAAAGTATGTCAAAAAGGAAACAAACTCTTACCACTCAATAATTGAGAAAACTTTAACAAATTGACAAAAGATTTGACTAGCTGCTTTACCAATGAATATATACAAATGGCAAATAAGTGTATGAAAAGCATTCACCATCATCAGTCATAAGGAAAATGCAAAATAAAACCCCAATAAAAATACCACTAAAATGGTTAAGATTACAGAGGCTGAAAGCAAAATAACAGACTGGCATAGTAAGTGCAGAGCAAATGGAACTGTCATGTCATATGATGAGTGTGGAAAACAATTTTTTTTTTTTTTTTTTTTGAGAGATTATTTCAGAGAGGACAGGAGATGGAGAGAGAGAGAGAGAGAGAGAGAGAGAGAGAGAGAGAGAGAGAGAGAAAAATAACAATTGGCTGCCTCCCACATGTGCTCCAACCAGGGGACCCACAACTTGGGTATGTGTCCTGATCAGGAATCAAACTCACCACTTTTTGGTGCATGAAAAAATATATTTTATTGATTTTTTACAGAGAGGAAGAGAGAGAGACAGAGAGCCAGAAACATCGATGAGAGAGAAACATCGATCAGCTGCCTCCTGCACATCCCCCACTGGGGAAGCGCCCACACCCCAGGCATATGCCCTCGACTGGAATCGAACCCGGGACCCCTCAGTCCGCAGGCCGACGCTCTATCCACTGAGCCAAACTGGTTTTGGCTCTTATATATATTTTAATTGATTTCAAAGAAGAAAGGGGAGAGAGATAGAAACATCAATGGTGAGGGAGAATCATTAATCAGCTGCCCTTTGCACGCCCCCTACTGGGGATCAAGCCCGCAACCCAGGCATGTGCCCTTGATCTGAATCAAACCTGGGACCCTTCAGTCCACTGGCTGACACCCTATCCACTGAGCCAAACCGGCTAGGACCAATTTGCCAGTTTCTTATCAACTGAAACATACACCTATCATATGACCCAGCAGCCCCATGTCTAAGGATTTATCTGGGAAAATGAAAACATGTGCATACAAAGGCTTGTACTCAAGAGTTCAGAGCAGCCTTCTTCATAACAGCCCCAAACTGGAAGCAACCCACATGTCTGCCCATCAGCTGGTACTGGGCTAAATGAGCTGCGGTTCGTGCATACAATGGCACCCTACTTAGCACTAAGAGGAACTAATTCCTGACACACAACAGAGAGGCACTCTGCTGAATAAAAGCAGCCAGACATGAAATACTACATGCTTTCTGATTCTACTTATATAAAATTCGAGAGAAGACAAATATGTAGTGATAGAAACATCCTGGTTGCTAGGCTCCAGGTTGGGGGAAGAGATTGCAAAGGGCCATGAGGGAACTTTCTGGAATGATGCAAACGTCCTCTGTCATGGTTATGGTGGTGGTCACACAACTGTATCCATGTGGCAAATCTCACCAAACAATTTGTGAATTTCATTTTATGCTAATCTTACCTCAATGAAGCTGATTTTTAAGCCATTCAGGCCCAGCTGGCATGGCTCAGTGGTTGAGGGTTGACCTATGTGAACCAGGAGGTCACGGTTCGATTCCCGGTCAGGGCACATGCGCGGGCTGCAGGCTGGGTTCTCAGTGGGGGGCATGCAGGAGGCAGCCGAGGAATGATTCTCTCCCATCATTGATGTTTCTATCTCTCTCTCCCTTTCCCTTCTCTGAAATCAATAAAAAATTATTTTTTAAAGTCATTCAGGACAAGGAGAGAAATCATTGGCTGGGCCACGGCAGTCAGAAGAGTGGAAGCACTGGGCACCGATGAAGCAGCTCTAGATGCAGCCACACGGAAGGCAGGCAGGCAGCGGAGGGGAAGGCTGTGTGGTGGTGGCGATGATGAACGGAGAGCTGGAGGTTCATTTCTGAGTCACACAGAGGTAATTACCCAGAAAGCCCCTGGAAGGAGCTGAAACCGGTTGGCTCTGCTCTGGGAAGGTGAAATGAGGAGCAGCTGCTGCTTTTTGTTACAAGCCTCAGCCTTGAACCATCTGCCACTTTAAGCAACATGTGTGTATAACTCTGACCAAAAAGAGACACCTTTTGCCCGGCCAGGGGTTGAGCATTGACCTATAAACCAGGAGGTCATGGTTTGATTTCCCGTCAGGGCACAGGCCCAGGTTGTGGGTTTGATCCCCAATGGCAGGCGTGCAGGAGGCAGCCGATCAATGATTCTCTCTCATCATTGATGTTTCTATCTCTTGCTCCCTCTCCCTCCCTTTCTGAAATCATATATTTAGAGAGGGAGAGACAGAGAGAGAGAGACGCCTCCTACAGGGCTGCCTTCCCCTCAGATGGGGACCGCATGGCCATCTGGGGACACAGCCCTCAACTGCTCACCTGCCTTCTACACCCCAGTTCCTCAGCCCAGGAGAGGGGTGACCCAGAGCCTCCTGGGGACCCTGCCCCTCCCCAGCCTGCAGGGCTCCTAATCCACCAGGTATCACTCTCCTCCTTCTGCAACTTTTGCAAACAGGCTCTGTTTAACTTTACTTTGGACCTCAGATGAATGGTCACCCTGTCCTGTTGTCATTGGCCCATGCATGACCCAGTGAACACTTGCACGCACACAGGCACGTGCTCCCCCCTTCAATCCCGTCCTTTGACCTCGTCCTTTGACTCAAAGCTCTTTCTCCCCATCCGAGCCTCTCCCAGGCATGGGAATGACATCAGGCTCTCCTCGCTGTGCTCCTCAGGCATCATTTCAGTTCATTCTTCCCACTGCCACGCAGGTCCGCCATCTGCAATGTGCACCCAGTAGGGAGGGATGGCCAATAGGGCTGCCTCCTTCTCTGGGCCTCTCAGCAGTTTTGCTGTGTCTTTCCTTCCCTTGGGGCACCTGTCTCTCCTCCAGCCTTGTGAACCCACGCTCTGCTGGTGTGTGTGTGTGTGTGTGTGTGTGTTCTCTCTCATTGATGTTTCTAACTCTCTATCTCTCTCCCTTCCTCTCTGTAAAAAACCAATAAAATATATTTTTAAAAAAATAATATATTCTATTAATTTCAGCAAGGATGGCAGAGGGAGAGAGATATAGAAACTTCAATGATGAGAATCATTGATCGGCTGCCTCCTGCACGCCTCCTGCTGGGGATCAAGCCCACAACCCGGGCATGTGCCCTGACCAGAATCGAACCGTGACCTCCTGGTTCATAGGTCGATGCTCAGCCACTGAGCCACACCAGTCGGGCGCTCTCCTGGTTTTCCATCACTCCTTCTCCATGTCCTTGGCTGCGTCCTCTTACTCTTTCATCCCAAACGTCTTTCAAGAGTCTATCCAGGGCCCAAGAAATGCCTTTCCTCTCCATCCCCACTGCCTGGTGGCGTTAATCATGTCCCACCATTTCTTTCCTGGGGCTTCTCCCAGCCTCTACGCCCCCACTCCTCTCAGCACAAGACCCTGTGCTCCTCCTGGCAGGGCCCAGGCCCTCCCACCTCCACACCAAGTGCAGGGCCGGCACAACTTGCTATTTGTTGAGCAAAAGGTTCTGATTAACAGGCCGGCTGTCCTGGCTCAGTGGTTGAGTGTCAACCTATGAACCAGGAGGTCACGGTTCGATTCCTTGTCAGGGCACATATCTGGGTTGCAGGCAGCCGATCAATGATTCTCTCTCATTTTTGGTGTTTCTATCTCTCTCCCCCCCTTCCTCTCTGAAATCAATCAAAATGTAAATAAATAAAAGGTTCTGGTTACAGAAAGCCAGTAAGAGAGCAGGGCAGGCAGATCTGGGGTCCTGCCAGCTCTGACCTCCTGCCCCAGCGGCTGGCACCTGGGACAGCCAGTGTTCCCTGCTTCCCCGGGCCTCCTGGCTTCTTCTGCTCAGACAGGAGAGTGCAGAGCCCCACACCTCAACCACCCACGGAATGCTTTCTGCCAATGGAATCTTAGAGGGAGGTGGTGGAAAGCAGGGCAGAGGGGCTGCCCTGGGGGGAGAGGGGGATGGGGAGAATGTCCGCTCAGTCCTGCCCCAGGCCCGAGGCCTGAGGTCCGCTGAGGGTAACTGGCCAGGCCATAGCCAAGCCCTTCTCCAGCCTTCCAGAACGAATTTCCCAGTGCTCCCCAGGGTGAGCATGGGCCGGTTAGGCTACCCGCTCAAACACTTCTCAGGGATCCTGCCTTCTCTCTCCTCTCCAGGGCCCCCACTCACCTGCCTGGCTCCAGGTATGCGCCCTGCTCTCAGTACCTGCTGTCCAGGGGGCCGGGGCTTCTGGGCAACCCAGTGCCATCTCTGCTGACGCAAGTGGCCCTGACAGTGAATAATCCAGCCAGCCTTTCTTCCCCTGAGCTGCTGCCAAGCTCCATCTTTCTTGTCCCCTGTAGGTGGCTGGGGCAGGGGCCTCTCCCGACTGGCTCCTTGCTATAGGCAATGGGACTCAGCCGGGCCAGCCTCTCCCTGGCACGGCGCCCATGCAGCGCCAGCACGTGCACCACGGACTCCTGAGCCTTCAGGGCTCTCAGCTGAAGAGCCAGACTCTCTCGGACACACCCTCCTGCCTTGGTGGCTCTCAGCTCCTCGGAGGTCCCCAGGACTGTGCTGGCTGACTAGGGGGAGTTCCATGAGCAGCTTCCCTTTATGTCCTGGCCTCGGTGTGGACACAAACCCCTCCCCTTGCTTCTTGGAGCCCAGAGAAAGCGACAGGAAGGGGGGCCTTCCCCAAGACTTTTCCCTGGGCTCAACAACAGGAAACAAGGAGTGCGCAGAGCAGAGGTGGTCACGGGCTCGGCCTCATGGCTCAGGGCCCCGCCCTGCGTCAGCTCTCCACTGGGATCCAGCCCTGCGAATCCAAGAATCCAAGCGGAGAAACTCATAAGGAAGTGATTGCCCGGGAAGGCTGGCACCCCTTCCTGACCAGTCCCGGGAGCGTCTCTCGCCAGCCTCTAGCACTGCCCTATTGCAGTGAAAGCAGGCACTTCTGGAGGCACCTGCAGGTCAGGCCATTGCCCATCCTATCACTGCGTATCCACCTCTTTTTTGTTTGTTTTTTTAAGGGAGAGGGAGAGAGAGAGAGAGAAACATCAATGATGAGAGAGAATCATTGAACAGCTGCCTCTTGTACATCCCACACTGGGGATTGAGCTGCAACCCGGACATGTGCCCTGACTGGGAGTGGAATCGTTACCTCCTGGTTCATAGGTCGATGCCCAACCACTGAACCACACCAGCTGGGCCACCACGTGTCCACCTTCGATCATTAGATTCTCAGTGTACAGAGCAGGAAGCTGAGGCGCAGAGAGCTAGGCATAGCCTGTGCAAGGTCACACAGCTGGGGATGGCAAAACAGGGACATATGATCCTCCGCAGGCGCCTCAGTTCCCGGGGTGGACAGGGTTCCACCTGGCCTGCAAGGCTGGGAGAGTCTTGGTGACCAAGGCCACAGAGGCCACTGCAGGCTGGTACATATGTAATGTCAGGAGGTAGGATGTGTGTGTGCGGTATGCATGTGTGTGCACTGAGGGCTGTGTGTGTGTGTGCTGTATGCTATGTGTGCTGTGTGTAGGGGGTGTGGTACATGTATAAGACACCTGCCCCCACTCCCCTGCTGCCCAGTCAGAGGCTGGGAGGGGCTGGGGTACAGCCAGTCTCTCTGGGTAGGAAGAGGAGGCCTTGACCTTGGTTATACTTGGGCCTGGTCAGTGAGGGGCTGTTTTGGTCTCTGCAGGTCAACAGAGAAGACGGACAAACAGGAAAAAAGAGTCGAACTCAGGCCAGAGCCTGGCCCTTGGCTGTGTGCAGGCTACTGCCTTGGGCTGGGCTGGGCCAGCCTGGGCTGAGCGAGGGCAGGGGAGGGGTGGGATGGGGGTGCCTGGGATGGGGGAGAACGCTGGGCTAGAGGCTGAGGGAGTCCTAGAGCCGGAGGAGGGAGAGGAGGCAGGGGAGGTCCAGTCCTGAAGGCCCTGGCAGGGTGGCCCCTCTCGGGCCCTCCACTCAGGGCACAGGAACCCAAATGTGTGTCTGTCTGTGATGTCAAGTGTGTATGCCTTTGTGGCATATGGCTGTTTCATATAAGTATGCAATATGCATGAGTGCAGGAGCTCAGAAGCCCCCTCCTTCAGGGACAGGTAGTTTCAGGTGGGGGAGGAGCAGGGCAAGGGTGTCCCTGGCTCCCATTGGGCCTTGGGGAGGAAACTGGATCTCACAGGGCATGTTAAGACCTTGATCCCACCCCACCTCCTCCCTTCCTGTCCTTCATCTCCGGCTGGCCCTAATTGAGGAGGGGGAGGGGCTTCGTGGGCCTGGGAGGGGCCGGCCCTCTGTGTTAGTGGGGATTCCTTGAGCTCTCACCCTTTCCTCACACGGACCGCAGACAGACAGAAGGAGCCTGGCTTGGGAAAGAGGCGTCAAGCTTACCCCAGAAAAGCTGTATGATCCTGGGAACTGGTCTCAGTTTCCCCATGTCTAGGATGGAGACGCTGAACTAAGTGATCTCC
>NW_006293237.1:356376-358444 GCF_000327345.1 Myotis davidii | reverse complement strand
AGCTGGGCCACGCTGGGGACCAGTCTCAGGGCCCTCAGGAATGGAATCCTGGGGACAGACCTGGGAGGGGCTGGGGGAGGGAAGGGAAGCAGTCCTTCCCGGTGCCACAGGCAGGAGGCCAGGGAGGGCGGAGGGGGAGGAGGGGAGGAAGTCCCCCCCTGGGCAGGTCACTCCCAGACGCTGGGCTGGGGCGGGGCGGGCGATGGAGAGCAGATCTGAGCTCCTGGGACACCTTTGAGCCCGCTGCTGCCCAGCTTCCCAGGAACCCTCCCAGGACCCCAGGAGCCCAGCCAGGTAAGGGTCTGCAAGGGCCCCGGGGGCGCGCCGGCCCTTCCCACCCAGTCCCCAGCTCTCCCGCTGCGCCTCTCTGAGCCTCTGTTAGGACAGGGGGTTCTATATGTTTGCCTCGGGTCTGTGGACTGCCTAGGTGGGTCCTAGGCTCCGTTTGTCCATCTGTTTCATTGTCCCCCTCTCTATCTTCCCCTGCCCAGTCCTAGGAGGAGCATAGCAGGGCCCCAAGGTCCATGCCTGGCTCGGTGGGGCCAGACCTCACCAACCTTGACCCAGCTAAGGGTGTCCCCCCAGCTCCCGATCGCTAGAAAACACACACACACACACACACACACACACACACCCCAGTGCCCAATCACTGGAAAACACACACGTGCATACACACAGTTGCACTCACAGGCTGGTACCCCCACCCCACCCCAGCCCCACACACAGACACTATGCCACCCTAAGGACCTCTGTCCAAAGAGTCTGGGCAGCGGGGCCGGCCCTTTGCAGGGGGGAAGCTGAGCTCGCCACCCTGTCTCCTCCAGGCACTCAGGACACCCCACCATGCTCACGGCTCCCACCGTCTCTGGTAAGGTTCCAGCCCCTGGGCCCCTCCCCTCCCCCAACTGTGGGCTTGGCTGCAGTGGGGTTGGAGGAAGCCTAGAAGCCCCTGTTTCAGGGACCTCTTTCACCCTTCTCTCCAGGAGGACCCTGGGGGCTGGGGCTGCCCCTCCCTCCCTAGCATGTGAGGTGAGGGATGAGGGCCCTGCAGGTGGGGCATCAGAAGACCCAGGCCACTGGCTCTACTTGTCCAGTGGAACCTCCTTTGGTTCTCTGATCCCCCTGCAGAGCACACTCCCCTAACTTAGCCCTCTCCTCCCCCCCTCCCCGGTCCTTGCCCAGCTGTGCCTCAACCCCTCTCTCAGCCTCTCCCACCTGGCAACAGCAGCAAGGAGGACGCCCGGAACCAGCTGCTAGCCCAGGCGGAGCTGGCCCTGCTCTCCATAGTCTTTGTGGCCGTGACCCTGAGCAATAGCCTGGTGCTGGGGGCCCTGGCGCGGCACGGCCGTCGTGGCCGCTGGGCACCTATGCATGTCTTCATCGGCCACTTGTGCCTGGCTGACCTGGTCGTGGCTCTGTTCCAAGTGCTGCCCCAGCTGGCCTGGGATGCCACCGACCGCTTCCAAGGGCCCGATGCCCTGTGCCGGGCCGTCAAGTACCTGCAGATGGTGGGCATGTATGCCTCCTCCTACATGATCCTGGCCATGACTTTGGACCGCCACCGTGCCATTTGCCACCCCATGGTGGCATACCGCCATGGAGGGGGCGCTCACTGGAACCAGCCAGTGCTGCTGGCCTGGGCTTTCTCACTACTTTTCAGCCTGCCCCAGCTCTTCATCTTTGCCCGGCGCGAAGTGGAAGGCCACAGCGGGGTCTTCGAGTGCTGGGGCCTCTTTATTGAGCCCTGGGGCCTCCGTGCCTACGTCACCTGGATTGCCTTAATGGTGTTTGTGGCACCTGCTCTGGGCATCGCTGCCTGTCAGGTGCTCATCTTCAGGGAGATTCATGCCAGCCTGCTGCCAGGGCCAGCAGAGAGGGCCAGGGGACGTCGGACAGCCAGTTCTGGTGAGGGAGCCCCTGTGTCGGCAGCCATGGCCAAGACCGTGAGGATGACGCTGGTAATTGTCATCGTCTACGTGCTGTGCTGGGCGCCCTTCTTCCTTGTGCAACTGTGGGCAGCGTGGGACCCGAAGGCACCGACGGAAGGTGGGTGTGGCTGTGGTAGGGC
>NW_006293237.1:344062-356292 GCF_000327345.1 Myotis davidii | reverse complement strand
CATCCAGCCTTGGGCTCACGAGCCCCTAGTAGGCACATGGGGTCGCACCCCTGCCTGGGTACCTGCAGCCCCCAATCCTTCTCCTCCCCCACACAGGGCCTCCCTTCGTGCTGCTAATGCTGCTGGGCAGCCTCAACAGCTGTACCAACCCCTGGATCTATGCCTCCTTCAGCAGCAGCGTCTCCTCAGAGCTGCGCAGCCTGCTCTGCTGTGCTCGGAGGCGCGCCCCGCCCAGCCTGGGGCCCCAAGAGGAGTCCTGCACCACTGCCAGCTCCTTCCTGGCCAAGGACACTTCCTCCTGAGAAGCCAGGGGGCGCCTTCCTTCCAGAGGCCCCCCGGGTTCACTGGGAGAGGAGGGTGCGCTGGGAATTGGCTCTGGATTGTGAGGGGCCCAGGAGGTCAGCTCCTTGGCGCGGGGTACAGAGAGGGCAACAGCGTGGGAGATGGGGGTCCATGGAGCCCAGGAGGAGGGAAAGGGGGTGAGGCCAGGAGACCTTCCTTTCTTCCCCTCCCTAGTTCCTCTCTCACTCTCCCCCTAATAAAAGTGTCAGCTCATTTCCCACTGTGAGTCTCCTTGGGTCCGGCTGACAGTGGGTGTGAAGGTGGCATGGAAAGACGTCCTCAGACCCCCCCAGCCCCCTCCCCCGCAACACACACACGTCTGACTGTGGAGCTCACGATGCAGGTGACAGCCTTCAAATGTCCAAGCCCCCGGCCCACACAGCCCTGTGCCGAGCCCCCCGCCTCCCAACAGAAGCTGGTCCAGCCGCCCACCCTGCCGCCTTTGCTGAGCGCCCTGGCATCTGGCCTCAAGCAGTGAGGGTGACAGGGGGTTGGCCCTGTACCCACGTGCCCAGTCCCCCAAAACAAGAGACCTGGCTCACGTAGGGGAGTCAATGCTCAAGTCTTTATGAATGGCTGCCAGGCCTGCCAACCCCCACCAGTCTCGTGCCCTTGGTTGAAGCAGAGAAGGGCCTGGGCACTGGCAGGCGTGCTCATCTGAGCAAGGGCACCCACCACCCAACAGCCACTGATGAGCCCTCACAGGCAAGCTGGGGAGGGGCTGCCCCCAGCCTCCGCTGGCTGCCTCCCAAAGGGGCCTAAGCCAGGGCTGGGGCAGGCAGGGGCTCGGTTGGGCAGCTGTGTCCTTCTTTCCGCAAAGGGTCAAGAGCAGGTGCTCCGTGTTTGCTGGACAGGGCCAGGGAGAAGCAAAGGGCCTGGGGAGGGAGGAGGGTCTTGCTGGCAACCCGTTAAGGTAAGGGGGGGGTCTGCTGAGGAGCCAGTGGCACCTCAGTGTGGCTTGAGGGGTGAGTCCAGGCCCGGGGGTTGGGACGATGAGGATGAGGGTGAGGCCGGCGCCCCAGGGCTGCGGGAGAAGCCTTTGTTCTTGCCCAGGCGGCCACAGCCTAGAAGCTTCGGGCTGCGGGGCCCGGGGCTGGGAGAGTTGGTGGATGCTGGCCCCAGGCCCTGGCGGACGGTAGTCTTTCCCAAGAGCTCCTTAAACACGGAGTCCATGGTCTGTGCCACAGCCTGGCAGAGAGGTGAGAGGGAGGGCATCTGGTAGGAGTGTCCCTCACTGCCCTGCCACTCCCTCCACCCCCGGGTCAGTGTGTTGACAACACAGTGACCACAGGAGTGAGGCCCTCCTACCCCCTGCTGCCCAAGCCTCCACCGGAACCCCCCACTCCCAAACCAAAGTCATCTGCCAGCAACCTGTCCCTCCTCCCTTGCCCAGTTTTCCTCCTGCCACTTTTGGTGTGGCTGTCACCACCTCCTTTGGGACAGCAATCTTCAACCCAGCCTAGAGTGTGGGAGCCTCTGGCTGGGCCCTGACTGCCCCCTTCTCCTTCTCACACCCACTCTCTCCCAGCCTGAGATCTCCCAGCATGCAGGAGCTCCCAGATCAGCATCCATCTGCACCCCGCTGGGCCCCACCTACTGACGGCCTCCCCTGGAATCTCTCGGCTGCCCAGCCCCGCCCCCACCACCTGGTGGTCCAACTCAGCCCCCTGTCCCCCGGCTCTCAGCCTGGCCACTGGGCCACACCCGACACAGCCTACTCTCAAGTTCTCTCCTTGGGCCCAGTCTGATCTCAGGGCCAGTCTCAGCTGAGAGCAGTGAGCACCCATTGGGTGGGTGCGCTGGGTCCACTGGACAGATCAGGAAGCCAGGGCTCACCAGGGTGCACCCCTTGCCAGGGCCATGCCCAGCACCTTCTCTTGCCCCCTGAGAGAACCACTGTCCTGCCCAGCTCCATAGCCAGCCACCCCCTCCAACCTCTTTGCCATCTGTCCCTTTCGTCCTCCCTGGCCCACCAAGCTCCTGCCATGTCACCACCTGCCACCCAGCCTGGCTCTAGATTCCAGCCTTGAAGCCTGCCCGGTAGCCCCTCGCCCAAAACACTCGCCACTTCCCACTGAAGAACCAACCATATGAGAAATATGGAGAGGGTGGCCCGGCCGGCGTGGCTCAGTGGTTGAGCATCGGCCTATGAACCAGGAGGTCACGGTTCAATTCCCATTGAACATGCCTGGGTTGCAGGCTCGATCCCCAGTGGGGGGCATGCAGGAGGGAGCTGATCGATGATTCTCTCTCTTCATTAATGTTTCTCTCTCTCCCTCTCCTTTCCTCTCTGAAATCAATAAAAATATATTTTTTAAAAAGAACCATGAAGCCCAAATGCATGAGCCTCTGTGTCCCCTGTCCTTGCCCCTGGGCCCATTCTTCCCCTCGCTGGCCTGCCCCTCTCTGGGATGGGCTCAGCCAGCCTGTCTGAGGTCAGGAAGGACAGACTCAACCCTCAGGAGGGAAGACTTTGGTTCATAAGGGGAAGCAAGGCACCCTCCCCCCCAGAGAGATATCCCTCACCTGCCGCTCAGCCGTCCCCCACTCACCTTATCCATCTCCACATGTCGATCTGGGGAGGTTGGGACCAAGCAGTGTCGTCTGTGCCCAAAAGAGCCCCCGGATGGGGTACATAGTTCTGGCCTGCAGGGCACAGACAGTGAGCTGGGGGGGCCCTGGGAAGTCTGCACAACCTGCCAGTGACTCCTCCCATCCCAGGGTGTGGCCAAGAGAAAGACAGTGAGGCTGGCCCAGCGGGTCCATTCTGTCCTCCTGTGGCATCCCTCACCCAGACAACTCTCCCCCAACTGGGCTTCTCTCCAGGTGCCCAAAACCTGACCCCATCCCCCTCCAGCCGGCCCATTGCCTGCTGCCTGGGACAGGCTTGGCCCCAAAGCAGTGCTCAGGTGGGGGCGGGCAGTGAGGCCACCAGAAGGGTCTTCCCGAGGGGCCAAACTCCCCTTGCTCACCGCTGGGTGATCTCCACAGCCGGGAGGCCCTCCGCACTGCTCAGCAGCTCCCCAGCCTGCAGCTCCGGGCCCACAGCGTGCTTCTCTGCTCTGGGGTCAGAAAGATGGCCTGTTTAGGGTGCTGGGGGCCAGCAGGTTTTGTGACCTCAGTGGCAGCAAGAAGTGCTCAGAAGGGCACAAAGAAAGCCGACAGGCTGCCCAGCCGGCATGGCTCAGTGGTTGAGTACTGACCTATGAACCATGAGGTCACGGTTCGATTTCCAGTCAGGGCACATGCCCAGGTTGTGGGCTTGATCCCCAGTGTGGGGCATGCAGGAGGCAGCCGAGCAATAATTCTCTCTCATTATTGATGTTTCTATCTCTCTCTCCCTCTTCCTTCCGCCTTGATCCCCAGTAGGGGGCCTGCAGGAGGCAGCCAATGCATGTATTGATTTTTCCATCTCCCTCTTCCTCTTCCTTCCTCTCTGAAATCAATTTAAAAAAAATTTTTTTTTTTTAAAAAGCCTCTAGCCCTAACCGGTTTGGCTCAGTGGATAGAGCGTCAGCCTGCGGACTGAAAGGTCCCAGGTTCGATTCTGGTCAAGGGCATGTACCTTGGTTGTGGGCACATCCCCAGTGGGGGGTGTGCAGGAGGCAGCTGATTGATGTTTCTCTCTCATCGATGTTTCTAACTCTCTATCTCTCTCCCTTCCTCTCTGTAAAAAATCAATAAAACATATTTTTAAAAAGTTAAAAAAAAAATAAAAAAGCCTCCAGACTCTGAGACTTGGGGTAGGAAAGGGCCAGTACCTGGGGGAAGGGCAGCTGTGGACAGTCTCCGGACAGCATGGGCACTCACTTACCCCTCAGGCAGCGTGATGTACTTGTGCGGAATGAGCCCGCACGTGCCAGCATACTCGCCCCGCCACCAGTCGTCCGAGGCCCGCTCGTGCAGCCGCAGCACGTCCCCACGCTGGAAGGTCAGCTCCTTGGCCGTGCGGCCCGTGTAGGAGAAGCAGGCCACCGCCTCCACGACGCCCTCCAGGACTGGGGAGAAGAAGGGGTCTGAGTTGGGGGGTAGAGTGGGCACTCAGGGCAGGGCCAGCGTGGGGTCCTCCTTCCAGATACCCTCACCATCCTCCTGGGCTGGGGTCCCAGCTTCCAGCTCCGGCTCGTTCTCGCCTGCCAGTCCCTCCACCTGGGTGTCCCTGAGGCCCAGAGTAGAGCAAGGACGATGAGCATTTAGGGGGTTCCACTGGACCGCCCCCCGAACCCCATCCCCCAGCAACACAAAGAGCGTACCCCAGGCAGCTGGCAGAAGGCGGTGCCATGCACTTCTCATAGACAGGGCCCGGCAGCAGGGTGAGGGGTGGGAAAACCCGTGTGGGCTGCACAATGAGTGTCTGCACCAGCTGGTTCACCTGGCCCTGCAAGGCCACGGGGTCCTGCCCAGGGGGCACGGGCAGCAGCGTCGGCCCAAAGCACACGGCCAGGTTGTAAGGGTCCATCATGTTCTCATCGCTATACTGGGCCAGGCTGGGGGCACACGCGGGTCACAAGCAGGGAACTCCCTGCCCCGTGTCCCCTGCACCCCCTGGGTAGCCCCCCTGGCCCTCCGAGAAGCACTCACTGGCTGAGGAAGGTGAAGAGGTAGCGCAGCACCACCAGCACTGGGCCTGGCAGCTGTGTCAGAAGGCGGCTCACCAGCTCCACCCGCTCCTCCATGGCCTCCAGCTCTGTGATCGAGGCCACCACCCCGAGAGGAGAGAAGCCCGTGAGTGCGGCCACGGGCCACTGGGGACCGGCCCTGCCCACCCCGGCCTCGGGCCCTGGCCTCACCTGCAGAAGCCATAGAGCTTCAGGACCCCTGCCACCGAGTCCAGGTCGCAGGCTGAGCAGCCTTCCACCAGGGGGTCCTCCCCTGAGGACAACACAGGGTGCAGGAGGCTGAGCACAGCCGGTCTGGCCAGCCTCCCACCCCACCCCACCCCACGCTTCCTGTCCCCACCTCTCTCAAAAGCATCACGGATCTCTGAGATGCGCAGCTGGGCCCCCGACACCCGGAAGATGCCCTCGTGCTGCAGGCCTGTGGGAGAACAAAGGGCTGGTGGGCACCGAGGCCTCCCCCACCCCCCAGATGGGTGCCAGGTGCCAGGCTTACCGTTGAGGTTAATGAAGCGGACACAGCTCTCCACCACCAGGGGCACGGGCTGGCCTGAGCTCTGGGGACAGAGAGGGTGTTCACATCTCTCTGGACCCGGCACATCCCACCTTGTCCTCTCATTTTTTCTTGTTGTTGTTTTGTTGTTAATCCTCACCCAAGGATATTTTTCCATTGATTTTTTTCCCAGTTAAAGGTTCTTTTTAGTTTTGCAATCGCATTCCATACGAAAGCAATAAAAACTTAACAGTCTTAACAAGAAGTTTACAATGGAATGTTGGAACAGAAAATCTGTATACATTACCATTTACAACAATTTGACATGGTAAATTAACTGTGCAAAAAAAATGTTCTTTCTAAATCCCTTTGCTGCCGTAACTCTTGGAGTACTATTGGTAGAAGGCCTACCTGGCGCTATTTACAAATACCCAATTTAGAATGCATAACTTAAATAACCTATTACTTTAGTATCTATCTTTGACTAGTCTGTGCTCTGTGTGCGGCGGGTGGGGTCATTGATTTTTAGGGAGAGTGGGAGAGAGAAGGCAAGACAGAGAGAAACATCGATGTGAGAGAAACACATCAATTGGTTGCCTCCTGCACGTGCCCCAACCAGAGCCCGGGCCAGGGAGGAGCCTGCAACCAAGGTATGTGCCCTTGACTGAAATCAAACCTGGGACCCTTTGGTCCACAGGCCAATGCTCTATCCACTGAGCCAAATTGGCTAGGGCCAACTTGTCTTCTCTTAACAACGTATTATGGTTGCTGGCCACGAGGCCTGGCAAGCTGCATGCAAGATTGGCTCCCAGATGTCTGATGCCCCTGGTGCCATTTTGGGGAGAGCCTTACATTTTCCTTGCTAACTATTGCTGGCGCGTGAAAATGTAATCCAATTCTGTATGTTGACCTCTAATCAAGTAGCACTGAAAAACTTGAATTTGTTCGTTTAAATAGTCTGGCGACTCTATTTGGAATGTTTACATACATAATCACAGCATGAAAAATAATAGCCGCTGCCGGAGGCTTTCTGTGGATGCGTGTTACTGGCTAAGGGACGGTCCCCTCCACCAGGGGAGGCCCCGTAAAGGCCCACCCAGGAAGGTGGGCTGACAAGGGTGTGGCAACAAAGGACACTGGGGTCATAGGCAGCCAGGCCACAGAAGTGGCCCAGGGCCAGAGAGAGACCAGAATGCAGGCCTGCATTTATTTATTTTTACACATATTTTTATTGATTTCAAAGAGGAAGGGAGAGAGAGGCAGAAACATCAATAATGAGGGAGAATCACTGATCGGCTGCCTCCTGCACACCCCATACTAGGGATTGAGCCCACAACCCGGGCATGTGCCCTGACTGGGAATCGAACCGTGATCTCCTGGTTCATAGGTCAACACTCAACCACTGAGCAACACTGGCTGGGCAAGGGCCTGCATTTAGTTGGAGCGTGAGGCAAAGCAAGTACCTGGATAAACTTCTCCATGTCTCCCCCGAAGAGTTTATGATGATACTGGGAGCTGGGGCGGGGGTGGCGGCTCTTCTGGAATTTTCTCTGTGTGTACTGGGTGCTGTGATGAATGGGAGCTGGCTCTGAGGGTTTCGGGCATGGAGAATAGGATGCCCCACCCCCCAGCCCAACCAAGCACGGCCCTGGAGCGTGGGAGTTATTCCAGAACCCACTGGGCAAAGTGGGAAATTGAGGCCACAGAGGAATGAGCAGCAGAGCTGTGCCCCAAGGACAAGGGAGGTGGGGCCATCACAGCTTGACCCCTGCAGAACCCCAGCTCCTTGAAACCAACCAGCCCCTCATGAAGGACTCACCAAGGCGCCTCCTGCTCCTCCTTGTTACCTGGGGAACAGAAAGTATTGGTGTCTCTCTCGGGCCAGGAGGTCCTCAAGGCACTGCAGAGAGGAAGGTGTGGCCTGAAGGCCAAGGACAGTAGCAGGGCCAAGGGTGCAATAGAGGTCAGGAACCTGGCTGGATTATTTCCTTCACGTCAAGCAACCTCTCTGGGCAGAGAGGAGCATGGGTGGGTGGGGTTCCAAGGCAGGAGAGCCAAGGGCAGGTGCTGCTCCTGGCCCTGGGGGTGGCGTGAAAGAGACTAAGGGGGCCAGGAGTGGGGCCCACCTCGCTGAATGGCCTCTTGCAGTTTCTCGTGCTTGGCCTGCAGCTTGGCAAGGATGCTCCGCCCACTCAGGTACTCCTGGAGTTTCTGGGACGCCCCCAAAAGAACCTGTAGTTTTAGTCCCAGCTCTGGGCCCTCCCTGGACCCCACCCCTGCCCCCCAGCCCGGCTCTTCCCACCGTGATGTAGAAGGTCTCAGTTTCCTGCTGCTGGCCCCGCCTCCGGCCCGCCTGCCGAGCGCCTGGGTCCGAGCTGGTGGACTTGAGGGACTCAGTGGAGGGACAGGCCTGGAAGGAGTCTAGCATGTCCCCATCTTCCAATGCCACCACTTCTAGAAGGGCCTGCAGTGTGGCCTTCAGCGTCTTGTTCACCTGGGGAGGAGACAGGGCAGGAAGAAATGGGGGACAGGCAAGGGACAAGAATCCAACTCTGGCCCGGCCAGTGTGGCTCAGTGGTTGAGCGTCGACCTATGAACCAGGAGGTCATGGTTCAATTCCTGGTCAGGGCACATGCCTGGGTTGTGGGCTCGATCCCTAGTGTGGGGCGTGCAGGAGGCAGCCAATCAATGATTCTCACTCATCATTGATGTTTCTAACCCTCTCTCCCTCTCCCTTCTTCTCTCTGAAATCAATTTAAAAAATATATATGTATGTATTTTTTAATCCTCACCCGAGGATATTTTTCCACTGATTTTTAGAAAGAGTGGAAGAGAAAGGGAAAGGCAGAGAGAAACATCGATGTGAGAGGAAAATATCGATTGGTTGCCTCCTGCACGAGCTATGACCCAGGCCGGGGAGAAGCCTGCAACCAAGGTACATGCCCTTGACTGGACTCAAACCTGAGACACTTTGGTCCACAGGCCGATGCTCTATCCACTGAGCCAAACCAACTAGGGCTATAAAACATATTTTTTTTAGCCGAAACCGGTGTGGCTCAGTGGATGGAGCGTCAGCCTGCGGACTGAAGAATCCCGGGTTTGATTCCGGTCAAGGGCATGAACCTTGGGTGCGGGCACATCCCCAGTAGGAGATGTGCAGGAGGCGGCTGATCGATGTTTCTCTCTCATCGATGTTTCTAACTCTCTATCTCTCTCCCTTCCTCTCTGTAAAAAAAAAAATCAATAAAATATATTTTAAAAACAAACGTTTTTTTAAAAAGAATCCAGAAGAGGAAGGGAGGTTATGGCCATCTGGTTCTGTGTCTCCAAGTCCCTATCCCCCATGCCAGGCCGGGCCACTCATACCTCCTCTGTCTCTATGGTTTGTCGGTCCAGGCGGCTCTGGATATTCTGGGCTCTGGGCAGAATCTCGTCCCGCAGCTCCACCTCCACCTGGATCTCAGCCACCTGCAAAGGGCAGCGTCGGGGAACTGAGGCCGAGCCTGAAGACAGAGAGCTCAGACGTGGGAGTGGGGGCAGGGGCGGGCACTGAGGTCTGCGGGGCACGAGGGAACTGAGCACATTCCCCTGCCTCATGTACAGGACCAGCAGGCCTTGACGCTTTGTACATCTGCATCCGAACAATAGCAAGGGCGCCGCCCCAAGAGAAAGGAGCATGCCCAGACTTGCGCATGGATGCTCATGGCTGCACACTCATAACAGCCCAAAGGCAGCAGCAACCCCAGTGCCCAACAGCTGATGAATGGATCAGCAAGTGTGGCGCATTCACGCTAAATAGAATGTTATTCAGGCACGAAAATGAATGAAGTCCTGGCTGATCCCTGCTACAAGGTGAGTGAACCTTGAAGACATTCTATTGAGTGAAAGAAGCCAGACACAAAGGCCGTATATTCCCTGAGTCTATTTACATAAAATGTCCAGAAGAAGCAACTCCATAGAGACAGAAAGGAGATTAGTGGGTGCCAGGGGCTGGGTGAGGGGAATGCAGGGTTCAGTGTCTAATGGGAACAGAGTTTCAATTTGGGAAGATGAAGAAGTCCTGGAGGTAGATGGTGGTCGTGGTTCATGTGCTTAATGCCACTGAACCGTACACTTCAAAAATGGTATATCTTATGTATATTTTACCACAATGATAAAAAATAATCTCCACCAAAAAAAACTATTAGAAACAATAAACAAATACAGTCAAGTTGCAGGATACAGAATCAATATGCAAAAATCCATCGCCTTCCTATATACTAACAACAAAATTTCAGAAAAAGAAATGAAGAAAAAGAAAACAATTCCTGCCCTAGCCGGTTTGGCTCAGTGGATAGAGCGTTAGCCTGCGGACTGAAGGGTCCTGGGTTCGATTCTGGTCAAAGGCACATGCCTGGGTTGCAGGCTCATGCAGGGGGCAGCCAATCAATGGTTCTCTCTCACCATTGATGTTTTTATCTCTCTAGCCTTCTCCCTTCCTCTCTGAAATCAATAAATATATATTTAGGAAAAAAAACACAAAAAATAACCCCCCCAAAACAATTTATTTTGCAATTGCAACCAAAAGAATAAAATACCCAGGAAAAAAAAACTTAACAAAGAAGATGAAAGACCTATATACTGAAAATTACAAAGCTTTATTAAAAGAGATCGAAAAAGACATAACAAAATGGAAAAATATTCCATGCTCATGGATTGGAAGAATCAACATAGTTAAAATGGCTATATTACCCAAAGCAATACACAGATTTAATGCAATCCCCATCAAAATCCCAGTGTCATTTTTTTAAATATATTTTATTGATTTTTTTACAGAGAGGAAGTGAGAGATATAGAAAGTCAGAAACATCGATGAGAGAGAAGCATTGATCAGCTGCCTCCTGCACATCTCCCACCGGGGATGCGCCCGCAACCCAGGTACATGCCCTTGGCCGGAATTGAACCTGGGACCTTTCAGTCCACAAGCCGATGCTCTATCCACTGAGCCAAACTGGTTTCGGCCCAATGTCATTTTTTAAAGAAATAGAATGAGAAAGCATCAGATGTGTATGGAACAACGAAGGACCCAGAATAGCCAAAGCAATCCTGAGAAAAAAGAACAAAGCTAGAGATATCACGCTACCTGTCTTCAAATTATACTACACAAAAATCAATAAAATATATTTTAAAAAATATGTATTTTTTTAAAACCACATGTATATGGACATAATTTTCAACAAAGGAGCCAGAAACACAATGGTGCTAGAAGACACACAGATCAATGGAACAGGATAGAGAGCCAAGCTATAAAACCACGTGTATGCCCTACTGGCATGGCTCAATGGTTGAGCATCAACCTAAGAACCCAGAGGTAACAGTTTGATTCCCCATCAGGGCCCATGCCTGGGTTGTGGGTGTGATCCCCAGTGGGGGGCATGCAGGCAGCCGATCAATGATTCTCTCTCATCATTGGTGTTTCTGTCTCCCTCTCCCTTCCTCTCTGAAATCAATAAAAAATATGTATTTTTGCCATGACCAGTTTGGCTCAGTGGATAGAGCATCGGCCTGTGGACTGAAAGGTCCCAGGTTCAATTCCGGCCAAGGGCATGTACCTTGGTTGCAGGCACATCCCCAGTAGGACGTGTGCAAGAGGCAGCTGATCGATGTTTCTCTCTCATCAATGTTTCTAACTCTCTATCCCTCTCTCTTCCTCTCTGTGAAAAATCAATAAAATATATTTTAAAAAATATGTATTTTTTTAAAACCACATGTATATGGACATAATTTTCAACAAAGGAGCCAGAAACACAATGGTGCTAGAAAAACTGGAAAGTCACAAGCAAATGAATGAAACTGGATTACAGTTTATCCCCATGGTCAAAAATTAATTCAAAATGGACCAAAGACCTAAATATAATATCTGAAACAATGTTACATAAAAGAAAATATAGATACCAAACTTATGAATCTTGGTCGTAGAGAACATTTTATGAACTTGACTCCAAGGGAAGTAAAGGCAAAAATAAATGAATGGGCCGAAACCGGCTTGGTCAGTGGATAGAGCGTCAGCCTGCGGATTGAGGGGTCCTGGGTTCGATTCCGGTCAGGGGCGTGTGCCTTGGTTGCGGGCACATCCCCAGTGGGAGATGTGCCGGAGGCAGCTGATCAATGTTTCTCTGTCATCGATGTTTCTAACTCTCTATCTCTCTCCCTTCCTCTCTGTAAAAAATCAATAAAATATATTAAAAAATAAAAATAAAGGAATGGGATTATATCAAACTGAAAAGCTTCTGCACAGCAAGAAAAACAGGCAACAAAACAAAGAGGCAGCCAACAAGATGGGAGATGATATTTGTAAACAGTAGCTCCAACAAAGGTTTAGTTTCCAAAATATATAAAGGACTCATTAAACTCAACACCAAATAAACTCAATCAAAAAGCGGGCAGAAGACCTGAAAATAGACCTCTCCCAAGAAAACATACAAACAGCCAATAGATATATGAAAGATGTTCAAAACTACAGTGAGCTACCACCTCCCACCTGTTAAAGTGGCCATTACCAACAAGACAAGCAATGACAGGTGTTGGAGAGGCTGTGGAAAAAAGGGAACCCTCATCCACTGCTGGTGGGAAGGTAGACTGGTGCAACCACTATGGAAAGCAGTTTGGTGATTCCTCAAACAATTAAGAATAGAGCTACCATATGACCCAGCAATCCCTCTCCTGGGGCTAGACCTGAAAAACTTGAAATCATGTATTCACAAAGCTATGTGTACCCCTATGTTCATTGCAGCATTATT
>NW_006293237.1:342067-343758 GCF_000327345.1 Myotis davidii | reverse complement strand
ATATATTTGCAAAGATATATGCACCCCTATGTTTACTGCAGCAGTATTCACAGTGGCCAAGACATGGAAACAATCAAAGTGTCTTGCAATAGAGAACTGTATAAAGAAGATATAGTACATATACACGCAATGGAATGCCACTCAGCCATAAGAAAGGATGAAATACTGCTATTTGCAACAATATGGATGGATCTTGAGAACATTATGCTAAGTGAAATATGTCAGTCAGAAAAAGCTAAGAACCATATGATTTTACTCATATGTAGGATATAAAACTGAAACTGGTGAACACAAACAGCAGTGTGGTGGTTGCCGGAGGGAAGGGAATGGGGGGAGACGGGGGTCCTAATATAAGGTGACAGGAGAAGGTTTGACTTTGGGTGGTGGGCACACAGTGCAATATACAGATCCTATAACATAGAAACCCACACACGAAACCTATACGTTCATACTGACCAATGTCACCCCAATAAATTTAACAAATAAATACTTTTTAAAAGACTATCAAGGCCATAGGGAGCACTGAGGTTAGAAGACCCACCCTCTCAGAACCCACACTATTAGCAGAAAGCTAGAGATACACTCTCGGGAAAGGATAAATCACAGGAATGCTGGACTCAGGGACACTCGTCACAGCTGAAGGTGACGAAACTCCCTACTGATGACAGAGAGCAAGGCAGCCGCCGCCATCTGGAGCTGGCCGGGCATTCACAGCTGGGCCTTGGTGCTGTCCCACTGACCATACGGAATGTCAGAGAGCATCAGCATCAGACAAGGCCCCTCTGTGACCATGAGGGGTGAAGACAAAAGCATGACCACCTTGTAATCATGTCTGCGCACAAACAAAAACGCTGTCCAAGCCACAAATATAAGCAAACTTTCCTGTGTCCCAGCTCCTGAGTGACTGCTGCTTCCTCACCGAAGACAGCTTTAGCCTCCCTTCATCGCTCACTCTGACTTCCAGGTAAGACTTTTTTTGTTGTTATTAATCCTCACCTAAGGATATTTTTCTGTTGATTTTGTTAAAGAGTGGAAGGGAAAGGGAGAGACACAGAGAGAAATATCAATGTGAGAGAGACGCATCAATTGGTTGCTTCCCACACATGCCCCACCCGGAGCCTGCAACCAAGGTATGTGCCCTTGACCGGAATCGAACCCACAACCCTTTGGTCCAAGGGCCAACGTTCTATCTACTGAATGAAACCGGCTAGGGCTAGATAAGACTTATTAAGACACACACTCAGCGTTACCCCTGCTTCCTGTCAACATCCAAGCCAGAGTCAAGCCTCTCTCCCAACTCCCCTCCCGCCATTCTAGGCCAAGTCCTAGAGTTTTTCCTAGCAACCTCTTATTGAGATGCACCTCCTCGGTTCCCCAAAGTGTGGGTCTCCCTCGCAGCATTGATGTGAGTCCCTGCCCAGCCACCCTATGGGGAAGGGCACTGTTGACCAACTCTGCTCACACACATCACATTTTTAAAAAGTGATTTCAGAGAGGAAAGGAGAGGGAGAGAGGGATAGAAACAGTAATAATGAGAGAGAATCACAGATCGGCTGCCTCCTTCATGGCCCCTCCCGCACTGGGCATGGAGCCCACAACCCGGGCATATGCCCTGATCGGGAATCGAACAGTGACCTCCTGGTTCATAGGTCAGTGCTCAACCACTGAGCTATGGCGGCTGGGCCACATCA
>NW_006293237.1:339339-342050 GCF_000327345.1 Myotis davidii | reverse complement strand
ACAAGTGCACATGGGACATTTTCAAAGATAGACCACATGTTAGGACACAAGCTAAATCTCTACAAATTCAAGATTGAAATCATATCAAGCATCTTCTAGAGCCCTGGCCGGTTTGGCTCAATGGAGTGTCGGCCTGCGGACTGAAGGGTCCTGGGTTCGACCCCGGTCAGGGGCATGTGCCTTGGTTGCAGGCACATCCCCAGTGGGGGGTGTGCAGGAGGCAGCTCATCAGTGTTTCTCTCATTGATGTTTCTGACTCTCTATCCTTCTCCCTTCCTCTCTGTAAAAAATCAATAAAATATATTTTAAAAAAAATAGTGGAAGAAAATGCAAGGAACAGAGAAAATTGTCAAGCAAACAAAAATAAACATTGCAGAAAGATCTGAGAAGATACTGTATTCGTGAAACAGAACAAAGGATTATTTTAAACAGGAATTTGGAAAGCAAAACAGAACTCTTAGAAACAAAAGTATGAAAGTACACTTTTTGAAAAATTCAACAAGGGTTTGGAAGAGGTCGTTGAAGAAATCTCTCAGAAAGCAGAATTAAAAGGCATAGAGATGTGGAAATAGGAAAGAGCATAGATAAGGAAATTAGAGAATTAACCCATGAGGTCCAACATTTAATTACAAGAAGTCTCATTTTATTTTATTTTTCAATTACAGTTGACAGTCAATATTATTTTTATGTTAGTTTCAGGCATGCAGGAGGCAGCCGATCAATGATTCTCTATCATCACTGATGGTTCTGTCTCTCTCTCTCCCCCTCCCTTCCTCTCTCTGAAATCAATAGAAATATATTTTAAAAAGTAAAAATAAGAGCGAGCGCACAGATTGCGTGGCACGGTGGACAAGGTGAGAGGACTGTTACAGGGATATGGTGGGGCTGAGCCCTGGTCATGCATGGAAGGAAGTCAGCGGAGCCTATGGAAAGTTGAAAAGCAACTAGCAGCCGCTGCATGATCTGAACACGCAGACGGAAGGTCCAGAAGCAGCAGCTAGAAGACGGGGAAGTGGCTATTTTGGGGGAGTAGGAATCAAGAACAGAAAGGGTGAGGTCAAGAATGGCTGTATGCCACTGGAAGCCTGGAGTAACCTTTGACTTTTTCTTTCTTTTTTTTAAAATGTACTTTTAATGATTTCAGAGAGAGCAAAGGAGAGGGAGAGAGAAACATCAATGATGAGAGAGAATCACTGATCAGCTGCCTCCCACACGCCCCACACTGGGGATCAAGCCTACAACCTGGGCATGGGCCCTGACTGGGGATTGAACCGCGACCTCCTGGTTCATAGGTTGTTGCTCAACCACTAAGCCACGCAGGCCGGGCATCTTTGACTTTTTCAACCATTATTTTGGTCAAAAGACAGATAAAATAACTGAAAGCTCCATGCAATCCCAGTCCATGCGCAATGCCCATTAGGATAAACTGGTAAAGGAAAAAAATAGTGCAGAGACAAGTAAAAAGATGCCTAGTGCCTGGCTGGTGTGGCTCAGTGGTTGAACGTTGGCCTATGAACCGGGAGGTCACGGTTTGATTCCAGGTCAAGGCACATGCTTGGATTGTGGGCTCCATCCCTCTGCATACCCCTCACTGGGCTCCATGCCTAGCCCTAGCTTGTTTGGCTCAGTGGATAGGCCTGCGGACTGAAGGGTCCCAGGTTCCATTCCCAGTTAGGGCACATGGCCAGGTTTCGGGCTCTGTCCCCAGTGAGGAGGGCATGCAGGGGGCAGCTGATCAATGATTCTCTCTCATCATTGATGGTTCTATCTCTCTCTCCCTCTCCCTTCCTCTCTGAAATCAATAAAAACATATTTAAAAAAACAACAATGACTAGCTATATTTTACTGCTTGTATGGTTTATTTCCCTCCAAGTCTGTTATGAAATGTCTAAAACATACAGAACAATTGGAAGACAACTATATGGATAGCCATAAGCCCACCTACTACCTGGTGTCCACACTAGTGATATTTTTGTTGTGTTTGCCATTGGGGTAGGTGGGTACTCATTCGCTGAGTGAACTGCAATGAGCCACAGAAATTTGTTTGCTTCAAATGCAAGCGTGGAGACGTCATTTGCCTCAAGGCCATTGAATGAGGGTCCAAGAAATAAGCTACATTCGAGTTTCAACCCCTTAGCAAGGTGAAATTCACTGACTTACCTGAAGGGCAGAGAATGCAAAGCCCTTGGCGTCGATGCTGGGGGCATTAAGGGGCAGTGGCGGTGACCCTCACCTCATCCCCCTCATGGGGTTGGTAGTCAAAACGCTGCGGGGGGCAGAAGGCGACCGAGTGCACCTCCAACACCTTGGCTTTGTCCCCTGGAGGATCTAGGGCCTCCACCGCCTCCTCCAGGCTGCCCAGGCCCTGCATCTGGGAGGCTTGGGTGCGGCTCTCGGCAGCCGTGTAACTCCGGAGCACCTGCCCCAGGGCCAAGTGGAACCCTGTGTCACAGCACTGGGGAGAAAGCAAGGACACAGCTCGGGCGGGCCCCAGGGCACTGGGCACCAGCTCCTGCGCCTGTCCACCTCGCACTCACGTCCATGAGGTCCAAGACGTCATACAAGTAGTAGTTGCTGACTGCGGCGTTGACACTGGCCAGGCTGAGCAGGTACTCGTTGCGTGCCTTCGTGCACTTCAGTTTGTGCTCCAAGAACTTGGCCTGACGCTGCTCAGGACCACATAAGTACAGCAGGGTCATCTACCCGGCCAT
>NW_006293237.1:338698-339322 GCF_000327345.1 Myotis davidii | reverse complement strand
CCCTCCCTACCCTCTCCACGTGGACAGCTACAGCTGAAGTCCCACAGGCCCCTCAATAGCATGGCCAGAAACCCCGACGTGCTCAGCCACCCCTCCTGACTGTGCACAAACCCTGCAGCCTTGGGCTGGCAACCCCAGCTCCACCTCAGCTCTTCCCAGCTTGGTGCCTCTACATTCTGATATTCCTGCCACCCTCAACCTCTCCATCCTCTCTTCAAATGCTCCTTATCCCTGATCACCCCAGCACCCACTCTCCGTGTCTCCTTGCGCCTTGGAAACCTCACGGCACTGCAGGAGGCAGGGAGGGTGAGTGGAAAGGCCCCTGGGCTTGGAAGCACCAGAGTTCTCTTCGCCCCTGATGAGCTGGGGGGCAGACAGCCCAGGCCCTCCTCTTACAGCCCTGCCAGAGGTCTGTGGCTCTCCCCTCCGCAGCCCTGCCTTCCCCCCACCACCTTCTAGCAGGCCCCGGTCAGGGCCAGGGGTTCAAAGGGACAAAGGCCAGGAGCCATAGCCTTGAAACTGACCCATGGCCTCCAGGCCCACCTTTTCTACCACTCGTGATCCCTTCTTGACAGAGGTCTTGCGCAGGGGCCCTGCCTCAGTGGGGGTGGTGGCCGTGGCAGG
>NW_006293237.1:335913-338606 GCF_000327345.1 Myotis davidii | reverse complement strand
TGATACACCTGGTATGTCTTCTTGGCCTGTACGGGGGCCCAAGGCCAGGCAGCCCTGCTGAAGGCCAAGGCCACAGCCAGCCCTCCCCGTCCTCCTCCCAAACACTCAGTGACTCAGACCTGAGAGTAAGGCAATCCCATATGAGCTCCTAGCCCACCCAGCCTGTGCCCAGAGTGGGGAGAAAGGGCCATGTTTGCAGTCCTTGAAACGTAGGGCTCTCCTGGACACCCGATCCGCCTCCTTGGGCCTGGCGGGGGTGGGGGTGGGGGTGGGGATGTAATATGAGAGCCTCCCTCTGATTGGCATCCTCACCGTCTGAAGCTCAGACACCACCTCCAGGAGCTCTTCCTGCAGCTGCTGCTCCAGATCCTTACTCTGGGGAGGAGGGGAAAAGCGACAGAATCACTGCCCAGTGCGGCACCCACCGCTGTCCTGGGATGGTCACCGCACCTCAGCTGGGCACTCAAGGCTCCCCCTATCCTGACACCCATTTGGTCCCTTAACCCTCCCAGCCCTGATGCCTCTGTATTGCGTACCCACAGGCTGCCCTTGATAGATCCTGAGGCCATTCACACCTCCTAGACCCAGGGTCAGGGCCTTACCTTCTTTTTTTTTTAATTTTTTTAAAAAATATATTTTATTGATTTTTTACAGAGAGGAAGGGAGAGAGAGATAGAGAGTTAGAAACATCGATGAGAGAGAAACACCGATCAGCTGCCTCCTGCACGCCCCACACTGGGATCGAGCCTCCAACCCAGGCACGTGCCCTGACAGGGAATCAAACCGTGACCTCCTGGTTCATAGGTCGACATTCAACCATTGAGCCACACCGGCCAGGCAGGGCCTTACCTTCTTTCTTTTCTAAAAAAAATTATTTTTATATTTTTATTGATTTCAGAGAGGAAAGGAGAGGGAGAGAGAGAAACATCAATGATGAGATAGAATCATAGATTGGCTGCCTCCTGCACACCCCCCACTGGGGACCGAACCCACAACCTGGGCATGTGCCCTTGAACCCTTCGTCCGAAGGCAGATGCTCTATCCACTGAGCAAAACCAGCCAGGGCATGGGCCTTACCTTCTTGACTATGCGCCCCACATCCTCCGCAATGTGACTCAAACGCTGGACCAGTGGCCCGGCCAGCACCTCGCTGAGGGCAGCGCTGTCCCGGCTCTGCTGCCGAGTCTGCTGCAGCAACACGGCCCAGCAGTGCAAGGATGAGAGGAGGGTCGGTTCCTTCCTGGGGACAGAGGGGCACTCAGACTGGGAGCAGGGCTTGAGCCCGGGCACGGCCATCCTGCCAACCGGGACCTACCGGAAGCTTTGATACTCGCGGCTGCTGCCCCCCAGGCGGCCTCCTCGGCTGGAGAAGCGCTCGGCCAGCTTGTCCAGGCCCCGGGAGTACTCTAGCTCCACCTCGGCCCTGCGCCGCATGAACTCCGACAGCTCCTGCAGCAGCTCCCGCCGCAGCTCCCCTTGCAGCTCCAGGCAGCGCAATTGCTCGCTCAGCTGCGAGCGCATCTCTGTGGGGAAACAGTGGCTCAGGCCTGGGCAGCAGGCTGTCCTGTCTGCCCTGAGGGTGGTGGTTGGGGCAGGAGGGGAAGAAGGAGGCCCCCAGGGAGAAGTTCCAGGTTCAGACGTCCAGCTAGCTCAGATCAGTCCTGAAGGGAGGGACCTCTGGGCTGAGGCTAAAGGGAACCAGCCAGGCCCAACTGGTTGAAGAGGAACAGGAAGGCTATTTCAGGGAGAGGGGAGAGCCATGCAAAGGGCCAGGGGTGAGAGGGAGCACGGCAGATCCAGGAGCCAGATGTGATGGTGAGAACATAAAGCTGCCCTAGCCCCATCTTGCCCTGTCCCAGCCAGACGCCATTCACTTAGGCTTCCCATAACTCCCCGGTTTCTGGAAAGCCCCAGAATTGCTTCCCTTGCCACTTCCTGCCCCTTAGATGCCCAGGACCCCAGGCAAAACAGCCTCCCTACAAAAGCAGACACACGGGGCTGCACAGCATGGTGGCTGCGGCGTTCTGCCAAATCTGCAGTGAACTTGTGGCCAAGGCAGCCTCATGGCCAAGGCCAACAGCCGCGGGGGGTGGGGGTGGGGCAAAGGGGGGGTGTTGGTCAGAGCTGACAAGTGAAGGGAGTGAGGAAGCTGGCCTGTCTTCTGTCCCCAATTCCAACTCCTGATCACCCACGGCAGGACACCCCCAGTCCCACCTCCCTGCAGACAGAGCCACACCCGGGGCCCCCACTCTGCTGGCTTTTGACACCTTATCACTGGCTTGATTAAGCAACGCTGCTTTCCCCACACAGACCTACAGCCAAGAACCGCCTGAATGACGAGCTGAAGCAACGGCCGCAAACACTTTTGCCACCCACCGCGTGCCCAGGTGGGAACTGGGGCTCCTGGGTAAATAAGTCACTGTCCTGGCTTCTGGCAAGCAGGTCACCCACTTACTAATCTCTGTCCATGTGCCTCAGGAGGGACATTAAGTGCTTTCTTCATTCCGCAGAAAGTTGACTACATACCCAGTTTGCGCCAGGCGCGTTCTGGCTGCAGAGAGGGCTGACCGAGCGCCTGCCCTCATGGAGCTGAGATGGGAATGGGGAACATACAGCTAGTGAACGGACCAGAGCAGGGGGCCGGGAAGGGTTCTTTTAGAGGAGGGTGGTCAGGAACAAGTGACACTGGAGGA
>NW_006293237.1:332225-335816 GCF_000327345.1 Myotis davidii | reverse complement strand
CAGTGTGGCTGGCCAGCGGTGCCAGGGGAAGTGAGGGAGTCTGAGAGGCCAGTGGGGGCACGGGGAGCCTAGGCCAGGGGACTCCCGGCTGAGGCCAAGGGAAAGGGCAGCCACAGCCCCCTTGGGCTGCTGTGGGGAGCCTAGGAGGAGGTCAAATGCCAGAGGGAAGTGCCCAGCCCAGTTGGCCGCTACTGCACCAGTCCGGGGAAAAGACAATAAGCGCTCGGTCCAGGGAGCCAACCTGCAGGATTGGTGAAGGGGCAGGACTGGGCTGGCTCTTTGAGAGGACTCCACTGTGAACAGTTCAGTCCTGGTACCATTTGGATTTCTGTGCCGCCAGTGACTTCCCAGGGGTGTGGCGTGTGGAGCAGCCTCAGTGGGTCCTGCCTGCTGGGCACCCCCATCTCCAACTCTGATCCCCCTTTGTGGAACATCCCTTCCTATTCCCAGCCCCTGGGTCTCTCTCCCTGACTCCAGGTACCCCAGATGTGGCTGCATGCATAACTAGTCCCTCGACCCCTTCACCCCCACCACTGCCTCAGTGATGGGCACAGGGGCCACAGTCCGCACACTCTCACTAAAATTACTGAAAACATGCCCGGCCAGCATGGCTCAGAGGTTGTGTCAATCTATGAACCAGGAGGTCCCGGTTCGATTCCCGGTCAGGGCATATGCCTGGGTTGCGGGCTCGATCCCCAGTGTGGGGTGTGCAGGAGGCAGCCGATCAATGATTCTCTCTCATCATTGATGTTTCTACCTCTCTCTCTCCCTCTCCCTTCCTCTCTGAAATCAATAAAAAATATAATTAAAAATAAATAAAATAAAATTAGTGAAAAGGTGCTCTTTTTCCACCAAGGGGTCAAGCTGGGTAAATGGAAGCCTGGGGAAGGCAGGGGTGGGGGGTGAGGGGCAACTTCCTGACAGTGAAATCAATGCAGACCAGGGCAGAGGCAAGCAAGACAGGGTCTTTCTATCATCTGAGGCTGGGCTCCAGTGGCTGACTCTCAGCTCCGCAGGCCAGGTGGAGCACCTTCATTGATTCGGGGTAACATTTGTGAATAAAAGTAAATTGCATTTCATTGTGAGAAACGTCTGAGACCTCAAAGCTCACCTCATCTTCCTCTGGCATCTGCCCCGCCTTCCCAGAGCAACAGCTCCCTGGGGACAATGACAGTTCTGAATGGACCAGCCTGCCACACTGTTTCATTTATTCTTCAGGGCAGCCTTGCCTGGATCAGGATCCAGACATGCGCACTGGCTGGTGTCAAGTAGGAGACTTGGGAATGAGCGCTCTCTAAGCACCAAGACCTGGTGCCTGGTCCCAGCCTTGAGGCTATGTCTCTGTCCACCTCTCAGATCTCAGCTCAGACGCATGCATCAGAGAACCCTTCCCTGACCGCTCCCCAAACTAGGACTGGCCCTCTTCCCACCCCCTTTCTAGACATCCGGGCTTTCCCTTTATAGTGGTCAGATTCATAATTAAAACTGTGTGATGTCACCCATCCAGTGTTGCTCAATGGTTGAGCATCAACCTATGAACCAGGAGGTCACGATTCAATTCCCGGTCGGGGCACATGCCCGGGTTGCAGGCTTGATCCCCAGTGTGGGGTGTGCAGGAGGCAACCGATTAATGATTCTCTCATCATTGATGTTTCTCTCCTCTCTCTCTCTCTCTCTCTCTCTCCCTCCCTCCCTCTCTGAAATGAAAATGTTATTTTAAAATAAAAATAATTGCCCTGGCCAGTTTGGCTCAGTGGATGGAGCGTCAGCCTGCGGACTGAAGGGTCCCAGGTTCGATTAGGTCAGGGGCATGTGCCTTGGTTGTGAGCACATCCCCAGCGGGGAGTGTGCAGGAGGCAGCTGATCGATGTTTTCTCTCCCATTGATGTTTCTAACTCTCTATCCCTCTCTCTTCCTCTCTGTAAAAAATCAATAAAATATATTTTAAAAAAATAATAAAAAAAATTGTGTGATGCCTTATTTACTAGATATCTCTGAGCTATAAGGACGGAAGTGACTGGTTCTCTTTTACTCAGCAAAAGAAACAGAATAGATGCATAGAAAACATCTGTCATAAGGAAGGATGGAATCCACTGTGCTTGGGCCCCACCAGCACTTCCTGTGAGCAAGGCCTAGGTCTCACTTCTGCTGACAAGCAAAGCAGAAGAGAAGATGGCCTCCCGACCACGACTCTGCTGACCTGTCAGAATTTAGGGTGCCAAGACAGTGATCCTGTTTTCTAGCCTGGTAGGAAGTTTCTTTTGTCGGTGATGGGGGTGGGGGGCAGGGAACAGAAGCTAAAATCATCGGAGGGCCAGAGCAGATAAGGAACATCTGAAAGACAGCCACACTCAAACTCCCAATTTTTCCGTGTCAATTAACTGAACCATATTTGCTGACTGAAGAGTTTCCAAAGTCCTTCAGCCCACCTCGTGGCATTTTGAGGAAGCAGGATGAGAAGCATTCCCTTCATCTTCAAAATGATGAAGGTGAGGCTAGGCGAGCTGGCTCACCCTCACCATTGCCTCACGCTGGCTCTGGGTGGAAGGCTGCCTCTCTAAGGTGAGGAGGACTCGGGCATATTTTAGTATCAATTGCTTGCATTGATAATTATGTTGCAACCTGCATCTCTGTGTTAGAAGAAACTTCAGGGGTCATTTCACTGGACCTCCTAGGAGCTGTAGGTGCCGTGTGACTGCGTGCAAGTCACGGCTCCTCTGAGCTTCAGTTTCTTCCATCGGCAAACAGAGCGATGGAGAATGATATCTGGGGGTCGCACAACTAAAGACACTGAGAAATTTTATGATCCCCAAACTGCCGGTGCTTTTGGATGTTACTCTCTTCCCTTTGCAGGAGTCACCACACCCTAAATAAAACCCCTAAATAAAACCACAGAAGTTGTCGACTAAGAATTTGCAAAGCTGATTTGCATGTGATTTGCACAGCGTGTTTATCGGCGCCCAAAGAGGTCTACTCTTCAGAAGGCTGTGAGGCTGGCCCTGATGAATCTCTCAGGACAAGACTCACTGTGCCCGCTTGATCCAGAAATAGTGGCCCTAGCTCTGAGCCATCTCAGTGCCCAAGGGAAGGCAAAGGGGCTGGGCGACAGGGACTGAAGTGGTTTAAGGACAAAGCCATCACTAATACATCCACCGAGGCGCTCGGACTTCCTTACCGGCCCCCCCTCAGCAAAGACAAAGTGTTCGATCTCATTCTGGCTAGAATGCCACTTTCTGGGGGGTCACCTTGGTGCACCCAGAGGCCCCATTCTCTTCTCCTTGGGTGAAGTGCAGGGAGAACCCAAGAGGGCAGAAACCAAAGAAAGGGAGTGATGGAGGAGGAAAAGGAGGATGGAAGGGGATGGAAGGGGAAGGAAGGGGTGACGGTCAGGGGGCTCAGGCTCCCTCCTTCAACATCCCCTGAGGTCACTGGGGGAGGATACCGGGCCCTGGGCCAGCAGCGGGACTTTTGGGGCTCCCCTACAGCCTTGGGTCCCCGCAGGGAACTGGACCGGAAGAGCCCATCGCCCTCTCACCTTTTATTTGCGTCTCATACTCGGCCTGCAGCCCCCGCTCCCGGCCCAGCTTCCCC
>NW_006293237.1:330135-332183 GCF_000327345.1 Myotis davidii | reverse complement strand
GGGCTGGGGCCTTGCCACCCCTCCCGCTGGGCGCTAGGCCACACCTGGGCCGCCTTGTGCCCAGAGCTCTCCTGCCAAGCAGCCAGGGCCAGTGTGAGAGCCCCAAAGTGCCCAGCAAGCTGGCACCCTCTGGCTGCTGACCTGCCACTTCTAAAAGGCTGCCTGGCCACCACTGCCATACAGCACTCTTCACAGCATGGTCACTGGCCCTCAATGCTAGGAGCTGCTCCAGGCCCTGGACTTCCTTGAGTCAACAGCTTCCCCCAGAACCTTAGGGTTTTAAGATGGAGCCCACCCTTCCCAAGTCACAGCCCTAAGGGATAAGTGCAAGGAGCCTGGAGAACCGGGTGCAACGTTCCCAGGGTGGGCTGGGAAGGAAGGTCAGCACCAGAGGATAGAACCTCAGCCGTTGTTCCCTCCAGCCCACCTCTGAGGGGGACAGCAGTGCTCAGCTAAGGTTCCCCTTTTGCTCCACCCCATGGGGAGGAACAAGCCTTGTTTCCCCATAGGTGGTTACCACTTCCTGCTGCCGGAAGAGACTCTGTCTCCTTTCCCCTGCAGCTTGCACCTGTCCTGTCCTAGGCTTGGGGGTGGGGGTACAGCCTTCCCCCTGCCCCTTCAGAGCAAGCCTGAGGGTAAGCCTGCCCCCCCTTATCCAGGGGTACTGTAGTTCCCTGCACCCCTCTCTAGCAACTCAAAGCCACAGGGCAACAGCTTTCCTCCAGCAAATGGGGAAGGCAGGAGCAGGTGGCAGGTGACATGCCAGACTATACCACTGTCTTCAGTTGGGTGGGAGGGAAATCCCTGGGGTATAGATGCTGGGAGAGGAGTGAGGCTTGTGCTCAGGGAGGCTGGTTTGTAGGCACTCGTGCGAGGGGTCCAGGCCTTTGTGTGCAGGGATATCAAAGTCAGGCTCTGTACACGTGTGAGCACATGTGACCTAGACCTGCAGCCCTTTGGGAGGGCGGGGCAGGGGTGCAGGTACTTCCTGCCTTTCAACTATAAGCAATTCTCTTACCCAGAAGGGGAAAACATACCTCCTCAGCTTGCTGCCCACCCCCCCTCCCCCAGTACCAAGGGCCTTCTCTAGGATGTTGTGTGTCCATGAGGCTGGGGCTGGGAGGCTGGGGAGCTGGCCAAGTTCCAGCAGTCCCAGGACCTGGGCCTCCAGCAGCAGGTCTCAGCTGTACCAACTGTTCGGAGCCTCTCCTGCCCCCTCCTGCAGCAAGGGTGCCCCCACCCCTGAAACTGCTCCTGTGTCAGGAACCCATCAGCAAACTCCAACACACCTTCCCCGCTTTTCTCCATCCGAGCCCTGAGTGATCCCCAAAAGCCCCTCAACCACCCAACAGAGCCTAGCGGAGGGCTCAAGCCCCCAGGAAGCTGCTGATGAACTCATCTCAGCCCCTACTTTCAAATGCTCTCCTCAGTCCTTTTCTGACTCCAGAAATGCTGACGCAATGCCCCATCCAGCCACTGCTTTAAAACCTCAAGTAATTAGCTCTAGCTTTTAGGACACTTGTTTGGCATTTAAGGCCTTAACTAGCCTCAGTTCTATTGTTCCCAGAGAATTCAAAATCCCATTATCCTGCATTAGGCAAGGACCAGATCTGTGGGACCTTGCTAAACCTGTTAATGAGTGCAGTGTACACTTGGTCCTGAGGGGTGACCACAGGGCTGACGTGGTCAGATCTGCTGCATGGCTGACAGAGCAGAGGGGAGATGAGATAAAAGGTGAGGTTGTTACAAGCAGTCCACATCAGAGCAAGAATTGGGCCGTGAGGCCCCTCCTATTTACCTACAAATCAGCTCTCCAGAAGTTTAACAATGAGGTGCAATGTTATGCACCTCAGTGTATAGGCTCTGGGGGTGGGGGGCGGTGGAACGCCCCCGCAGCGTATCCCAGCCACATGGCGAGAGGGTAAGGGAGCCTGCCTTCCCTCCATCAGCCTTCCACCCACAGCTCGGTTCATAAGAATGGAAGCGGCCCCTCCCAGAGGAAGGTGCTACAGAGGCGAGGAAGTGCTGGGCCCCATGGGCCATTCGGG
>NW_006293237.1:326919-329996 GCF_000327345.1 Myotis davidii | reverse complement strand
AGAACAAAGCGCCGCCTGAACCAGCGAGCGAGCGGCAGTGCGCAGACGCAACCCTCAGACCTTACCCCCGCCCCCTAGCTTCAGCTACCCCGGCTGCCTGCTGATCACGTGTCGGGCGCCAGCCAATGAGAAGCGAGCTCTAGCCCAATGGCGAAAAATTCAGCCAGACGGGGGAACAGCGTGCCATCTGCAGTAACAGGGCCATAAGGTAGTGACAGCTCAGGAGTGCTGAGCTTCCCTAGGAGGTGGGCAGCCCAGACAGCCTGCTCTGGGGCTAGGAGCAGCAAGTGATGGCGCTGCAGCCAGAAAAAAGGGCACAGGAACAAATTTGGGGGTTATAGTGAAGCTGTGAAAAATAGAAGGCTTATATTCTGCATGAAATGACAGTATGCATTTGTCAAAATCCATAGAGGGAAATGTAAACCCTGGACTATAGTTAATAATGTATCAATATTGGCTTATCAATTCAATTGTAACAAATGTAACACAATACTAAATGTTAATAGGGGAAACAGGGTTTAGATGGGGTGTGTGGAAAGGCCACACTATCTGCTCAGTTCTGTAAACCTAAAACTACTAAAAATAAAGTCTATTAATTATTTTTAAATTAAGGCTTAGGTTAGGAAGTAGATTCAAGGGACACAGGATCCACTGACCTTTCGGATGCAGGAGACGGAGGAATCAAAAACAGTTGCCAGAACTTCAGCAACTGGGTAGCTGGTTGGGCCATTATCCAGATAGGACATCAGTGGAGAAGCCCGATGAGCAGTTGGACTTAGGCATCTAAAGCCCAGCAAGGCAGTGAAGAGCAGGGCTCAGAAGGCAGATCATCTGTCTCCAAGGTGGGGGTGGCTCCCAGAACTCCAAGGTCTCCCTCCCTAGCGCCCAAAGATGCTGAAAGCCATCAGACTTGGGAGTTCCACCTCCAAAGCCCACACGAAGCTACTCGGACTTTCCAGGATGCGCTGTGCCAAAGGGTCATGAGGTCCAGCCCCACAGGGACACAGAGGGGCCTGAGAGAGGCAA
This sequence comes from Myotis davidii, assembly GCF_000327345.1. Classification (NCBI taxonomy): domain Eukaryota; kingdom Metazoa; phylum Chordata; class Mammalia; order Chiroptera; family Vespertilionidae; genus Myotis; species Myotis davidii. Next base: position 328,970 of record NW_006293237.1, on the reverse strand, counting down.
TCCCCCACAAATGCGCACACTCGCACACACAAACCGCCCCCTGGGTGAAGTTTATTGTATAACCTCGGGTGAGGATGGGAGGGCCAGGGCAGGGAGAGGAGGCTCTAGGAAGCTGAGTCGGAGGCCTCTGAGCTGTCCTTGACATCGGTGCTCTCTGTGGTCTCGCTGACCTCGCTGAGGTCCTTGCTGTCACCACCGCTGTCCTCGGCAGCCAGGCCCTTCTCCTCACGACCGGGCTCTCCTGAGCTGGGCAGTGAGTTGCCCTTGTTCTCCGCCTTGTTCTCGATGGCGCCCAGCACTGTGTGCCTGCCCTTCTCCTTCAGCTCCAGGTGCCGCCTCAGCTGCCACCAGAAGCCCAGGGAGAAGCAGGAGGAAGATGACAGGGCCTAAGTATCCAGACCATGTAGGCCCTCTCTGGCTGCCCAAGGGAGCCTGTGTCTGTCACTTGCTGGGGGCAGAGGGGAAAATGAGAGGCAGCAGGGCCAGGGAGGAAACACAGGACTGCATTGAGTTGAATCCTGGCTTTGCTCTCCCTGGGGCTGTTTTCTCTCCTGTAAAGGGAGTATGCTCATGCCTCCCTCATCTGGGCTGCTGTAGGACTTGACTTTCTCCTCAGCCCTGTTGTGTCTTACCCCTGAGCCTTGGGGCCGGCCATGGCTGTCCCCAGGCCCCCACTGCTATCCTGGAGCCCTCATTCTCAGTGCATCCAGGGGCCTCCCTCCCTTGCCTCTCACACCACGCCTCACAGTGGCGCAGGCTTCTTCCTGAGAATGGAATCTTGTGGCCTCCTTCAAAGCCCTGACAAAGACCAGCTCCCTACCTGACAGCTGGGGAAACTGAGGTGATGAGCACCAGGACTCCCAGCAACGTAGCCACAATGGCTAGCACCTGATCCATCTTGTCTCTAGCCCATCACAGGCCTCCTACTGTCTCAGGGCCCCTGGGAGCTTCACCTTCCCTCCAGCAGGGGCTCCCCTACTTACCTTGCTCTTCTTTATCTGTGGGGACTGTGGCCCTGGCCCCCTTAGACTTACCTCATCGGCCATCTGGGTGAGATCCCGCTTCATGGCATACGCATCTTCCCCATCTGCGTAGTATTTGGGTTCCACTTCACTGATCCTGTGGGCAGGGGTTGGAGAGAAGGAGGACAACCCGAGAATCAGGGGTCAAATTCTCCTCGGCCTTCTGGCATCATATGCTAATGGGGCAAGATGTCATTTCCACCCAAAGGACCCTTTTGCAGACAAGCCCCATTTCCAACACACAGCCTTCCCTCTGCCCTGTCAAGCAGTAAGTAGTACCCAGCGCCTTTATCCCTCTCCCCACTCCCCGGGTCCTGCCATGGTCCTGCATATCCTAACCTGGTTACCAAGATCTTTCTGTGGCTTCTTGTGAGCTGAAGCCCTGAATTTAACCATCCTCTTCCCTCCCTGCCCTGCTCCCTGTCACTTACCGAGAATGCACTGTCGGTCCCTATGCCTCGCAATTGGAACGGGGAGGAGGGTGCTGCACCCTTTGTTCCTGACAGGCACTGCCAGGCGTGGCCCTGGCCCGAGCTTTCACTGGAGGTGTGCCTGCAGACTTGGGCATCTGCCACTGAAAGGGGGCCTGGACTCGATGGCCTAAAAAGTCCCTGCCATACCTAAGCCCCTGGAACGGTTGATCAGAGGTATCAGCATTTGGGTCAAAGACTGCTCCTCAGATTTTTATCACTGTGGGGAGGACAGGAGGCCCACAGGTGCACCTCTGCCCTTCACATCTGTCACATCCACCCAGGCCCTGACGCCCCCACCGAGGCGATGGAGGTGTTGCAGGGCCATATGCTCTGCCCTAGTTGCATTACCCTGAACTTTTCAATGTGTTTAATAAAAAAAATCTGAATGCAGCCCACCCAGAATCGTGCGTGCCTTCCTGCACAGCCTCACATGGGAACTCTAGACCAGCAGGTCCCATAGGTGGCCACCAGACATGTGGCCCCTTGAGACATGCTGCCAGTGTAAAACACACCGGAATCTAAAGACTTAGCAAAACAAAAGAGGATGGCCTGACCG
>NW_006293237.1:323317-326744 GCF_000327345.1 Myotis davidii | reverse complement strand
GTGCCTGTGTTGCTGGCGCATCCCCAATAGGGGGTGTGCAGGAGGCAGCTGATCGATGTTTCTCTCTCATCGATGTTTCTAACTCTCTACCTCTCTCCCTTCCTCTCTGTAAAAAATCAATAAAATATATTAAAAAACAAAAAACAAAAAGAGGATGTAAAGTAACTCAATAATTTCTTATATTGGTTACCTGTTCAAATGAGAAGAATATGGATTTATTGGGTTAAATAAAGTAAATTATTAAAATGAAAAAAAATATATTGTTCCTCAAATGCCCTTCACAACAGTCCCTTCTCATCCTCCACCAAACTGAGGCTGAGTTCTGTCTCAGGGGGTTCCTACATGGGCAGCCCACCCAGCCTCACTTTCAAGTAGCTTTTGCCATCATGTATTGGGTGCGTCGATTCCCTGCCAGGCTCTCTCTGTCCTGTGCCGGGCATACAGAGACTCCAATGTCCCTGAGTGGACCCACCCTCGTCCACCAGGACGCCCAGGGCTCTAGGTCAGCGGGCGCTAACCTTTCGGATCTCACGGACCACCAGGGGTCTGCGGAACACCGGTTGGCGACTGCTGCGATCCCTCTGCTCCCCAGGCTGACGGCACATCCTACCTGGATGTGCCTAAGCTTCTGTAGCAGCACATTCTCCTTTCTTCTGGTCCCATTGGATGCTTTTAGGTACCTGGCCACTTTGAGTTCTATTCCTAGGCTTCTGCTCATGTCCTGAGTCCTCATGTATACTCCCGAGTAGCCCACGTGCTCTTCACCACACTGCCCATCATCTGCTCTCGGCCACCATCAAGCAATCGCTCCTCCACCCAGCAAGACACACCACACATCCTCCTGCATCACACAATCCTTGGGCAGATGGCAGCAGGCAAGTGCCGTTGCCACTGAGAATGGAGGAGGCACCCTGGCAATGTGTGTGGAGTCCAGGACCTGCTCCCCATCTCAGCTGTCCCTGCCCCCCAGCCCGGAAGGCAGCTCAGTCCATCTCAGCCACATGCATGAGCCAGCCAGACCTGGGACCACCCCACTCCATTAGAAAAATCTAGATCTACTTACTGAAAGTTGAGGGTGTTGGAATAGAGGTGCAGGGCGGCCCGGTTACTGCAGGGGAATAAGGCAGTGCTAAGCTGCACAGGTTCGGCCAGGCAGGGACAGCACGTCGAGGTCCTGCCCCTTTTCCTAGTGCCCCCTCCCAACTAATCCCACTCCCCAGATCTTCTCCAAAAGCCAGGGCACCCCCAAGACCCACATCAACACAGTATCTTCTCCCCACTCCTCCCTTCCCTCGGCCCCGGCTTCCACCTCTTCCTGACATGCAGGGAGACGTATTTGGCATTGAAGTTCTCGATCATGGCTCGGGAGGCCTGGTCCATCAGCTTCTGAGCCAGGCCAAGGCGCCGGTGGGAACGCTTCACGGCCTGGAGGAAGAAGGCTAGGAACTTGAGGGCTGCCCCATCTAACCCTACTTCCGCCCCCATCAAAGCCTGCGTGGGCCCTACGCACCAGTGAGGTGATATGTCCGTGGGGCACATCATCTGGGTCCTCTTCCCTATATCAAGAAGAAAGGAGAGAGGTTAGCAAGGAGCCTGGTGAAGACGCAGCCACCCCCACCTCCCGGCACATGCGCATGGCAGGACCATGTGCCGGGAGGTAGCCCCAGATCTGGGGTGGCAGGAGAGCTGGGACTCTCAAACCCCTCACCGCAGCCAAAAGACATGTGTAGTGTCAATGGAGTGCAATGGAATATGGTTCGGTGATAAAAAGAAATGCGCTAGCAAACCATGAAAAGACATGGAGGAACCTTAAATGCACATTACTAGGTGAAAGAAGCCAATCTGAAAAGGCTACCTCGTTTCTGATTGCAGCTAAATGACATTCTGGGGAAAGGCAAATCAAAACTATAATGAGATACCACCTCCCACCTGTTAGAGTGGCCATTATCAACAAGACAAGCAATGACAAGTGTTGGAGAGGCTGTAGAAAAAAGGGAACCCTCATCCACTGCTGGTGAGAAGGTAGACTGGTACAACCACTATAGAAAGCAGTCTGGCAATTCCTCAAAAATTTAAGAATAGAGCTACCATATGACCACAACCCAGTAATCCCTCTCCTGGGTATAGACCCGAAAAACTCTGACCCTAACCCTAACCCGGCCAGTGTGGCTCTCTGGTTGAGTGTTGACCTATGAACCAGGAGGTCACAGTTCAATTCCGGTCAAGGCACGTGCCCAGGTTGCAGGCTCGATCCCCAGTAGGGGGCGTGCAAGAGGCAGCCGATCAATGATTCTCTCATCATTGATGTTTCTATCTCTCTCTCCCTCTCCCTTCCTCTCTGAAATCAATAAAAATACATTAAAAATTTTTAACTGAAAACTGAACTTAAAAGAGTCTAGAAATTAATTTAAAAAAAAACAACCCAGACAGCATCCACCAGACACGTGCAGTGCTGGTGCCCCCACCCCTGTGGAAGATCCATGCCCCATCCCCCAGCTCCCACACCAGGCTTCTCTCCCTCCTTGGTAACTCACATTTTGGCCAGGACATACCCCACAATCTTCCCATTCTCATCCTCAGCGATGTAAGAGAGCTGGGTGACAGGGAGGAGAAAGAAGTCAGAGAACAACTTCCTGTCAGAGGCGAGGAGCCCTTAGCAGCCACCTAGTCCCATGGCTCGCTGTGTGCATGACAGACAGAAGTCCCTCCAGTGGTAAGTTCAGTAACAGCTCTTGACCTCCAGGCCAAGTGCCTTGGTTTCCCCATACCACACTCTGCCCTGTCGTAGGCAGGGAGAGGACAGACACAGGTGGGAATCCTGCCCCTCCCTTGGCCCAGTCCTTAAGCTCCCCACCCCAGCTGAGAGCACCCACTCCTCCCAAACGGACGCCCGGTGTCCCCGGTCCCCTAATCCAGCTGCCCACCTGGGGCCAGGAGAGGCCATGGTAGAAGTAGTACTTCATTTGGTAGTTCTCTGGCAGGCACAGCAGATTGCAGTGCTGCATGTTCATCAGGTCCTCTGGCTGCGGGAGGAGGGCATGGGAATGCGGTCAGACGAGGGGCTGCAGTGAGTAAAGCAGGCCCGGGTCCTGTCAAAGCCCGCTCGCTGTCTATTCACTGACATTCCGCCCCCCCTCGCTCCCGCCCGCCTTACTCCCGCAGGGCTGGGCGGGCCTGTCTTTACACCGGTCTGGCCCACAGCCACTATGCAAAAATCGTCTGTTCCTGGAATGAATGTGGGTGCAAGGGGAGCTCCCAGACACCATCCAACTGAGCCCGGACATCCCGCAAAGACGGGGTTTGCAGCCCCGACCCCCTCTCCGGGTAGGTCCGGCCCCCTCTTCGTGTAGGTCCAGCCCCACGGGCACGATGGCCTTCACCAGCCCCGCACAGGGCGGCCGGCCCGGGACACTAGGCCCCTCAAGAG
>NW_006293237.1:322670-323105 GCF_000327345.1 Myotis davidii | reverse complement strand
GGGGCGGGGACAGGGACAGTGGATCAGCGGCTCAGCAGAGCGGCCAGCATCTCTTCGCACATGGCTAGGCACCGCGGCACGTGGAAGCAGCCTGCGGGGAAAGGCGAGATGGCGAGTTGGGAGGGCCGGGGTCAGCCAAATTTCCAGAGCTCCCGAGGCCCCACCCAGTCTCCCACTCACCTTTGAAAGGACCTCCCTTGATGGTGAGGGCGACCGACCCATCTCGGTTTAGGTAGCCAAACCACTCCCCATGCTCAGGATCGCGAAACTGGAATAACAATGACACAGTGACAGCCAGCACCTACAGGAGCTGTCCATATGAGACAGGCCTGGGGAAGGGCTTCTCACTGCCCCACTGCTCCGCGACCAGGGTCAGGGCTGCGGTTGACCCCAGGTAACATGGCTCCAAGATCAGTGCTCAGCGTAGTGGTCAAA
>NW_006293237.1:320710-322603 GCF_000327345.1 Myotis davidii | reverse complement strand
CTTTCCCTTCCTGCCAGGGGGGTGGGGAGGATGAAGGTCTGCAGTTGTTTAACCCACTGAGGGAAAGGGCCACAGGCTGTTAGATGGAACACTAGGGGATAAACCAACAAGAACCCTGCTTGGGGATGACGGAAACACTGTATCTTGTTCAAATGCCATCTCTAGCTCTTGGAAATATATTCCTTAAATGTAACTTCAGACAGTTTAAACTGGTGGCCTCTAACACATGTTCTTCATGAATGCATTCAGTATTAAGATACAGTGGGGCCTTGACTTACTAGTGTCCCGAATAACGAGTTTTTCGAGATGCGAGCCGTCTCTTGGCGGATTTTTTGCTTTGAGTTGCGAGCTAAAATTCGGGTTACGAGCCAGCTTCAGATACCCCACCGCTAGTTGGCGCAGCGAATGTCACAGTGAACGCCACAACATCAGCCCAGCATCACGTGTCTCACTCGTTCACTTTAAGATTTGACATACGAGTAATTTGAGTTACGAGCTCCGTCACAGAACGAATTAAACTCGTAAGTCCAGGCCCCACTGTATAGCCTTGCCCTGGCCAGTGTGCCTCAGTTGGTTGGGTGTCATCCCTTGCATGGAAGGGGTGCTAATTGAATTCCCAGTCAGGATGCACGTCAGGGTTACAGGCTCTATCACCAGTAGGGGCTGTGCAGGAGGCAGCCAATTGATGTTTTGCTCACACATCGATGTTTCTCCCTCTCCCTTCCTCTCCCTTTAAAAAAATCACTAAAAAAATATTTTTAAAGACATAGCCTTGAGTCTCATGATTTCCTGGTTTGGAAGTAGTGATGAGCTTGTGCTATACTTGAGATGCCTCTCTAAGTACAGTGTAACATGAACATATTTGGGGTTTCTATTGGTGACAAAGTCAGGTGCTGCTACTGTGGTCACTGCCTCCATTCATAATGGGAGTAAATGCTGGGTTTCAGTTAGTGCTTAGTAAAAAATAAAGGTGTAATTTTCCCTCCAGTTTTAAAGCCTGTGGACCCGAGAATAAGACCCCCTGCAGGTTCTTGTCTCCTTTGCTGGGTCCCCTATTCCCTCCTCTCCTGTATTTTTAAAAGCTTACTCTGTGTCCTGGTTTCCAGTATCATCTATATTCTTATGACACCCAAACAGTCATGGCCCAGACCTTCCCAAATAACTAGACTATGATCATCTGTCCACTGCATCTCCCACCCCAGGCCAGGCCCCCACCCTCACTGGCCAGGATGACAGCTACAGCCTCTGGCTCTGTGCCCCACAGTCTCTTCCTGAAGGCCCAGGACCCAGTAATGCCTAAATCAGAATAGCTAATAACTCTGTACAGACCACCCCCACCACCATTATTCCTTCCCACAGCTCCTGACCTTGCTTTATTTTCCATAGTTCCCATCGCCATCTGTGCTTGCTTGTTCACTAGTTTATAGTCTGTGTCCCCCACCCTCCCCACTGAAACATGAGCTCCAGGGGAGCAGGGACTGCTTTGTTGACTAAACAGAGGGCACTGGGGGGACCTCCAGGAACTCTCAGATCAGCTGAGGGACCACATTCAATGAAGCAGAGAGTAGGGGGTGTGGGATGGGCCACCCTATCCCTGCCCACCCTCCTCCCACTGCCCAGGAAAGCCTGGCCCTGGCCTGCCCAGGGAAGAATGACTGCCCACTGTCTCTCCCACGCCCTTGCCCAGCCCATCAAGGGCTGTGGACCAGGAAGCAGCACTTACCCGGCGGAAGGTGTACTCAGCCACCTGGTAGAAGAGGTGCAGTAAGGCAGGGTCCCCACTGTCGCTGTAGCCCATAAGGAAGGCAATCATGGCTTCGCTGTGCGGCCACCAGAGCTTCATGGCCCACTCCAGCTGAGAGCAGAGCAGAGGTAGCATCTGAGAGCCCTGCG
>NW_006293237.1:317662-320673 GCF_000327345.1 Myotis davidii | reverse complement strand
AGGAAGGTCACCCTCATCCTTCAGGACCTCGCTCTGACTCCCTCTTGGAGCCTAGTCACAGAATGGACATCTCTGGGGGTTCGAAAGGCTCCTCGGAATAGGACTAGCTTCTTGAGCCAATGCACCCCAAAGGGCAGGGGTGGGTCAGGCTTCTCTTAAACCTTGGAATTGAAACCATGTCTGTCTTGTCAGTCTGTCTAAAGCCCCTCGAACACTCAGCCACCCTCTGCAGATCTCAGCAGGATCAAGACAGAGAGAAAACAGACATAGGGAGCAAATCTGTTCCCCCTGCTGACAACTTAAAATCACCCCGAGAGCCCAGCCAGCAAGGCACAGTGATTGAACATTGACCTATGAACCAGGAAGCCACGGTTCAATTCCCGGTCGGGGCACATGGCCGGGTTGTGGGCCTGATCTCCAGTTGGGGGCGTGCAGGAGGCAGCTGATCAATGATTCTCATCACTGATGTTTCTATATCTCTCTCCCCCTCCTTCCTTTATGAAATCAATACAAATATATATATATATTTTTAAATATATTTATTGATTTCAGAGAGGAAGGGAGGAGGAAAGATGGAAATATCAATGATGAGAGAGAATCATTGATCGGCTGCCTCCTGCACGCCCCCTACTGGGGACCAAGCCCGCAACCCAGGCATGTGTCCTTGGCCGGAATCGAACCCGGGACCCCCCAGTCTGCAGGCTGACACTCTATCCACCGAGCCAAGTCGGCTAGGGCCAAATATATTTTAAAACGTTGAAAACTTTTACTAAAACAAATCACTCAGAGAGCCTTTCAAAGATGAAGGGGACAAGTGTCTCTGCATCGGCATTGTCTGTGCTCCCTAGTGGCCTCCCTGTGCACATAAGGTTGAGGACCACTGGCACAGAAGTCGAGAACTTACCACTGGGGTCACACTGGGCAGGTTCACTGCTGAGCCCCGAGTCCCCCTCTATGAATTAGGTGATGGCGCCCTAGCCGGCTTGGCTCAGTGGATAGAGCATTAGCCTACGGACTGAAGGATCCTAGGTTCAATTCCAGCCAAGGGCACATGCCTGGGTTGCAGGCTCGATCCCCAGTAGGGGGCGTGCAGGAGGCAGCCAATCAATGATCCTCTCTCATCATTGATGTTTCTATCTCTCTCTCCCTCTCCCTTCCTCTGAAATCAATAAAGAAATGTATTTTTTTAAAAAAAGAAATAGGTCGCCCTGTCCGGTTTGGCTCAGTGGATAGAGCGTCGGCCTGCGGACTCAAGGGTCCCAGGTTCGATTCCGGTCAGGGACATGTGCCTTGGTTGCAGGCACATCCCCGGTGTGGGGTGTGCAGGAGGCAGCTGATCGATGTTTCTCTCTCATCGATGTTTCTAGCTCTCTATCCCTCTCCCTTCCTCTCTGTAAAAATTCAATAAAATATATTTTAAATTAAAAAATAAAAATAATAGAAAAAGAAATAGGTGATGGCAGCAGCCATGAACTACCCAGGACAGAAAGCTTAGAATAGATAAGCATCATGTGGCCCTGGGCGCATTCCTACCTGGGTAGGGCAGAGGCCATCCACATCCTGGAAGTACAAGAGGCCTCCGTGGTCAGGATCCCATCCAGAGCGGAAAGGTAACAATAGGAACTTGTCAATAATGTGGGCTCGAAGTTCAGGGTCACCTTTTCGGGTGGCGTGACGGAGCAGGAACCATCCAGCTTCTAGTGCGTGGCCTGGTGAAGGCTCAGGGTAAGGTAGGCAGTGGATTCTCCCCTACGCAGGGAGGCTCAAGCCCTGTGTTGACCACTGTGCCTGCCTTCCTCCCTAACAGTGGGAGCTGCTCTGAGCTCCCTGCCCCACCCAACAGCCTCTCCCATGCAGAAAACTCACCCCCAGCCCACCCCAGACTACCTCTTGCTGACACCCCAGCCTGGATGGCACCCGGCCCACCCTGCTCCTCACCTGCATTCTGGTGTCTCCCCAGGCAACCGGGGAGTTCCTTGCCATCCTCTGACACATTCTCCAACACAGCCTGCCCATCCCTCTGCCAGGGGAAGAGAAGGGAATTCTGCCTTCAGCCTCCCACCATCCAACCAGAAAGACCCTCCTTCCCTCCATAATCTGCAAGCTTGGGCAAGCCTGGCTCAGAGGTGCGTTTGAGGAGGGGCCAGTTCACTCCCAGGAGTCCAGAAAGCTTGTAACCCTTGCTTTAGGCCTGCCCTCCCCCCTCCAAGAAGGAAAAGGTGAAACACCGAAGAGGACTGGAATCGGACGGTCTGGGCTGCCCACAGAAGCATGGAAGGACTTGGGTCTGGCTGGTTTCCTGCTCTCTGATGTGTCCCAGGCTCTGGCACCCTCCTTCCCTCTTGCCCTCGGCCCTACCCAGCTCCCTGGGCTCTCCACATTTCCAAGGGTCCTGGGCCCAGCCTCCCTATCATTTTTTTGTTTTGTTTTGTTAATCCTCACCCAATAATACTTTCCCATTGACTTTTAGAGAGTGGAAGGGAGGGGGAGAGACAGAGAAACATCGATAAGACACATCTATTGGTTGCCTTCCACACAAGCCCTGACCTGACCAGGCCCAGGGATTGATTGAGCCTGCAACCGAGGTACTTGCCCTTGACTGAATCGAACCCAGGACCCTTCAGTCTGAGGACTGATGCTCTATCCACTGAGCCAAACCAGCTAGGGCAAGCCTCCCCATCTTGAAGGGGACCATCAGGGCCCAGATCGGGGTGGGTGTATGCGGAGGAAGAGCCTGGAGTGGGAGATGCCCCAGTCTGGCAGCTGGCATCAGCCTCCCGCCCCTACCTGGACATGCTGCAGAATCCTCTGGGCGCACCAATCATCCAGTTCTGCGTACTTGCTCGCCATCTCCTTGTCTGCCTCCCCGAGCTGCTCCACCAGGTTGAGCAGCATCATGGGCACCGCCATGGACTCTGAGGCTGGGGCCCCTGGGAGCCAGGGCCGGCCCAGTCCCGATGGGTCTTTCCGCACCCAGTGGACGATCTGATCCATCATCTCCACAGCTTCAC
>NW_006293237.1:314231-317651 GCF_000327345.1 Myotis davidii | reverse complement strand
CACCCACTCACAGGACACCTTTCTCCACCCAGGGCCCACTCCGGGCCTGGGCCCAGGTTGGGTGTGGGGGGCCAGGGTGGATCTGCCCCACCCTGACTCAGAGGCTCCCAGTCTGGGGGTATAGGCCACTCCCAGGCAGTGAGGTTGGGACTGAAAGCATTAAGGGGCCCCAGGAGGAGGGAAAGGCCCCCTTCCAGGTGGAAGCTGGGCAAGGGTTGGCCCCTTTGTGACCAGGCGAGGGGAGTTCAGAAGCGAACAAGACTTCTGGGGGACACCCTTAGGCACACAGTGACAACATAGTGCAATAAGGAGGGTGTTGCCAGCAGCCTTGAGCCCCGGGGGAACATAGGAAGGATTAACATTGAGAGCAGATCCAGCCTGCAGGCAGGGCCGGGGAACGATTAACATTGAAAGCAGATCCCGTGGGCCGGGGGGGAAGGGCTTGCACGCAGAGTGGGAATGCACGTGGCTATGCACAGCACAGCCCGGAGCACAGAGACGCTCAGGACAGCCTTCCTCCCACACACCTGGTAACGTGCTTCCCCTGTCACCCTCCACAGCTCATCCATGGCCATGATGTAGAAACACTCGCTAAAGATGGTTCGCTGCACCTTGACCGGGCGGCCATCCCGCGTCAGGACAAAGGCACACTTCTTCCCAGGAGGTGCCACTCGGGCGTAGCGCAGCAAAAATTCGCCACCTGGTGGTTGGGAAGTTGACATGCTAGAACTCAGGTGAGGACAATGCCTCCCCTTCCATCACTGTTTCTAGACCCACAAACTCCCCTCTCCCGCTCTCCCCCGCTCCCGACCCGCAGGAAGTATGCACACAGGAGCTATTGAGTAAACTTGGGAGTAACTTCTGGGGAGATGGGGCAGGGAGGGGACACCTGCTTTAGCTGAATCCAGAAGTTCAGGGCGGCGGAAGCGCTCAAATTTGCGGTACAAGCGACAGTACATCCACACCTGGAGGGGCAGAGGGAACACAGCTTAAGCGGGGAGCAGCAGGGACCTCAGGGCTGGGATGAGGGGGAGTCCTAGATGCCCTGTCCAGAGAGGAATAGTGTTCTGAGATGACAGGCCTTGTGGTGTGGGTGTGTATGCATGCGTGGACCGTAAGCCTGACTTTGGCTTATGCCCCTGGGGGAGCTGCAAGCCTCAGCACATCCTTACCTGCCTCCCCTGCAGCCAGACATACTTGAGGTCGTCATACACCTTCCCGTTGCGGCCGAGGCAGGTGAAGAAGCCCCTGTGGGACACAAAGTTAGCAAAGGGGAAAAGGGGCCTGCACCCCCTACAGCCCACGGGCCCAGGAGATCTGAGTCTGCTGGGGGGCGGGGGGGGGGCGGCGGGGCAAAGACCATGTTGAGACGAGAAGGAAAAGGCGCACCCATGCTCCTGGTCGTGGGAGTGCTCCATCCAGAAAGCCACCACGCGGTCCAGCTCCTGCCCCAGGCGCTCCTTCCAGGCTTGCAGAGTCTCTCGTTCCTTCTCCATGTCCTGGGGGAAACTTAGGACTTGGAAGCTCAGCTCCCCGACAGACCCAACCTCTCCATCTTCCTGGTTTCCAGCCCCCTCACCGGGCTCTTCTGTGCCCAAAACACCCCAGGCTTGAGTGGGCTGTCTGACCCGTCTCCTGGGCTTGGGGACCCAGCCCTTGGGGTCCGCCCCACCACCACCCGTGTGTGGGGCTGTCCTCGGGCCCGGGACCAGCCCCAGGACTGATCCCACCAACCCCGGGGATCTACCCGCCACGGGTCCCACCACGGGCCTGCCACACTCAGAGACGCCCCCCACCTCATCCCTACCTCTCCTCCAAGAAGCCAAGCGGAGCGGGTCACGGTCCCGTGACTGTCACTCAGCTGATCCAGCTTTGCCCCACCCATCCCCTCCTCCGGGGTTTTGAAGGGCCTGAAGGCGGGGCCCGATGTAGGGGCGGGGCTTGGTCATCACTAGGCCACGCCCCCCGCGCTCGGGCTCCGCCTTCACGCTCAGGGCTCGCTGAGTCCCTCTGGTGGCTGAAGTTCGCAATTGCCGCTGCTGGAGCCCTCAGCTCAATACAGTAACCTCTTGGTGGGAAATACTGTACTGGGTTAGCTGGCTGGAAGGTCTGGGGTTGTGGGGGGTGTTTTGGGGAAGACGAGCCCGCTGAATCCTGAGGGGGTCCTAGTGTGTGTGTTAGGGGTTGGGGGGCTAGGCAGGGCAGAGAGACCAAGGGGGATGGCCTCAGCAAGGGTATGGGGCTCAGGTACAGCAAGAGAGGGGACAGCTGGAAGTGCCTGGACTGAGGCCCCTCTGACCTGTGACCGCACAGGGTGGGCAACTCCTCTGGATGAACCAGCTCCTCATCAACCGCTTTAGTGGGCATCCCGGGGCCTCTCTGCCTTCCAGCCCTCCAAGTTCTCCAGACTTGTTTGCCAGTGCCCAGATGTGGTCTTCGTAGCTCTATGACTGAGCAAGGCTGGCTGACCAACTGTCCCTCACTTTCCCTGCCAAGGGCAGAATTATGTGGAGGTGGAAGTCCAGGGGCCAGATTGCCTGAGAGCCCTGGGCTCCCAGTGTGACTTGGAAGAGCTTGAACTTCTGGGTTGGTTGGATTTCAGGCCTCTCACCTCATCAGTGCAGCTTCAGAACGCAGCTGGAACAGAGAGATTCTAATGCCTGGGCATGACCCTATACTGCAGCTCCTACTGCTGTTGCTGGTCTTCTTAATTTTTAAAAATATGTTTTTATTGATTTTAGAGAGAGAGGAAGGGAGAGGGAGAGAGAAACATCTATTGGCTGCCTCCTGCATACCCCCTACTGGGGATCGAGCCCCCAACCAGGACATGTGCCCTGATTGGGAATTTCACTGTATGGGACCACACTCAACCAACTGAGCCAAACCAGCCAGGGTATATGTGTGCTGGTCTTTGATGTCACAATGCCTGCCTCTCCCCATGGAGGCCCCTGGGCTCAGTCAGGTCAGAGTTGGTGGAGTAGGGAAGACAGAGCTATGTCACAATGAGTAGGACCCCACACAATACGAGACACCAGGAGTCCGGCAGCGTGAGCACCAGGGAAAGAAGAGCTGGCCCTGAGAGGCTTCCTGGGAGAGATGGAATTGGACTGGGCCTCCCTTGCAACTGTGAGCCGGCACTGCATGAGTTCCTGCCGAAGGCTGACTTTCCCATGCCCTTTGTGATGTTTGAGAATAAGACTGACCTCCCTTGCCCCGCCGGTTGTATTTCAGTTGGTTGAGTGTCCAGTGTTGTCCCATGGACCCCGAAAGGTCGCTGGTTCAATACTTGGTCAGGGCATATACCCAGGTTTCAGGCTCAATCCCCAGTGGGGGGCATCTAGGAGGCAGCTCATTGATGTTTCTCTCTCATCAATGTATATATATACCTAGCCGGTGTGGCTCGGTGGATGGAGCATTGGT
>NW_006293237.1:313617-314064 GCF_000327345.1 Myotis davidii | reverse complement strand
GATGGTGTGGCCCAGTGTTTGAGCGTGGACCCATGAACCGAGAGGTCACCAGTTCAATTATAGGTCAGGGCACCCAGTGGGGCATGTGCATGAGACAGCCAATCAATGGTTCTATCTCATCATTGATGTTTCTATCTCTCCCTCTCTCTTCCTCTCTGAAATCAATAAAAGTAAAATAAATAGATAGATAAATAAAACTGACAACACTCTTTTCCCCTCACGGGTCTCTCCCCAGGAGACTGATGAGTGGTGAGCCCATTAGAGACCAGCACCAACTGGTGTGGCCCTGCCTTCTGGAGTGCCATGCAGGCTGTGCTGAGGCAGGTGTGTGTTGGGACAGCAGAGGGTGGGTGGGAAAAACCCCTACACTCTGCGAAGGTTAAGCATCCAGTCATCTGTCACATGCCTGACAGATCTGCACAGGCCCCACCCCTTCTGGGGCCAGCC
>NW_006293237.1:307528-313542 GCF_000327345.1 Myotis davidii | reverse complement strand
TGCTCCCCCCTTACTCCAATCTGAAGGACATGTGCCTGCCTCTCCCCGTGGAGGCCCCTGGGCTCATTCAGGTCAGAGTTGGTGCAAGAAAGACAGAGCTGTGGCTCCCAGTGTTAAGATCAATAGGACCCCACACAATACGAGACATCAGGAACCCAGGGAGTGAACACCAGGGAAAGAAGAGCTGGCTCTGGGGGGCTCCCTGGGAGAGATGGAATTGGACAGGCCTCCCCTGCAACCATGACCTGGCACTGCATGGGCATGCGCACTTGCCAGGCAGAGATGGAGGAGGCAGCTTTTGGTACTAGAGTGAAGGGGTAAGGAGCGGGGGGGGCGGGGGGAGAGGCAGGTGTGCTGAAGAACTCCCCTTGTTTTGTCATGAGCACTCCCTAACCCTGGCTATACCCTAGCAAAACCACCCCACCCAACAGCAGGGATACCACAGTTGGTTCTGCTTCTTCCTCTGGGGGTGGTGCATAGGAAACCTGGCCAAAAGGATTCACTCTTGCATCACTTGCTGAGCGCCAGACGGGAACCACCCCATGGGCGACATCCAGCGAGTTTATATTCTGAGATCCTTTTGGGGGTCCTGAGCCCCTGGTGGAAGGACCTCTGGCTAAGCCCTCCCCAACTGGCAGCTGGTGACGTGCCTGGCCTTTGCCCCAGTCCCCTGGTTGGGAGGGATGATCTGGTCCTCACACAGGAGCTGGTAGTAGCTGCTATGGGACCATCTGCTGAGACAATCTAGTCTAGTGGTCGGCACACCGCGGCTCGCGAGCCACATGTGGTTCTTTGGCCCCTTGAATGTGGCTCTTCCACAAAATATCACATGTGGGCGTGCACGTACAGTGCGATTGAAACTTCATGGCCCATGCACAGAAGTCGGTTTTCAGAAAGGAGATAGATGAAACAAGTATACATGATGAGTGTGGATGGGAGAGTTGGCATGGGTCGACCTCAGCGAACGTACCTCAGTCAGATTGAGGACGTTTTTAGCCAAGGCCAGCGTAGGAATGAATACCCTAATTAACTCTTTGCAGTTGTATTAAATTTTGGACATGGGTGTCGTACTGGTCGGAATTAATTTCCATTGAAAGAGCAGTGATACATAACATTCAAGATTATGAAGGATAAACAAGATTTATTAATTCTTTTTTGGAACTACGTCACTACTAGTAGAATCACTACAAACATTATCACTTTCTACGTCAGAGGCAGTATTCAAAGTGCCAAAATAAAACTCAAGCGAGAATGCCTAATTACAGTTAAACGTAATTTGTAAAGCTTTATTTGAAATTCTGCGAAGTATCTCCGAAGCTTGTCGATTTCTTCACTCTCAAAAGGCAACTGACTCGCCAGGGTGTTTTGCATGGCGAGTGTGGAACGACCGCGTTTGTTTATATTGAGTTTCGATATCTCCGATTTGTCGGGGCAATGTTTTGGTCCGTGACAAGGTCGCTTAGACACTTAAGAGCTTTCAGAGAAATTATGAACTGATACATGAATGAATAGAGTTAAGATTCATACGGTTCCTTGCTGTGGTGGCTGAGAGCAGACATACGACCGCAAAGGGTTAATAACAATGTACCTACCTATATAGTTTAAGTTTAAAAAATTTGGCTCTCAAAAGGAATTTCAATCGTTGTACTGTTGATATTTGGCTCTGTTGACTAATGAGTTTACCAACCACTGATCTAGTCCTACCCAAGGTCAAGGGCCATGGTGGAACCTTGAAACTTGTGAGGCAATTGGGAAGCAGAATCCCACTCACAGGCAGGTCCTGCAAAAGGCTCCCTGGGTATTTGAACTTGGGAGTCCCAGACACACTGAGACAGCAGGTGGTTATTTCAAAAAAAGTCTTTTAATTGTTCAAAATAGCACAAAACGACATTGCACTATGGTAATATTGTGTCACGGGGGTTACTCTACAATAGAACGGGGGTACTGTTCTTAGAAACGATAAATCAAAGGGTGCTTGGGACGAGGGACAGGGCAACAATGAAACCAGGCGAATGGGCTCCAAGGTGACTAAACATGACATTTTCCACAGCGAAATATACTATAATACAACAACCGGAGGCCCCAGAAAGGAGCCGGGCGGTGGGGGCATGGGAGGGGAAGGCGGGCGGTCATCAGCCATAGCTGGTCTCCACTGCAGACTGGGGTTGGCAGGTGGCGCCTGAAGATGGGTAGCTCACTTAATTGTGTGACCCGCTTGCAAACTTTGCTCCTTACCTGAAGCTTGTGGGTGGGGCAGAAAGCTGGCTCAGTAGCTACTCTGAGCAGAGGCCTAAGCCTGAGTCCCCACAGGACTGCACAGCCTCGGGACAATGCTGCACATTCATAGACCTGGTAGCCAGTGCTGTTAGTCCACCCTTTCCTTGGGCTAAGCCACACGCATGCCCTCTACCTCTGAAAAGTTCCCCTTCGTGCCTACCCCACCCTTTCCCTTACTAAGTTGCTTGTGGAGTGGAAGTGGGTGGCTGCAGGAAACAGTAATTTGAGGGTGTCAGATACTCAAAGCCAGCTACGCCAAGAAGGGAGCCTTGGGGTGGGGTGTGAGGGATGCTGGGAACCCAGGATTAGGAGGATCGTTGGCCAGGGCCTCTGGACTGTCCCCCTCAGAAACCTGCCTTGAGGCTGCGCCCATGGAGAGTGAAATTTGACAGCTCACCCTTTCTTCATCCCGGAGGCTTGGGGACAGGCACAGGGGCAGAGGGCAGGGCCAGGAAGAGGAAATTGAGCTGCGTATAAAACACCAGGTGCACGGAGGAGATATCATGCCTTGTCTGCCCTGGCTGCCCCCAGCTTTTCCTCCAGAAAGATCCCTGCGCCAAGGCTTAGCCAAGGAGAGAAAAATTAACAAGAAAAAAAAAACAAAACACATTCTGTACACAGCTAACAACAAAAAAAGGGACAAAACCCCACACACTAAGGCTAAAATTACAATAAAAATGTTGCCTTCAATTTCAACTTAAAAAAATACAACAAATGCAGCAGTTGGTGATGTGGCCCCTGGCCCCGACCCAGGGGGGCCGAAGCCAGGCTGGGGGTAGGCGGCTTCTGTAGGCCCCACTGGGAACCAGGTTTTCACAGAACACTGCTCAGCTCACCATGGGGCCCCTTCTCCCCCTTTCTGTGTCTTTCTTGCCTTCTCTTAAATGGGAAGAGGGAAGGGGCGGAAGTGGGGAAGATAAAAAGGCCTCTGAGAAAATGTGTAAGCTTCCCGTGGGATCACGGGCAGAGATGGGTTGGGTAAGTCAAGGGTGGGCTATTAGGTGGCGGGAAATGCAAAGGGAACAAAATAAAATAAATCATACACACACACACACACCCAGCTCAGGGTGCCCCCGCAAAGCCTCTCTTGCTTCTTGGAGCAGAGGCAGGGTAGGGGGGCTGAGGGGTGTCGTTCCCTGGCTTCACGTCCACTGCCCCTTGGCTGCATTCTCCAGCCAAGGGTGATCACAAGCAAGAGGCTCCCAGGTTGTGGGGGTGCAGACCTCTACTGCTTTCGCTTCTTTGCTTTAAAGTTTGTTTCCCTCCCTTGGGGTCTCTGGCCTCGGGGGAAGGCCTGGAGAGGAGCAAGTGCACTGCTTTCACGTGCTCACTGTTCCAGACCTGCCTCTGCTTCCTCCCAACAGCAACGGTAAAATGTGCTTTCTTGAGATTATTTTCAAAACAGAGAAAAGGAGAGAGAATGAACGGTGGCCAGTAGCTTGGGAGGGTAAAGTGTGAGCGCTTGGGGATGGGATGGCCCGGGAAGGCCCTGGTGGGTGGTGTTCTTGAAGCAGAGGGGGGGGTCAGGAGAGGAATCCAGGTGCGAGCCAGGGGAAAGAGAAAGTGGTAGTTAGCATGGCTCTTGATGGCACTATGACTTGCAGTAGGTTGCTGGCTGGTACCCAGTGGGGGTTCATACCCAGTTAAGCCCCCTCCATCATTTAAGAAGTGGAGCCCCCCACCCTCAGTCTCAGAAGGTTCCCCAAAGGGGGCTTCCCTCTTACATTTCCGGAGAGGACATGGGCCGCTTGCTGGCTGGCTTGGTGCCAGGGCTGTCTTTACTGGTTTCTGAAAGGAAAACGGAGCAGTGAGCGACACAGTAAGGTGGGTCCAGTAACTTCAGCCACACAGCAGTCCGCAGGCGACCCACCCTGCCCTCAGCCTTTGGCCCTGCAGCAGCACCAGCTGGCCTGCTGGATGTGACGGCCCCTCCCTCTGGTGGGTACATTCCCCATGGTACTGGCCACATGTGCCACCCCCCAAGGTGGCCTTGGACTCAGGTTAGAGGCCCTCACTGTCCTCCCTGGTCAGCCTGTGGGAACTGGCTCATACCTTACCAGGGCAGCCTGTGGCCTCCACTCCCCACCCCAACCCCTGTCTAGCCTCACTCTGGACCCTTCTAGTCCTCTCCACCCAGCTCACCTCAAACACCCCTGGGAGGTTTCCCTGTACCTCCAGATGAGGCAAGGTGCCCCAAGGGACCCCCATAGCACTCTAGGCTATCACCTGCTCCACATGATGCTTGCTGGGGCTGCCACCCCCCAACCTGCCCCTCCCCAGAGAGTGCCCAAGAAGCCTTATGAATGAGTGACACCCACCCTGCAACCACCTCACTTGGGTGGCTGGGCCGTAGCCTTTCTCGTTGCGGGCAGCGATGCGGAAGATGATGGCGGGCTTGGTGGTGTAGTCAATGTGGGCGTTGGAGAGGCTGGATGATTGCACGAGGCAGGAGGGGCTGGGCCCGCAGTACACGCGCATGAAGGCCAGCTGGGCAGGGGTGGAGCTCTTGGTCTCAGCACTGGCCTGTGAGCTCTGGATAGCCAGGTACACCGAGTACTCAACGATCTTGCCGGAGGTCACAGAGGGCGGCTCCCAGGTGAGGTGAGCACCATCTGGACTCTAGAATCAAAGTGGCATAGGTCAAGCGATGCTGGTTTTGGCCTGTGAGTTTATCCTGTGCCCTGCCCGTGCTAGGCCACTTCACCACTCCCCGGGCTGACCACCCACCCCCACGTCATCACCACTCCTAACACAGCAGGCTGCTTTCACAGAAGAGTTGAGGGAGCGCCAGAGAGATGGCCTCATCTGCCTCCATCTAAACGGTAGCCTCATGCAATGGCTAAATCAAACGATCAGGGCCCAGCTGGTATGGGCCAGTGGTTGAGCGTCGATTTATGAACCAGGACTCACTTTGCTGATTTTAATGGCACAGGGGGCCCCTGGGAAACCAGGCAGACACGTCTTAAAGGCTGAAATCTCACTGAAGGGCCCCCGGCCACAGGCGTTGATCCCAGCGACACGAAACTTGTAGGCTGTGCCTGGCTGCAGTTCATGCTTCTTCAGTTGGTTATAGTCTGGAAGAGTGCCCGAGTCGTCCTGGGGAAGTGGCCGGAAAAACGGGAAGAGGAAGAGAAGAAAGGGAACATCAACCCCACTGTTAAGAGGGCAGCTCTGGGGACCTGCGAGTCCATGTCGGGGAGAGGAAGAGGGAATGAGGGTGAAAATGACACCCACTTCCCAACAAGGGGAACACGGCAAAAGGACTGCTGCCCTCGGCTGGCTCCAGGCAGGGAGCTTTAGAAGGCTCCTCAGGGCCCTGCACCAGCCTATGGCCAGGACCCACTCTCCTGAGAGCATCAACTCCCGGGGGCTCACTTACATCAGACGGGGCAGCATCATCTGGTGGCAGGAAATAGTGTGTCACCATGACATTAGTGCCCTTAATAACCCCCACATCAAACCACTGGTTCTCTTTCTTCACGGGGGCTTTGCTGGGCGGGGGTGGCAGCTCTGGCTTCTGGAAGACAGAAAGGGAAGACGTCAGGTCGTTGGCCTTTGGGGCCCAGAGGTAGTGACCCCCGAAGCCCCATCACATGAGACTCACCACACCCAGGGACTCAATGCCATTGGCCACCTCAGTCAGGGTAGCAGCAGCCTGTAGCTTAGCGGGACTGGATCCCACGACGGGCTGGGGAGCCACAAACGTGTTGGAAGGAGCCAGGCCTGGGAACAGAAGG
>NW_006293237.1:287787-307463 GCF_000327345.1 Myotis davidii | reverse complement strand
ACTCAGTTTCTACATGGGGGACCTTCCCTTGGACCAGGCCACCCTCCCAGTCTGTGCGTTGGGGGGTGCAGATACCCCCCAAAACCTCTCCCCAGTCCACGGAGACCTCTGGGGACAGTACACGTGGCCAAACAGGGCTCTACTCACTCTCAGTGGCTGTGGAGGGCAGTAGGGCCACGGTGCTGGGCACGGCCCCAGCCAGCTCACTGAGGCAGTTGCCCTCGATGGTTGGGTCATTGAGGCTGTCGGCAGGGGCCAGGGCCTCGGTGGGCAGGTGGTGGTGCTGCTGCTGGGCCTGGGCCTCTTGCAGCTGCTGCTGCTGCTGCACCAGGGCGGCCAGTTCTTGCTGCGTCAGCACAATGGGGATGGTGGTGGCCTGGCCCTCCTGGCCTTCAGCCGACAGGTGGCTCAGCTCTGCCTGTGTCACAGCTCCTGGCCCCTCGGACGTGTCCATGGCCTCCCCAGTGCCTGCTCCAGAGCGGAGAGAAATACTCCTCAACAGGGACGCCAGCTAGGTGGAGCCCATCCCTGGCTTTCCAATGTCACCTCCTGAGCCCAATCCCCAAGCAACAGAGGCCCTGAAAGCCTGGCCTACCTCTACCTTGCTGTCCTGCAGAGAACCTACCTGCTTCCTGGGTGCCCAGCCGAGCCCAGCAGCTCCGCCCCAGTACTCCCCTTTATGTCTGCCTTGCTCCTCCCTGGCAGGAAGCAAGCCTCCTCTTCTCTTGGCTGCCCATCCTCAGGGAGGCTCCAGAACCCTGTGTTCTCTCTCTTCCTAAGGGGCCCATCCTCCCTCCAGGGCACTGATATGGACTTGACCTCACATGGAGGGGTGAGCTCTCTGCTCCCTGCACCTACCCATGACAGCTTGTTGCGCAGCCTGCAACACCGCCTGGATGGCCAGGGCCTGGGCTTCCTCTGTGGCCGCAGCCTGGGCAGCTGCTTCGGCAGCAGCAGTCACCGCCAACTCCTCAGGGGTGAGCCCTGTGACCATGAGGGTGGTAGTGCCTGCCTGGGCCTCAGCCATCAGCTCTTGGGGAAGTGACAACTGGTCTACTTCCGACTGGGTGGGCGCAGGTGGCTGGACCACCACAGTGGCCACCATGGCGGAGTTGGCAGACTCCTGGCCCGAAGCGGGGTCCCCTGTACTGCTCAGATCCACAGCGGCCTGGAGCTCAGAGGTCTGTGAAGCTGACAGGACCTCGGTGGACTCCCCCATCAGGGGGGTGGAGGCAGGCTGCAGGAGTTGCTGTGGCGGCAGCTGCTGGCGAGGCCCGGGGGAGGCCTGGAGCTCCTCTGGGGGCTGCAGGATGTCAACAGCAGAGAAGGGCATGTCAGAAGTTTCTGTGTTGGCTATGGTCACTGTTATCGTGGCCGGGATGGGGACTTCGGTGGTCAGAGCCCCTGGGGCAGTTTCAGTCACTGATGAGATCTTCTAGAAAGGGAGAGAAGCCCCTGTCAGAGGGGAGGAGAGGGAGGCCAGAACCAGGCACCCTTCACCTTTCTTTAGAGCCTGGATTCCCATTCACGATGGACCAGCAGAACCCCTTTAAAATGGGCAGCAGTGGCAGGTCACTGAGCAGCAGGAGTTCGGCGAGGGGAGACGACACCTTTGAGACCTGCTGGCCAATGCTAACCCGTCCTCAAGGAAGCCTCCCAGTCTAGTCAGAAAGGGGCACTCAGATGCCCCACCCCCTTTTTGCTCCTCTAGGCTGTAGTGAACCGGCAAGCCATGGCACTGGGGGACTGCTGCCTCTTGCCCTGTTGTGCCAGGAGGTTGCCCACTCATAATCTGGAGAAAGGACCAAGAGCAACACTGTGCCTAGTACAAGAGTGACACCTAGTGTCCTGCTCTGGAACAGCAAGGCCGCAGGTGCATTGGGCTGCAGGGAGGCAAAAGGGGACCTTCCAGGGGCTCTTACCGGCACAGAGGGGCCGGGGACTGGCGTGGACTGTGTCACGGTGGTCACAGCCCGCGTCAGCGTGGAGGACACAGTCGTTGTGATGGCACTGGAGCTGGTGATGTTCACACTGTCACCCTGGGTGCTCTCCACCTCTCCTTGGTCACTGGCAGCTGGTGGCGGATCTGAGGGGACAGGCAGAGCTGGATGACAGGGACTCAGCCAGCAGGGGCCGAGGGATGAGGCTGGTTGCCAGGAGCCCCCGGGTCTCTACCCAGCATTGCCACTAAAGGACAGTTGCCAGGACCCCCCTCCCGCCCGCCCCCAGGTGAACTGAGCCCCACGGAATCTAGGGCTCTGGCTAGATAGATCTTTTAGACACCACAGCCCTCACTCTTCGAGCTTGGGGCTCCAGGAGACCACTGACACCAGACTGGCCAGCTGTACTCACCTTGGTTTGAGCTCATGTTGGAGGTGACAGTGGTGGCCGTGTGCGTGGTGCCTGTCTCGTGAGTCTCACAGGGGGGATTGGAGCACACCCTCTGTGTTGGGAAAGGGGTCAGCAGCGAAGTGCTGGCCTGGGAAGCACTGGTAGGCGGTGCTGCCCCCTCCATCCCCGACTCCAGGGTCCTGAGGGGCGGGGTGCTGTCCGGGAGCAGGGCACCTACACTGACTGACATGGTGGTGCCGGTGGAAGTGGTCTGGTGCGTCTCACAGGGGCGGCTGGCAGGAGGCTGCTGCCCCGCCTCGGGCTGGCCTGCACCCCCACCGGAGGTGGCGGTGGTGGGTGTATGGGTTGTGCCTGTCTCGTGGGTCTCGCATGGTGGGTTGGAGCAGACCCGCTGGGCATTGCCTGCATTCGAGGTAGTGGCCGTGTTGGTGGTACCCGTCTCGTGGGTCTCACATGGTGGATTGGAGCAGACCTGGGTCACGGTGGCCGAGGAGCACAGCAGTGCCTCCAGGCCTGTCACAGTCACAGAGGCACTAGATGAGCTCTCGTATGCAGGCGTGGGGATCCCCCGCAGCTCGCCAGACTCCCCAGCACCCATGCTGGAGCGGGCTGTGGTGGGGGTGTTGGTTGTGTGGGTGTGCTGTGCCTCTGGCTGGTGCCCCATGGATACCAACTGACCTAGGTCAGTGACAGGGCTGTCCTTGCTGCTGGGGCCCAGCCTGACTTGGCTAGTCGTAGAGGCCAACTGCACAAAAGCAGGGCTATGGCCTGCAGCCTCCAGGGCCCGGCTTGGCGCAAGGAGCGGGCTGTCTGAGTGCGAGGTCCCGGTAGCCATCACAGTCATGGTGGTACTCGTCGCGCTGGTCTGGCGAGTTTGGCATGAAGACTTGAAACCCTGGGCTCCCTCCAGTGTCCCGGTGGGCACGCTGATCCGGACCACAGGAATGGTGGTGGCCACGCAGGCGTGCCGGGTGCCTTGCTGCTGGCCGGCACCGATGCTCGACATGGCAGTGGTGGCGGTGCTGGTGGTGCCCGTCTCGTGGGTCTCGCAGGGCGGGTTGGAGCAGCCAAGCTGCCCAGCCATGTTGGAGGTGGCAGTGGTGGCCGTGTTGGTGGTGCCCGTCTCGTGGGTCTCACAGGGTGGGTTGGAGCAGACGCGAACCACGCTGCCGTTCTGCTGCCCCACGGTCGAGGTCACGAGGGAAGCAGCTGCATCAGGCCTGTCACAGACGAACTGCACTTGGGTCGGCTGGGGGTGCCCTCCCATGTTAGCAACAACAGTGGTGGTGGCGGTGTTGGTGGTGCCTGTCTCGTGGGTCTCGCAGGGAGGGTTGGAGCACACCAGCGTCACGGTGCCAGGCTGCACATCACCCTGGCCAGAATCGGCAATGGTGACGGTGGCTGTGGGCTGCTCTGTAGTAGGCGAGGCCAGAATGGACACAGGGAGGTCGTGCACAGGCTGCGCCTCAACCCCGCTGGGTGCCGTGATCAGAGTCACCTGAGTAGGCTGGGAGACAGGCTAGAAAGACACCAGACAGGAAGAGTTAGTGTCCCAACTTCCCATTTGCTTGCCCCTTCCAATGTCCTAGTTGTCCCCCACACCAGCTGGGACCATAGACTCGGCTCCTGCTCACCCTCTCATCCCAAGACACTGACTTGCTCAGGGACCAAGGAAGAGGCATTGTTTCGCCTCAAGGGCCACAGGGCCTGGGAAGGGGCTTGGGGCAGCCGAGCAAGGGCCCTGGTGGGGCCAACCCTGGTTAGGGAAGGAACCCCATTGACCCTGCACCCCACAGATGCCAGCAACAGACGCTTTACCAAGTCCAGGAATTATGCTTAAAACATATGAAGACAAGGAAAATGCTATATGTGTGTGAAGGTAAATGATCCCATCTCTTTTATGTAATGATGTTTACTTTGAATTTATATTAGTTCACACAAACACTCCATCCATGCTTTTGTCCCGGCCCTCCGGTCCAGTTTAAGAACCCACTGTGGCCCTCGAGTCAAAAAGTTTGCCCACCCTGGTCTATAATATCACAAGAAAGAAAAACCTAGCGTTCAAAACTACAAACCACTGAAATACATCTCAACATAAAAGACTACTAATAATTAAGAATTATTTGGCAACAGGGAACACATCCCATGGGTGCTACATGTATGAGGAAGAAAGAGAACCTGCTGCACACAGAGGCAGACAGATGGGAGACTAGACACACTCAGGCTGATCTCATGCGTCCCCCAACACTCACGGACAGGCACCCACAGCTGTCATGCACCCCGTCCCTTACCTGCATCGTGATGGTGGGTGTGGTAAGACTTCCGGCCCCCGTCAGCGTGGTCTGAGCAGCAGACACAGTGATGGCAGTGGGATTGATCACTTGGCTTGAGAGGGTGGCAATGGTGCCCAAGGTGGTGATGGGTGTGGCCAGGGAGGCACTGGTACTGTGGCCCCCAGCTCCCGCGAGGCTGGTGGAAACGGTGCCAGTCATCGTGCCTAAAGTTGTGACGCCTAAAGGCAGGGAGGCAGGATGGAGATGAGGCCTGCTGCTAGTACTTCCTTTCCAGCAGCTTCTCAACCTGGACGGGGCTGGGGGCACTGGGAACTCTAGAGTGCCCCCACCAGGAACAGAAGACTCCAGAGAGGGCACCTGCATCCTCCCCCAAGCCTCCGAAGGGAGGTGGACCCAGAAAGAATATGGAAAACAGCTACACACCTGTGGTGCCCTTCACAACCAGTGTGGTGACTGCCGGCTTGACGGCAGAGACAGTGACAGGGGTGACGAGGCGGACGCCCCCCATGGGCACGGTGCGAAGAATGGTGCCCGGCTGTCCAGGGGCCCCCTTTAGCACCACCTAGAATGCCAGGGAAACCACCCCAATATCACTCATAGGTTGGCTGGATCCCATGCAGCCCCCTTCCAGGACCCTCAGGACATGTGGCCTGCTCAGGTCCTAGACTGAACAGTGGAGTGAACAGGGCCAGGCACACCTCACCTGGGTCACTCCTTGCTGCCCGTGGCCAGTGGCAATTTTGGGGACAGCAGTGATGATTTTCGCAGGTGTTCCAGTTCCTGAAGTCATAACCTTGGTGGTGATAATGGTGATGGGGGACTTGATGCCAGGACTGCTTGTCACACCTACATAGGAGAGGGGCTTCAGGCTGGGCTCCTGAGGCCCCACCAGTGCCAGCTCCCACGTCCCATTTCCAGTAGTTACTCTTGATGCCCCTCACTTAAAATGATGGAGTGCCACCCTAGCTCAGTGGCTAGAGCGAACTGAAGGGTCCCGGGTTCAATTCCGGTCAGGGGCATGCACCTCAGTTGCAGGCTCAATCCCCAGGCCTGGTGGGGTGCGGGAAACAACCAATCAATTGATGTGTCTCTCTCATATTGATGTTTCTCTCTGTCTCTCTCTCCCTCTCCCTTCCACTCTCTAAAAATCAATGGGAAAATGTTCTCAGGTGAGGATTAACAAAAAAGACCACCAAAACAATAAAGTGCCAATTAAAGCCACACTCCGATACCTCCCTACAGACCTTAAGCAAAAGGCAAGGAGAGGGTGGAGAAGAGGAAAAAAACCAAACAGAAACCAAGAGCACGGCAGAGCCTGGCCTCTATGCCTATCTGGCATTAGCCTCCTGGAAGTCCGTTGCCCATGCGCTGGGGGAGACCCCTACCTGTAGCGCCCGCCTGGGTGATAATGGCTGACATGGGGATGGTCTTGATGATAGTGGTCGTGCCAGGCTTGGTGGTGCTGGGCGACACGCTGCTGATGCCCAGGATGGTGGGCTTACTCCCAGCCCCACTGGCCTGCGTGGTAGTGATGATGGTGGTGGGCTTGCCATCTGCTGAGGTCACCAGCTTCAGGATGGTCCCAGCTGGCAGGGGCCCTTTGGTCTGCAAGGGAAAACAGTTGGAGGCGGCCAAGGTGGACCGACGTCAGTGCCAGGACGGAAAGTCTGGTTTGGCTACTCTCCACCGCGGCCCAAGCAGCTCTGGGACTATTCTGGCCCGTGGGTGACAGGCCGAGCAGAACTTTCTGAGCAACACGTACTCAAGGGATCTTTTCTAGGCAGGGACGCAAGTTCTACTTGCTGGAGTCGCAGAGGCTTGGCCCCACGCGCTCACCTGGATGATCTGAGTCACTGGGCCCGTAGACGCCTGGCCTGTAACTGCGGAAGTCTGAACTGGTTTAGTCTGGACCACTGACATCACTTTGCCCAGATTGGAAATCTAAACAGCAAAGGAGGGAGCAGAAAGTTATCTGGAAACCAATCAAGGGCACTGCCTGGCCTGGGGCTCTCCTGGAATGGGCCCAGGGCAGTGCCACATGCAGCGGGCTGCCACTCACCAGAGCACTGCCTCCTGGGACAGAGATGGGGCTCTTCACCAGGGTGATGGTCTTGGTGACCCCGCCCACAACTGTGGTGACCACCTGGGCTTGCTGGGCCACAGTCACAGTCCCGGACTTGTGCACCGTGATGATGGGGCGAGTGGATGTGTTGGCAGCGGAGGAGACGGATGTCCCCACCTGGGCAGCTGCAGTCTTCAGCATCCGAGTGGCTGGGTTGCTCACCTGGGGGCGGGGGAGGAGAAAGACGGGTGATGGGTGGGATGTCCTGGCAGGCCTGTAGCTCAGGCTCACCCCCCGACTCCTCTTCCCCTCTCCCCCCAGACTGAAGAGCTCTGTGTGGTTGACTAAACAACCACAGGTCTAGCCTAGGGCTTCACACCCTAAGAGTGAAGGCTTAGTCCAGGGTCCATGGCATGCACCAATTACAGACCAACAGCCTCTGTGGGTTGGTCTAAAGCCCTGGAGAAGTGACAACTGTCAGATCATATCATTGCCTAGAAGTCTCCGGCTCTAAGGCTGTTGGTTCAAAACCAGGTCCAGGGGATGCTCACCATGACTGGTGAGGAAGCCACCTTGACAGTGGCCGGGAGGGTGGTAGTACCAGGTGTCACGGCCACGGTCTTGACGATGGTGGTGCCTGCTGGGACACTCAGCACAGTTGGCGCCGAGGAAGGAGGGATCTTCTGGGTGGCAGCGGCTGCAGCGGCCAACGCAGCCATGCCACTCATCTGTGGGTTGCTGCCGATCACCTGTGGTAGGCATGAAAGTGTGAACCAGAGGGCTGGGACCTAGGCTCTCTGCCCCAAACTTCACCAGGGAGCCTCCTTCCTGCCCAGGGCTCCTTGCAAATCTGGGCTCCTACCACCGAGCAGGCACAGTGACCCCAAGGCAGGAGTTTGTCAGCAGCTCTGGATCTTCTCCTAAGTCCAGAGTCAGAGACAGCCCCCTCTTTATGGGCCTGGGTCAACCAACCCGCCTCCCCTTAGACTCTTCCCTCAGGTTTCAGAACAAGAAAGTCCACATTCAAAAGGCCCTAGATGGCAGGAGGTCCTTCTGAGGCATCAACTTGGTAATTAATATTAACTTGGCAATGCAACCTCTTCAGTGCTTCACAGGTGAGAAAGGCCCAGGATGAATGGTGCTGGAACTGGTGCGATTCTAACCCAGTCAGGGTGCTGTCAATCACTGGGAAGTCCCGCCCCACCTAGCCCAGTCTCACATCGGCTCCTCACCGTCCCCTGAGCACTCTGGGATGGCACAACCATTCGCACGCCTGCAGGAAGGGAGGTCACAGTGACAGGGGCTTTCCCGGCTTGGCTAGCGGGTCGCATGGTGACCAAGGGGGTTCCCGTTGTAGCCTGAGGACCAGTCACTTTGAGAACAGCAGGAACACCTGACGACAGAAGGAGGTGGCCATCAGCAGAGCCCCCCAGCTCCTCTGCTGGGTCCTTTAGCATTTAGACATGAACTGCTAGTGCTTCATGTCTGCTCCTTCCAAACACCCTCAAAGAGACAGTCCCCACAGGAGGGACCGAGTTTGCCCCCCAACCCTCAACCCCACCACTCAATTGCAAGCCTGCACTGACTGCCAGGCATACTGCTTGGCAGCCCTTACCCAGGAGCGCACTCTCCCAGTGGCCAGTCCCAGCCCTCAAGTGCTTGGTGCCCAGCTCACCTTGTGTCCTGGTTGCAGCGGGCACGGAAATTGAGCTTCCTGGCACTGGTGGCAACACCTGGATGGTGGTGGTGGTAGGGGGTGTGGCGGCGGCCTGGGGCAGGAGTGTGATGCCTACTTGGGTCAGCGGCTGCACAGCAGGTGCGGCTGCTGCGGGGGCAGGGCTCTTGGGGGGGTTGGCAGGCACGGACGGGACTGGATTGGGTGTGGGGGAGGTGGCAGTTGCAGCCGTGGCAGGAATGTCGTATTTCTGGAGCTGTAGAAGGTAACTGTCGGCGGTTGCCACTGCCCCCCAGCTCACCTCCAGGGAGTTGGTGTTAGCGCGCACCAGCTGTACCCGGGCTGGAGGCGGTGGTTTTTCTGTAAGAGGGCACAGCCAGGGCAGGGAGAAGGGGGAGGCAGAGGCTTCAGGAGTGAGCATGGCAGGCTATGCCCTCAGGCTGAGCTCCACCGTAGAGGCCCTAGGGCTGCCTCTCCCCGTTGGCCTTACCTGTTTCCAGGTACCAGAGGTCCTTGCAGCAGACCTGGTTGTTCCAGGCCTTTCGGTAGCCATCACGCCCACTCCATATGTACAGGCGGGTGTTGATGGCCACGGCACAGTGGCCAGCTCGGGCTCGGGGAATATTGTCCTCCAGTGTGTCCATCAGGATGGTCTCCCAGGCCATGGTATCTGGGGAGAGCGGGAGGCGGCAATCAGCACGGGGCAAAGGAACCCACATCCCTACTGGCCCTTTGGCCTTTTGCTGGCAGGGATGGGGAATTAAAGCCAAGAAGGGATCAAAGATTATTAAGTTAGAAAAGAACACACCCCAAAACAACTCCGCTCAGCAGAGACCCTAACGAAGAAAATGATAAGCCACAAACTACACACTGAGAAAACTACTTGAAACGCACAAAGGTTTCACATCAAACTACACAGGAGCCTGTAGAAAGAGACAGGTGAAGAGAATGCAAGTCATGGAAAAGGCAGCGGATCTAAGAAAAATGAAGTACAACGTTCAACATGGGAGAGGTGCAAACTTAGCCCCTAAGGTGCCCAGCAGTTTGATTTCAGTGCCTGCTGCAGCTGGGGCTCAAGGTGAACCGGGGCAGGGGCTGGCACAGGGGGAGATTTAATCACTTATCAGACTTGGTGAAGAGCAAATGGTTTGACGGTTGCTAGGCACTGCTAGAGGTGTCTATGTGGGTACAGGGCAGCTTGGCAACATCCCTTTGGCAGCAAAGGGATGCTGAAGTTTTTACCCTTCAAATACACTTGCACGTGGATAGTTCTAAATACACAGTGCAAGGATACTCACGGAGCGGCGTCTGTCCAAGTCCCGACCCCAGGATAGCAATTCAAAAGAATGAGGCCGCTTGGTGCATGGGGACGGGATGGTCTCCGAGATGGAGTGAATGGAGAAGGACAGGTACAGCTCTGAGTAGAGCAGGCTGCCGTTTGGTTTCTAGAGGAACCTATAGGCATGCTGGGATATACAGATGAGTCCCTGCAGGGCGGGTAAGAACCTACCAAAGTGTCTGCATCTGAGAAGCAGAACGGGAAGCTCTGCACCCTGAGGCTTTGTACTTCCGTATGTCGGACCCTTGTGTAGGAAGAGCCTATTCAACAAATTCGAAGGGCAGGGTCCCACCGAGCGCTCTGACCAGTGGCTACTGCTCATGGATTCTAGAGGCCTGAGCCTTAGCTTTGCTCCCTGCACACCCCACACAGCGCCGGGGCCGAGAACGGCCAGCTCCCTGCAGCCCTCCGTAGGCCCCTCTGAGCCCCAAGAGGCCATACCCAGGTTGAGACAAGCCAGTGTATTGGTGCACTTCCACTCCTTCTCGTGTGTGGCCACTTTGACGTCATCCATGACGAGAGGCACCCAGCCACCAAACACGTACATTCTGGAACAAGGGAGGCAAGAGTAGGAGACGATTGTAGAGGAGGTGCCAAACTAGAGGCCACCTCTTCCATCCAGAAAGTTCTATATACACTTGGTCCCCTAGCTCTCCCCAGGAGAGCCCCCTAGGACACATGAAGCTCTTGATGTGGCCGTCTTCTGCTTGGTGGCTCAGCCCTCCCAAGAACTGTGTCACCTCCACTACAAGGAAACATTGCTCAGCTCATCTCGGTCCCCATCATTCTTCCATTCCTTTTGGGACCTCGGTATGGACAAAGGCACTCAGCTGCTTATATGTGGAGAATCTAGAACAGTGCGTGCCCCTCTACCCTGTGTCTTCTCTTGGTCCTCCAGGGTGGGGTGGTAATGAAAACAAAGGGCTGCTGAATGCCAGCCCAGCCAGAAAGAGGCCTCTTCAGAATTGCTGGACAAAACTGCGAGCCTTTTGGGGCGAGGTATGAGGGCTGGTGTGAAGGGAAAAGCAATGGCTAGCTACTCACTTGTTGCCTATGGTTGTGGCCGAGTGGAGACTTCGAGGAAGAGGTGCCACTCCACTGAGACTGGGCTTATTCCATGTCAGAGTCTCTGCAGAGCAACGGAGAAAGGAGGGTTACCAACACAAGGTAAGACATATGCCCTTGACCCAGAGGAAGTTCCCTGGCCTCGGGGAAGGCTCTGGAAAGTGGGTGCCAACCCAGGTCCAAGAATCCAATGCCTGGGCCCCCTATAGCCCATGGGAGGCCCTTGGATCAGCTTCTGGCATTTCTCAAGCTGTGTTAGCCCATCCTGGCAATTGGCATCTCTTGGAAGATCTGCTATGGGCAGGCACTGCTCTTGAGGTTAGGGTAGGAGTAGAGAGCATAAGACATGCCACTGGGCGCCCTACTCTCCAAAGAACATGTTCATACCCACACCACCTCTACTATCTACAAACTGAGTGTTGGGAAGCAGAGTGCTGCTAGGAGTTTCGCTAATGAAAAAAGTGTTTCTAGCCCGGCTGGTGTGGCTCAGTTGTTGCACATCGACCTATGAACCAGGAGGTCACAGATTGATTCCTGGTCAGAGCACATGCCTGGGTTGCGGGCGCGATCCCCAGTGTGGGGCATGCAGGAGGCAGCCGATCAGTGATTCTCTCTTATCATTGATGTTTCTCTCTTCCTCCCTCTCCCTTCCTCTCTGAAACCAATAATAATACATTAAAAACAACAACAACACACTACTGTTTCTTTTGGGCACCCACGTTGATCAAATCTATCCTCCAAAGCTATGTTGCCAGCCACCTCCTCTCTTCAGCCTTCTTCAGGTCAAAAACCCACACTTCTTTCTACCACTCCAGACACCCCACCTGCTTACCAGCCTAAGTAGCCCCCAGAGGTCTCCCGGGCTCAAGACCCCTCTTAACTCGGACAGACCAATGTGCACTGTTCCTGGTACAGGCTGAGCACTGATGAATCAGCAGGGACTAATGCTATCTAATCTAGACAATTCCATTTTGGAAAGGCCCCGACCCCTGCCGTTGGTCTCCTATAAGCAGACCAACTCAGCCTTGTTCTTTCTGAAAAAATGCCACAATCTCGGGGCAGATACGATAACCCCGAACAGGGTACTGCCTGCCCTCACCCTCCCATGAAAAGGAGCCAAGCAGGACACTCCTCCTCCCTGCGGACCCCACGCTGGCTGCATAGCAGACCGGCTTTGCTCTGAGGCTACTGGAGAGGCCACACCCCATCTTACCTATATCTAGGGTCCAGAGGTCCCCCAGGCGGCAGCCGCTCATCCCTCCGTAGATCACCAGCTTGGACTTCTTGTTGTCTTTCTCAGTGTAGACCACAGCAGTGTGCGACTCCCGCGGTGGGGGCAGGACGCCATAAGTGATGGGGATGTCCCAGGCCACCACTCCGGAGCCTGGCCGTAATTCCAGGATGTATAAGTCATTCAGGTACCTGGAGAAGAAAGGTCAGCTATGGCAAGCTGTTCCAAGCCGTAGGAACCAGCCCAAGGCTAGGGAGGTGTCTACCTCCTGGCTAGGCCCTTCTTCCCCAGTGCCTCCTCCTCTGGGCTGGAGACCTCAGTGCCCAAAAACTCCTTACAGGGCATCTAGTGCCACCCTCTCCTTGCACAAAGGAGACAGACTTGGCATGGTGGGGCTGGCTGGCACGTGGGATTCCACATGAAGAGGACACAGCCTCACCTCGGAATGTTGTTCTTGGGGTCCTCGCTATCGTTGGCCAAACCCCCAAACAGGTAGCATTTGTTGCCCACAAGAGAGAAGCTGTGCCCAAGCCGAGGACACGGAGGGGGCCCGTTTTTGGGTGTCTTTGCTTTGAGTCTCTTCCACTCCCACCGACTTGCCTGCAAAATCAAGACTCGGTGATTGAGTTGGGGATGAGCCCGCCTTCTGAGCCCAAGCTATTTGTCATGTCAGGAGGAGCTGCCAGCCCTCTTCCCCCCATCATTCTTGCTTTACTGCCCCATCCCACCCCACCCCCCAGCCACAACTGTAAGGAGTACATCAGGGGCCATTACCTGGAGCTCGTAGAGGTCATTGCTGTACTTCCCATACTCTACCATTCCACCAAACACCAGCAGGCGAGTCCCGTCACACACAAAGCCATAGGCTGCACACCCAGGGGGGATGTCCCCTCTCACAGCTGGGATGAACCACTGGTTGGTTGCTGGTGAACAAAAGGAAGCAGATGTCAGAATGGCCGGGAACTCCCAGAACCAGAGTCCTCGCTCCTCTTACTCCCCAAATCTACCGGCCTATAGCATATGGTCCAAGAAAGGAGGGGCTGAGACAGCACCTCTATTTCCAAGGCTATGGCACTTTCTCCTTTCAGCATTCAAGTGCCAGCCCTCTACCTCAGCTATCTTCTAAGCCTCTTGACTTCAGAGGCCACCTCAAAGCAGCCTGCTTCACCTCAAGTTTGCCTTAATAAGCCGGAAGTCACTGACCAAGATAATTCATCAGCTTCTGGGAACGTGGCCACCGACTTCCTTCCCCTACCGCTCGGTGGGTCATCAGAAAGAAACTTTTAACACCCAGAATACTCTCTCGGTGGCCCCAGGCTCCTCCTCCTGCGGGCCCATGACTGCACCTTTAAGTGGCTGAAAGAGCAACCGGTATTGGTTGGTGTCCCCCCGGTCCTTGCAGGTGCGGGGCACCCAAGGGAAGCCAATCAAGGCAGTGTGGCCTGTGGGGGTGGGGCACAAGGCCACACAAGAACAATCTCTGCTGGCGTCTCCTGGGTAATGGTCCACATCCACCTTCTGCCGTGCCATGCCCACAGCCCTCCAGAACACCTTCAAAAGCCAGAGGTGGCAGCAGTAGCATAAGCTGTGGCACCTAACAGTCTCTGCCGGCCGCAGAAGCTTCCCCAAAGCCCATCACCTCTAGCTGGGGGTAGGCTCAGGAGGCCACCAAGGAAGAGGATGACAGTGAAGCCAGGCAGCAGAGAACTCATGGACATGGACAACAGTGTGGTGATTGGGGGGGGGGGTAGGTAGAGGGAGATGGGTAGAGGTGGAAGAGGGCATAGAAGGGATAAGTGGTGATGGGGAAAAAAGTCCGGCCAACATGGCTCAGTGGTTGAGCATCGACCTATGAGCCAGGAGGTAAATCCTCAAACTGGGGGTCAGTCTCAACCCTGTTTGCTTCCATGTCCCTAAATCTGTTTTGGTCAACATGAGCAAGCAAAGGGATTGGGATATGGATGTAAACGTAGCACCCACTGGGATCTGACTGGTGTAGACTGCCTTTGTCAGGCGCAGACCGAGCAACCATAGCCCTAGACACTACAGCTGGATTTCCTGATAAAAATCTTGCCGAAACTACCACCACTTAAAGAAGACTATGAGCCTAGTCGGCATGGCTCAGTGGTTGAGCGTTGATCTATGAATCTGGAGGTCACAGTTCGGTTCATGGAGGTTGTGGGCTCAATCCCCAGTGGGGGGGCGTACAAGAAGCAGCCGATCAATAATTCTGTCTCATTGATGTTTCTATCTCTCTCCCTTCCTCTGTGAAAGCTCAATAACAATATATTTAAAAAAAAAAAGACTATCAAAGATCAACTCCAGTTAAGAACTAAGAACAAGCTGTGACATCAAGATAACATTTTGTCTTTGACCACTGTCTTTTGAAAGGGCCAGTGTTTATGTCCTCCAGGCAGGTCACAAAGTATTACAAGTTCACTTTATTTTGTAAAAAATCTGAGTTAGAAACAAAGGTGCTAGATCTTCATTGTAACTGGCCTCTATAATTTATATAAAATGTATTATTTTCCTATTCCTTGTCCCTTTTCTGGTAACTTACAGATTTAGTTTTCTTTTGTTACGTAAAATATTGGCTACAGATTTTATTACCCATGATAAGAAAGGACATATTGTTATGTATTTATATTTTGCCATGTACTGAACTAAATAAAAATGACAGGGAAAAAATAAAATGATAAATAAAAGCACAGCTGGACCTCCTGAGACAGTTACAGCCCTTCAGGTCACTCCCCACCACCCAACTCTACAGGTTGGTGTGGAAGAGGCTGCCCGTCCCCCCTCTGTGGTTTAGCTGAGTCACGGGGATTTTAGGATGCCTAGCACCAATCCTCCTCTCCCCTCCTCTGCCATGTTTCTAGCAGAGGTGCAATGCTGTACTGCCTGCCATGCGCATGCGCCCAGACCCAGGTCCCGGCTCACTGCCTTGCTCTCATTCCTCGTGCACATACACACCAAGAAAAGACAGCAGCTCCCCATGCCGAGGCAGACCGCCCTGCATGAATGGTCCCTGAAAGGGATCTCATCCAAGTTAGTGGGATAAAAGCTAACAGAAATCACTGAGATCATCTCAGCCAACATCCCTTAATTGATAAAGGAACAGAACCCAGGAGGGGAAATAACTTACCTGAGGTCACAGAGCAAAAGAGACACAGACAAGAACCTCGTCACCTAAAGGGATCACTAGATGCCCACCTCAGGGCCCCATGAACAGGGAGCCATCAGCCACCTTTGCTCACCTGAACACCCTTGTGGCTATGGGGCCATGGACCAGGGCTGGGACAAAGCTATATGGCAAAGGAAATCAGCCCACCGCTTCCCCAACACACTGATCACCTGCCAGACTAGAAGTAACCTGGGATGCCCTAAGAGCTAACAATGACCAGCACATTCTATGGTGCCCAAGAAGTCCCAATCTTGTTCTAGAACACTCCAGGCAGGGCAGTGGTCAGGTGTGAAGTTGTGAACTGCCTCTCTTCGTTTCATCTCCAGCCCCAGTTCGGCCCCTGAGGTGGCACAAGCAACCGTCTCTTAAACATGACAGCTGCTCGTAGTCACCCCTTAATACTATTACCTCTAGCTCATCGAGTGGGGAGTGTCGTGCAACCTAATCTTTGGGTCTCCCGTTCTTGATATGCTCTGGTTTTGTCCCTGCTCTCAGCTGGGAGGGGGCTTTGAGGAAGGGAGGCCGCCTACACCTGGGACCCTTCATGGGATGGCCAGAAATACGATTCCACCTTCTCTCTCCTCAACAAGCCTGAAACCCCAGCTTCTGTGTTTTATCAGTTCCCCCACCCCTTTCCATGTTGTGCCAACTCTGTCTTCAGTTGCTGCTGCCCCGTCAGCCTCTACAGCCTCTACGCGTCACCACCTAGAGATCCAACCCCCCACAGCGGGTAGATGGTCCAGCCGCACCAGCTGCCTTTTTGTTCGCTGTCACGCTGAGGCACTTCCTGTGTGGCAGCCACGGTGCCGGGTGCTGAGAGGCACAGAGGAGACAGCTCGCGGACTCAGACTCCCAATCTAGTAGGGAAGCTGCCATGTCCTCCTCCCACCATAGGAAGAACAGCCAAGAAAGAGGTTTGCAGGGGTGATGATTGGCGGGGGGGAGTGGGGGGTGGGGGCTTCTCAGAAGAGGGGACCATTGGAGCTAGGCCTCGAAGGGTGAACGGGATTTCCCGACACATGAAACTAACAGGGCCAATCAGGAAGTGACTGCAAGAGCCATGTGGGGAGAGGGCCCAGAATGGAGGGGGAACAGATTTGAGACAAGCTTGGTTCAGCGACTAATTAGCTACTGGGACAGAGGAACTGGGAGGCATCTCCAAGGTGGTGGTCTCCGTCTGTGAAGGAAGAGACAGTCTAACGGTCTCTGTAAAGGTCTGTACTCCTGCCAAACTCCACAAGCAGCTGGTGGGGTGACCCTGGACCTGTCACTTCCCTTCTTGGCCCCCAATTTCCTCATGTGAAAAAACAAGGAAGTTTTATTAGATATTTTCCAAGGCTCCTTCCAGTTGAAACAGTTGGCAGACCTTAAAGAACCATTGAGGCCAACCAGCCTTGGGTGGCTCCTTTGGCAAATGGCCATGTCCTCCCCTCACCAGGTCCCACCCCACCCTGTCAGCATCAGGTCTTCTGATTAATCCGCTTTGCTGGGCTGAAATAAAATTCCCCGAGGTCAAGGACGGCTACCCTAAGACCTCCCAAAAGCCAGTCAAGTGTCCCACAGCTGCTGTAGTGACTGTCGAAGAGGAAGAACAGACACTTTCTCACACACCTGCCACTCCTCATTCCCTTGTCACATCCCCCCCCCTTTGCTGAGCTAACCAAACCAGCAAAGTGCCTAGCACCTCCTGAATGCACCCCCTGGAGTCTTTTATCTTAGCAACAGAGAACGCTGGCAGCTCAGCGAGTCTCTGAGCTCTCATCCAGTAGAAGGAAAAGTGCAAGAGAAACCTCAGGACAATATGCTGACCTCATTTAAAACAAAGGAAAGGTGCCCGGCCGGTGTGGCTCAGTGGTTGAGTGTCGACCTATGAACCCGGAGGTCACGGTTCGATTCCCTGTCAGGGCACATGCCTGGGTTGTGGGCTCAATGCCCAGTGTGGGGCGTGCAGGAGGCAGCCGATCGATGATTCTCATCATTGATGTTTCTCTCTCCCTCTCCCTCTCTGAAATTAATAAAAATGTATTTTAAAACAACAACAAAGGGAAGCAGGAGGGCAGCTGTGGAAGCAGCAACCAAGGATGAGGGGCATCTGGGCCACATTGGTGGGGGGGCAACACCAAGCCCCATCTTTCCAGAGGACATAAGAACCTTGCAGCTCCAGGAAAGGCCGGAGATCTCTGCACCATTATTTGAGTTATGTTATTTGACCGTATCTGTCAGAGCATAAACACTCAGGAGTAGGGTCGCTAGTCGCTCTCCTGGGAAGTCACCTAAGGAGTTGACTAGGGCAGTATGGAAAGTGCTCCCCTGGAGGAATCGGGGTGCAGCCCTTCTGAAGGGCTGGCTATGCCCGACTACCCAACATATCCTTACAGGCTGGGGATGAATCAAGGCCGAAGCCACCAGTTCATTATAATAAACTAACGAATATGCAGAGGCCCCAGGAAGAAGTGGACTTTGGAGTTGAGTTGATGCTAATTAGGCCCCTGCCCTACTTTCTAAAATGGTATTTCCCTGCCAAGGAGCCTGCTCCAGGCCTTGGGAGAATCAAGTTGATCCAAGGAGCTGAGGTTCTGCTCAGGGCAACGGCCTCTCTAAAAACAGCCCTGCCCCTCAGCCTTACCTTACTGGGCTAATTGCTGCCACCAGCAGCTGTCTGAGCTGGCACGGAGCACCACCAACCAGCCTGGCCTCGCTGGAGGCAACAGGTGCTGAGACCCGGAATGCAAAGGGTCACTGCAACCCACCAGCCTTTGAAAGTCAACTTGGTCAGTTGGGGGCAAAAACCTACAAGGTTCAGAGAAAACTGCACTCTGCCTGGGGGCGGGAGGGAGCAGGGGGGAGGGGGAAGCACCCAACCAAGAACCCAGCTCTAACCGTTGCCACTCCAACTTCTCCCTCCGGCTGCCAGCTCTCCACCCCAGGGCAACCTCAAAGCTGGAGGGGGTGCCCCAACTCAAGGACCCTATACTTCTAGAGCCTGGGGGGAGGATGGATCTGGAGCACAAGGAGTTTTGCTAGATATGATAGCAAGACGAAAAGAGCTGGTAGATGGCCCTGGCCATGTCTGAACGGAACCCATCTTCCTTCGGCTGCAGAGGGGAGCTCCCTAAAAGATATTGTCTGACGTAGGAAAGGGGGGCTTTCCCCTGCCCATCCAAGCCTTGGTCCCTCAGGCTCTCACCCAGAACACAACAGACATAGGCCCAATGTTCCAGTGACAACGCCTCAAGCCCCTCCTTACGAGCAAGGGGAGGTGCTACGGGCCAGCAGCCATTCAACAGCCCACTCAGAATGAGGCAATAGGTGTGCAAATCAGGCCAAGTGGCCACCGTGGGGAGGGGGCTGCAGGAGGATGCAGCCAGGCCCTAGAGACCCAGCAAGGACACCAGGCAAAAGGCTGAAAGCCAGCCACAGGCCAGCATACCCAAAGAGAGAAGCCCGGTCCAGTGTTCTTTCGGCCACCCAATCCCGCACTCCCCTCCATGTCCCCCCAACCCCCCGCCCGCCATAAAACTAGACCTTGGGTTTGGGGGAAGCATGAACATAGGCAGGTAACCTCTTTCAACCTTAGGAAGAGGAGAGTCAGGTAAGGGACCACCTGAGCCCGCTGCGGGATCACTGGAATTCATCTTACATCGGAGGATCAAGAAAACCGGCAATTTGAAGACAAACATTGCAGAAGTGAATGCCAAGCGGGAGGCGGCAATGCTGCCTGATCTGTGGTTCCCCAAGGCTCCTGCACCATCTCAGGGAGGTTACCCACCAAACACACGAGCCGCCACCCCCGCCCAAATCGGGATTAGGCTGCTGGATTATGCCCCTTTTCTCGAGACAGAACTCATCTGTAATCTAGAAGTTGTCATCTCTCCCGAATGAGCACTAGGGATGAATAGCTGAGCAGGCGCAGGAGGAAGGAGGGAGGGAAGGAGGGGGTGGGAAATCAGCCTGCACCAAAGGGACGCATCCGCCAGCCCGCTCGCCCGGGTAACGGTGTATGTCTGAAGTCACCACCGCTGGCGACGCCCCCGCACCAGCCGGACTAGACGGTTCCTCTTCAATAATGAAAGCACCCCTCAAACACAGGAATCAGGGGGTGTAAGAACGGGGGAAAGAGCAGAGAAACGAGGCAGAGCAAAGGGTTGTGGAGGGAAGAAAGCAGGATCAGCGTGGAAGGAGAGGAATGGGAGAAGGGGGAGAAAAAGAAGGGGAAGAGAGAGAAGAGAGGAGTGGGAAAAGGAAGGAGACAGTGCTGAGGAAGTGATGGATGGAGGGAAGGAGAGGAGATGAAGGGAGGGAAAAGGAGGGAAAGGGAATAGATGGAAGGAGGGAAAGATCCCAGGACCCGGCGGGCTTTTTGCACTCACCCGTGTTGTACACGTGCAGTTCATCCACTATCCCCTCGTTGCCACCGCCGAACACCACGATGAGCTCCTTGATGGCCACGGCGCGGTGGCCGTGACGGGGTCGG
>NW_006293237.1:286212-287777 GCF_000327345.1 Myotis davidii | reverse complement strand
CGGCCGAAGCCATAATTCCGGGAAAGGGCGAGATAGGGAAAAGTCACAGAGCGAGAAAGGCGCCCCCCAATACCTCCCACACACCCCCTTTCGTCTAAGGCAGCTCTCACGGAAAAGCAGTTCCTCACACAGCGGTGGACGGCTCCATGGAGGCCGCCATCTTAACTATCCTCCTTCCCTTCGGCTCTTTTCCTTCTTCTCTTTCAACCCGACTCTTAAAGAGCGTCCCGAAACAGTAGAGCGGCTAGGCCCGAGAAGCTTGAGGCATACGAGTCCAGCCGCTCTGACTACTTGCCCGGGAGCTCCTGCTTATAAGCTCGGGCGGGAGGACCTGGGAGCCGCCATCTTGAGCCGCCTCTCTCTCCTCCCTTCCTCAGTCGTAGCCCACACCCGCCGGAAATGGCGGAGCCCCGGCCCGGTTCCCACACCCCCCAAGTCCCCCGCACTGGCCGGCTTCCGGGGCGGGTGGATAGGAGCCACAAGCGCCGCGGTTGTCCCAGTCCCGCCGGTGCTCAGACCACAATTGTGGGAGCCGCCATCTTGAGACCGTCCCGTTTCCCCGCCCAGCGCTTAGTGCAGCCGCCGCTCACGAAACAGTCTCGACACTCGTCAGGAATAGAGGCGCGCCGGAGGCCAGACGAGCTCGAGTTCTCTGGGACTGCTCAGAGGCTTGCGCCGTACGGCTTGTGAGGTCTTGAACCTCTCTCCTCAGTTCGCCTCAGCTGCTCAGGCTGCGCCTGCCGCTCTGGGAGCCGCCATCTTGAGATTAGCTCCCCCTTCTCCCCTATTCTCTTCTTCCTGGGTCAGTTCTTCCACTGCAAACAAAACGCAAGGCAGCGTCCGATCCTCGATTCCCACCTTATAACTCCTTCCCACAGGAGCCGCTTCAAAAGCCAGAGTTAGGCCCTGAAGTGACAACTGTACGGCATGAGGAGCGGTAACGGCAGGGCGCTCATGCCTCCTCCCTGGGAGCCGCCATCTTGTGTGAAGAAGTAACAACTAAACATGGCGGCTGCGACGGTCGGGCGAGGGGGCGGGGTCGGATGACGTCACTGCTCCCCCTCCCGCCTTCGCTCTGTTTCGCCTTTGGCTTCTTCTCTTAAAGGAGCCCCCGCGCTGCCCTGAGGCGAGGGTCTGGGGTCGCTGCGCGCTTATCTCGGGCTTAGGCTGCGCCCGGGTCAGGCGCAGGCGCGCCCATCCCCGCGGTACCCCTCCGTGCTCCTCCACGCCTCCGCCGTGGGAGTCGCCATCTTGCCACTTCCCTTCGCCCGGCTGTCCGCGGGCGTCAATAGCGACTTTCAGCACAAAACAAAGATGGCGGCTGCGGCATCTAGGGAATACCCGGATGAGAATGCTTCTGACGAGCTTGGCCCCGCCCCCCTTGGGAACTGTTCCCCGAGCCCTTGTAGGGACACACGCCCGAGGAATTGCCTTCATTTAACAGTGGGGACAGGACATTGGTTGCTGAGGGTAGCTGACGGGAGACATTAGAGTCTCGCCTCGAGTCAGGCAGCGAACGTTACGCCGCTCCGTACACCCAGCGTCCGCAAAAAGGCAGCTCGAGC
>NW_006293237.1:283019-286092 GCF_000327345.1 Myotis davidii | reverse complement strand
CGCCTGCTTCCCAGAGCCCCGCGCCCCGCCCCGCGCGCAGGCGCAAGCCCGCTTTTCGGGTCCGCCCTTTTTTTGAGATTTGAATTTCCCCCAGCAAAGTGAGGGAGACAAAGTACCCGGATGGTGATCGCTGGCCTTTTCGCGCCAGTACTGTGAGTTCTCACCACAACCTTGAGAGGTGGGTACTGACGTCGCCCCCCGGGTTCCAAATCCGTTACAAATCTTGCAAGAGGCCGCCTGGGTGTTGCACTGTCATGCTCACGGCTAGACTCAGGCTGTAGTGCAGGGGTCCTGCACAGGTGTCTGGGAGTTTGCAGTGACAATAGATGATTTTTTCCACTTTCATCTTTATTTCCTCTTTATTTTCACCAGCCTCTAGCCGAAATTTGGCCTTTCCCGCAATTATGAATATAGGCCGCAGAGCATAAGAGCATTAGGCAGGTGACTGTCACCAATGAAAATGACAGAGCAGTCATTTCATATCTCATAGCTTTTGTTGTAGATATCCTGAAATTAACTAAATGACAAGACATACTGGCAGGCAGAATAATTACTTTGAAATTACTGTAGTTATTCAACCTGCCTGGAGATCCTGGAATTTAACCTATTGGTAAAGAAGGACATGTATAACCCTTTCTCACATTTTCAAAAATATTTTAGTGATTGTCTTGACATTCAATTTTTGTCGTAATCCTGTTTTTCTTTATACATTTGGAAGCATTTGTTTGAGAAAGGCCAAAGAGGCCTCACCTGTGTGGCGGTGCTACCAACTGCCCTAAATGACCTTGGCCATTTACCTCCCCTCTAGGGCCCTGAGTCCCTCCCCTGTGAAATAAGGAAGCCGAGCTGCGGGTTCCCAGGGGCCCTGCCCACACTCAGTGATTCTCTCCCCAGAGTTCAGGAAGCCCTGTGGTTGCTCCAGGTTCCTTTGGGCCTTCTGGTGGTTCAGAGGGATCTCACCTTTTTCCGGGGTGCCCCACATTGCAGCCCTCAGGCTGGCGGCACCTTATCTGCAGAAAGGCAGCAAGGGTGATTAGGGTAGTCAGGAGCACAGGCAGCAGTTGTCAAATGCTACAGGCCAAAGGAGCCATCACTGAGACAGGTGATAGTTAGTGGCTTCTACTTAAATGCATATCACCCCAGGAAGCAGGAGAATGAATGTTAGCCCCTTAGCCAGGAGATTGTCATGCTTTGCAGGACCCCCCAGAAGACCCCCAGAACAGGGAGCCGATGCTGGGGATCCTTCAGCCTTTGTGTGCCAGGCCCTGGGGGAATCTGTGAAGAACTGAGTGTCCTGTTACAGGGGTCATGGCAGTTGGAGGGTACAGAGAAGCTGGGCCCTAAAGCACCCAGCAATGGTCTTCCTGATGGACTTGGGAATTTGGCTTGATGACATGTCCCTTTCAGCTTGCACAAGGACTCAGGTGGACTCTGCCAGGTTGGCCGGAGAGAAGTCACTTTCCACCTCCTTCCTGGACCTCCTTCTCTATCAAATTGACAGTGTTTGACTCCTGTCCCTGGCTCTCCTCCATGCTGGCTGGCAGACAGGAGGGTCAGGCTAGTTCTCGCTACCTGGGGCCCTTAAGACCTGACACTTCACACCAGGGAGCCAGGCCTCAGATGGGTGCAGGGAGGGACTTAGCTCCCGTCCCAGCCAGAATCGGGAGTGCTGAATGAAGAAGTGCCTGAGCCCGGCCGGTGTGGCTCAGTGGTTGAGCGTTGACCTATCAGGGTTTGATTCCTGGTGGGGATACATGCCCAGGTTGCAGGCTCGATCCCCAGTGGGATGTGTGCAAGAGGCAGCTGATGGATGATTCTCTCTCATCACTGATGTTTCCCTCTCTCTCTCCCTCTCCCTCCTCTCTGAAATCAATAGATATATACTTTTTTTAAAAAGTGCCTGAGAGGAGTAGGGGCGTGAGCAGGCCAGGTGAGGTGCAGGAGGGAAGGAGCACCAGTCTTGTTCCAGCTTGAAAACAGACTGGGCCTAGAAAGCTCTCAGGGCTACATGGGGATGGCATTTTGATGTCTGGCCAAGACACTGGGTTGGGATTGTATGTGGAGTGATGAGCCAGGCACTGAAGGGTGTTGAGCAGGGGCTGACATGATCCGATTCAGGGGTATTTGAGGAAGATGCTGGGGACTGCTGTATGCAGACCACGTTAGCAGCCGCCATTCTAGAAGTGGGAATCCCAGGGCAGGGATGGCCAGGAGGCTCCTTAGCTGACAGCGCCGCATGCTGAGATGGAGGCTTGTGGTCAGCCAGGAGATGCCGAGTGAGGGTGAGGGCTTCCATTCACTTGTGGAAATCCTAGGCCGCATGGTCCTTCAGAGAAGATCCCCAAGGCAGGACAGACAGGAGAAAGAGAGCTCAGCATGAGGCCCCCCCAGGTCCCTCCCCAGAGCATGCAGGTGGACCCCCCCTGGCCCAGCTGAGAAGTGAAGTGGCAAATAGGACCAATGAAAGAGTAAGGGGGGAAAGGAAAGGTGCTGGCTTGGTGCTTGAATTGAACTGAAATTGAGTAGGTCTTCACTGAGCACCGAAGGGAAAGCAAAGAATCAGCCCCTGTCCTACACTTTCAGGGCCTAAACTGCAGGAAGGGGGATATACATTGTATTTGAAAAATAAATGGTGCTAAGCGGTCTGCATATATAACAACTCTCCTAATTTACACAAGGACTCTGCGGAGGTACCGGCAGCATCCCCATTCTCCAGGTATGCAAACTGAGGACCAGAATGGTTAAGGCCCAAGGTCACACACAGTTAGCAGGTGGGGGACACAGACCTTCTCTCTTCCATGCCTGTCTGCCTGCCTATCTGCTATCTTGGCTGTGAGTCATTTTTAGAGCATTGAACCTCTTCTTTCTTTGTTAATACATGTTTA
Organism: Myotis davidii; assembly: GCF_000327345.1. Classification (NCBI taxonomy): domain Eukaryota; kingdom Metazoa; phylum Chordata; class Mammalia; order Chiroptera; family Vespertilionidae; genus Myotis; species Myotis davidii. The sequence goes on along the minus strand of NW_006293237.1, from coordinate 283,207 downwards.
GGCTACTAGGCCAATTCACCCGAAGCTGGCCCCAAAGCAGTTGACAGTCAATGAAAAGTCCACATTGTTTTTAAATTGTTTGCCCTCTAGCCCTCACCAAGTAGCTCAGTTGGTTAGAGCATCTTCCCCGTATGCTAAGGTTGAGGGTTGGATCTTAGGATACACAAGAACCAACCAATGGGGAAGCA
>NW_006293237.1:271999-282812 GCF_000327345.1 Myotis davidii | reverse complement strand
TCGGTCAAGGACATGTACCTTGGTTGCGGGCAAATTCCCAGTAGGGGGTGTGCAGGAGGCAGCTGATTTGATGTTTCTCTTTCATCAATCAATGTTTCTGACTATCTCTCTCCCTTCCTCTCTGTAAAAAACCAATAAAATATATTTAAAAAAAAAAGAATCAACCAATGAATGCATAAATAAGTGGAACAACAAATCAATGTTTCTCTCTCCCTTCCTCTCTCTAAAATCAATAAAAAATCGGTAAATAAGTTATTTGCTTCTGTGATTGCAGGAAATGGAAAGTTGTATTGTGGGACAAGGAAGGAGGGTGATTGGGGGGGGTATAGCAACTCTGGGGAGGGCAGAAAGGTGAGCCAGGGTAGCAGGCCTGGAGGAGAGATCCCTGTGCTGCCTGGCCTCACACCAAGTAACAGAGGAGGCATGCTCATACTCGCCCCCTGCCTCCTCCAGCAACACACCATCTTGCCTGGGATTCCAGAGCTTAGACCACAGCTAATGGTCTCTTGTTCAGCTGGGTAGTTGGCTAAAAGGGTTTGGGGGCTAGCCTGGAAACTTCCACACATATAACGTCTCAGAAGTGGGAAAACCCATTCTGAGTTGTAAGAACAGATCTAGGGACCTTGGTGTCTCTAAATACAGTGGCTCTAAGGGAACTAGGGCAAGGAGCAGGATTTTTTAAAAAATATATTTTTATTGGTTTCAGAGAGGAAGGGAGAGGGAGAGAGAGAGAGAGAGAGAGGAAGAGAGAGAGCCGAAACCGGTTTGGCTCGATGGATAGAGCGTCGGCCTGCAGACTGAAAGGTCCCAGGTTCGGTTCCGGTCAAGGGCATGTACCTGGGTTGTGGGCACATCCCCAGTGGGAGATGTGGAGGAGGCAGCTGATCAATGTTTCTCTCCCATCGATGTTTCTAACTATCTATCTCTCTCCCTTCCTCTGTAAAAAGTCAATAAAATATATTTTAAAAAAAGAGAGAGCGAAACATCAATGCTGAGAGAGAATCATTGATTATAGCTGCCTCCTGCACGCCCCATACTGGGGATCAAGCCCACAACCTGGGCATGTGCCCTTGACCGGAATCGAACCTGGGACCCTTCAGTCCATAGGCCGACACTCTATCTACTGAGCCAAACCAGCTAGGGCAGGAGCAAGATTTTTATAGTCCACAGATGAGAGAAGAACAGCATAGTTGTCAAGAGGCACAAAATGCCTTGGCACAAGAAGATTCTAGAAGCCATGTGTAAGAAGGTGACATACTAGTACTGTATCAGTTTCACTTTTACTTGTTTTATGGTATGTGTGTATGTGTGTTTTTTGTGTTTGTTTGTGTGTTTTTTTTCTAATGAAAACTGTTGGTGGATCCTGAGGCTGAGAGTCGGCAAGATGGAGGCTCTTCTTTGGATGGTTTTCTTTCTAACCACACTCTTTTTCTAACCACAAAGGAAAAAGGCAGAACGGTCCTCCACGTGTGCCAGCCAATCAGCGGGACCCCCACCTCCCCGTGGCCTGCCACCGCCACTCCAGGGCAAGGTTGTAGCATCTGCGTCGGAAATCACGGGACGTCTGGTTCAGCTGGGAGGCCCAGGAGTCTTTTGCAAAAGCTGTTTATCTGAATTCTGAAAGGACAGTGAAGGCTGCCACTCTCTGAAGCTCTCTGCCCCAAGTCACAACTAGGCTTCCAGATGAATCCCAAGTCAGAGCAGGCCCTCTGCCACGTGGCCGTGGCCAGCTGCCTCTGCGTGGCCACCGTCTACATGGGCGTTTTTGAAAGCGTCTTTGTGGAAGTGGGCTATGAGCACTATGCAGAAGCCCCGGTAGCCGGCCTCCCCACCTTCCTAGCCATGCCCTTCAACTCGCTCATTAACGTGGCCTACGTGCTCCTGGGAGTGTACTGGCTACGGAGAAATGTCAGTGCCCTGGGGCACCCCAGTGAGGTGCAGCGGGCTCGTTACCTGAAGGATGTCTTCGCGGGCATGGCTATGGTCTACGGCCCCGTGCAGTGGCTGCGGATTGGGCTGCAGACGCACCCGGCTGCTGTGCTGGACCAGTGGTTCACCTTGCCCATCTTTGCGTGGCCTGTGGCGTGGTGCCTCTACCTAGACAGGGGCTGGGAGCCCGGCCTGCTCCTCGCCATCGAGTGCTTCTCGCTGTCCAGTTATGGCCTTTCCCTGCTGCATCCCCGTGGGTTTGAGGTCGCCCTGGGTGTGCACATTGCTGCCGCCATGAGCCAGGCCCTGCGTGTCCACAGGCGCCACGGCAGCAGGTGCTCAGGGGTGTACTTGGTTCTGGCAGTGCTCTCCTGCCTGGGCTTTGTGGTCCTCAAGCTGTGTGACCATCAGCTGGCCCAGTGGCATCTCTTCCAGCGGCTCACAGGCCATTTCTGGTCCAAAGTCTGTGATGTGCTCCAGTTCCACTTTGCGTTCTTATTTCTGACCAATTTAAGCCCTTGCCGGCGACTCCCTCCTGAGGGGAAGATGCAGTAAAGTGTGGAAAGAGGCTACTGACAGCCACTGGCCCCAGTGTCAGAATGGATGATCAGATGACATTTTGTCCTCAGTATTAAATTTCCTGGGCGTGATAAGATATGATTATTACATGGGAGAATGTCTTCCTTTGAGGTTATGGGCTTCAATATCTAGGCGTGAAATGGTATTCCCTATTGCACTATCCTTGTAACTCCTCTGTAATTTGAAATTTTTCAAAATAAAATGTTGGGCACCCAGCCAGTGTTGCTCAGTGGTTAGTGTTGGCCTATGAACCAGGAGGTCACGGTTTGATTCCCAGTCAGGGCGCATGCCCGGGTTGTGGGCTCGATCCCCAGTTTGGGGCGTGCAGGAGGCAGCTGATCCATGATTCTCTCATCATTGATGTTTCTATCTCTTTTTCTATCTCTTTCTTCCTCTCCCTTCCTCTCTGATATGAAAAAAAAAAATACCTGTGGCTAAAATCAATTGATGGCCTGAGCTGGTTTGGCTCAGTGGATAGAGCGTCTGCCTGTGGACTGAAGGGTCCCAGGTTCGATTCTGGTCAAGGGCACATGCCCCGGTTGCGGGCTCAATCCCCAGTAGGGGGCGTGCAGGAGGCAGCCGATCAATGATTCTCATCATTGATGTTTCTATCTCTCCCTCTCCCTTGCTCTCTGATACCAATTTTTTAAAATTAAAAAATAAAATAGATAAATAAAATGTTGTGGATAATGACCCCAAAGAAATTCCTGATGCTTGCAGTTGGAGAGAGTGGTTGTTTGCAATGACTTCAGGATGTGGGTTACAGTGTGGGCTGGTGACAGTGGAGTAGGGTAGGCCAGGCAGCGGAGTTACCCGAGAGTGTCCCCAAGAGGTGAGGGTCAGGGAGAATGAGTCACATGAAATACATGCCCAGCAGATTGATAGGGAAATCAGAAGGCCAGAGCACTAACTCACTGTGACATCTTAACTGCCAAGCTAACAGATCACATGGAAGCCACGTTACTCCGTAGCTTTTGTGGAACAGGCAGGGTGCGGTGTGTATAGGTGAGGAAACACACAAATGTTAAAAGTGGAATTCTCAACAGAATGTTGCTTGGTGGGTCCACCCTCAGCCAGGGTGTGTCTTAGATGTCCTGAGAGCAGTGATTTTCAACCTTTTTCACCTCATGTCATACATAAAGTAATTACTAAAAATCAGCACACCCCAAAATATATTTTTTTGCCAATTTGACAAAATAGGTAGAATTTTTGATTCATTCACACCAGGCAGCTATTGTGGTGGCTGTTGTCATTTTTTAACTTGACAATGTAAGGGAAAAGCGGTCAGTGCCTCTGACAAAATAGTTTTAAAAATTATTACGGGCCCGGCCGGCATGGCTCAGTGGTTGAACATCACCCTATGAACCAGGAGGTCACAGTTCAATTCCAGGTCAGGGCACATGCCGGGGTTGCAGGCTCGATCCCCAGTGTGGGGTGAGCAGGAGGCAGCCGATCCATGATTCCCTCTCATCATTGATGTTTCTCTCTCTCCCTCTCCCTTCCTCTCTGAAGTCAATCAAAATATATATTTTTTAAAAAGGTGAAGGCAGAGAAAGGATGCGCTGTTCCTGCCAAATGGCATCTCAGGACTGGTCATCCATGTGCTATTAGCTCAGTGCTCCCTGAGCCCCTCAGGTTGGCATGCGGACTGTTGCTATGACTACCGAGATGCTTTTGAAACTGAGTCCTTGGGCCGGATGATCTCTCCTCGCTGGGCACATCTAAAACGGGTGGTGGGTCTCAACCAAGCTGTCACCTGAAAGAACCCAGCAGGTGCGAGCCTATGAGGGCTGCCTCTGCTTGGGTGCCAGCCAACCAGCCAACCAGCCTCCACGCCACCCCAAAGGCCTGGGCAAATGGTCGGCCCCGCGCAGGACTTGAGAGCCCGAGGCAAGGCATGCCAGCAGGTGAAGAGCAGGGGCAGCATTTGTTTGGGGAAACAGCTTTATTCCATTACCGTTGTCTCGAAAGCTCTCTGTGCCCTAGAAGAGGAAAAAGATCGTGGGCGTCTCCAGAGAGGTTGCCCTTATCTCAAAGAGGCCAGAGGGAGGGAGAGAGGATGTGCTTTCTTGGGTGGCTCAGTTAGAGATGAGGGTGGAGGAATGATGGGGGCGGGCTGTTCACCTAGCATCTGGGGGATTTCCCTCCTTTTGCTATTTCTCTCTCCGTCGCTGTTTCCTTGACTGGCAGAGTGGCTCCACTGAGAATTGTTGGGACTTTGCAGCATAGGGTTGCTCATTCCACACATTTGAAGCACAAGCAGCAATTACTTCTTTTATTTCTACCAATACTTAATAAATGACCCCGAGAGCCTCCTGGTTTTCATTCCACGCCTGTGTCAGGCTGGGTCCCCACAGGAAACAGGTGGTAGGCTCAGATTAGGGTGATGGAGGACGGTTTCAGGGAGAACTACAGCACCACTGTACCAAGGCGGGGGTGGGGGTGGGGAGCCGCGGCGGGACTTCACCACTCGGCCTGGAGAGAACCCGGGGAAGGTGACCTCCACCCAAAGGTCTTGCGGAAGAGACACCTGGGCAGGCAGAGACCTCCAGAGGCCCAGCCCACTCTCCTGCAGGGGGCTCCCATCCAAGGTTGTCAGATGAAATGCAGGACAATGAATAATGTTCTAGTACCAGTATGTCTAAAATATCACATGAGCCCTAGCCGGTTTGGCTCAGTGGGTAGAGTGTCGGCCTGCGGACTGAAGGGTCCTGGGTTCAATTCTGGTCAAAGTCACATGCCTGGGTTGCGGGCTTGATCCCCAGTGTGGGGCTTCCAGGAGGCAGCCGATCCATGATTCTCTCTCATCATTGATGTTTCTATTTCCCTCTCCCTTCCTCCCTGAAATCAACAAAAACATATATGTATAAAAAACACAAAATATCACATGAGATGCCCTGGCCGGTTTGGCTCAGTGGATAGTGTCAGACCTTGGACTGAAGGATCTTGGGTTCGAATCTGGTCAAGGGCACGTAATTCAGTTGCAGGTTAGATCCCAGGCCCTGGGCAGGGTGTGTTGGGGAGGCAATCAATCGATTTGTCTCTCTCACATCAATGTTTCTCTCTGTATGTGTCTCTCTCACATGGATATTTTACTCTCCCTGTCTCTCCCCTTCCCTTCCAATCTCTCTGAAAATCTATGGGAAAATATCCTCGGGTGAGGATTAACCAAACAAAAATATAAATAAACAAAATGTCTATCACATGAGATGTGCTTACCTTGAAAAATCCTTCATTGTTATCTGAAACTCAGATCGAACTGGGAATGTGTTTCTATTTGCTAAGTCAGATAACCCTCCATCGAACTGACCCAATTAAAGCCAGAGGCCTGGAACTTTCTCTTTCAGCCCCGTTTTTTGTTGTGTTTTTTTTTTTTATCAGTGCTTCTCAAAAAGTGTGGTCAGCACTAACCATGCAGCATCCTGGTCCCCTCCAGCCCTGGATTCTGGGGCTGGGACCACACACCGCCTCAGCCCTGCCCCCAGGGCTCCAGGGTGCCAGCAACGTTTGAGAGGCTGAGGAAAGAAGGCTGGTGGCTGTGCCCCCACCCGGCTGTGCTCTGAGAAGTCCTTATTCTTGCCCCTCCCTGTTCCTTTATCCGTTGTTGTCACTATCATCATCTCCATTTTACACTCCCCCCCTCCGCCCCCCACAGCACAGCTGAGAAGCCAATAGTTACCAAACGGGCCCTCTCCCCACGTTTGGCCTAACGGTTTAGAGGTTCCAAAGCTGGGAGGAATCTTCAAAACCATCTGCGCCAACCCCCACATTTCACAGAAACTGAAACTCGAGAGAAGTTCGTCTTGGCTGCAAGTTGCAACACTGAGTGTCAGAAACCCAGGCGTCCTCTCCCGGCCCAAATCCCTGTCCTGCCCACCTCTGTTGCCCTGCCTCTCCCTTGGCATACCAGGGCCCCGGAGATTTGCCCCCCAGTGAACCTAGTTGTGTTGGTTTTGCTCTGATTGTGTAGGTAACACAGGCTCATGGTGGGGGTGGGAGGACGACAAGCCCCCCGGGAGGACTGTCAGGAATCTGGTGTCTCCACGATGGGGCATGTCTTCCCATGCACCTGCTCTCCCCACTCCACGGTGTTGGGCGCAGACGCTGCTCCAGGCCCCAGTGGGCTTCTGTGATGCCCCGACTATTTCACCCTGTCCTCATCTAGCACACTGATTCCCTGCTAGATAATGCCCAGGCGCTCCCTAGCCAGTTTAGCTCAGTGGCTAGAGCGTCAGCCCGTGGACTAAAGGGTCTTGGGTTCGATTCCCGTCAAGGACACATATCTCGTTTGCAGGCTGGGTCTCCTTCCCCAGGGCAGGGCACGTACAGGAGGCAAGCAATCGATGTGTCTCTCTCACATCAATGTTTCTCTCTGTGTCTCTCCCCCTCCCTTCCACTGTCTCTAAAAAAAATCAATGAAAAAATATCCTCGGGTGAGGATGAACAAAAGATAAAAAGAAAAGAAAAAGAAAGTGCACAGGTGCCCCCTCTGCACCCTGGAGCTCGTCTTTCTCTGGGTCAGTCTCAGGAGTGCGATCGAAGGGCACAGGGGCCCTGGCTGGTGTGGCTCAATTGGTGGGCGTGGTCCTGTGCAATGAAAGGCTGCCGGCTGGATTCCCCGACAGAGCACACACCCACGTTTTGGGCTCCGTCCCTGGTGGGAGGTGTGCAGGAGGCAGTCAATTGATGTTTCACACTCACATGGATTTCTCTCCCTCCCTCTCCCTTTCTCTCTCTCTCTAAAAATCAATTTTAAAAAAGGGCCGAGACCAGTTTGGCTCAGTGGATAGAGCTTCGGCCTGCAGACTGAAGGGTCCCGGGTTCGATTCCGGTCAAGGGCATGTACCTGGGTTGTGGGCACATCCCTAGTGGGGGATGTGCAGGAGGCAGCTGATCGATGTTTCTCTCTCTCATCGATGTTTCTGACTCTCTGTCTCTCTCCCTTCCTCTCTGTAAAAAATCAATAAAATATTTTTTTTTTTTTAAAAAAAGGGCACATGGGTTGCTTTTCCCACTGACCCTCATGATTCACATTTCTACCAGTGATGAGAGAAGACTTCCCGGGCCCCCACCCACCAGCAGGTGTTAGCACACTTTCTCATTTTGTGCCAATCGGACGGGAGTGAAACGAGATCTCATGGTGACTCTAACTCGTGCCTTCTCCACACACGTGCACATACACATTCACACACGTGCACTCACATATGCACAACTGGTGCTTGTGCATTTGTCTATTAGAAGTCTGTGTTTGTTCTGGAAGGTGCTTGTTTATATCCTTTGTGCAGAAGCCATTTTTGTATTGTAAATATTAACCAGTCATCTGTCACACAGATGATAAATATGTTTCCTTAATCTAAGGTTTGTCTTTTGGCTTTGTGGGTATCCTAAAGCAACGGGCTTGAAGATTGATGTAGTCACATAAGTCTATATGTCTTTTCTTCTTGTTTGTGTTAATCCTCACCTGCAGATATTTTCTCCATTGATTTTTTTAGAGTAGGAGGGAGGGAGGGAGGGAGAGAGAGAGAGAAACATCGATGTGAGAGAGACACAGCCAATAGGTTGCCTCCCACACAGGCCCCAACTGAGGCCAGGGATTGAACCTGCAACCCAGGTACATACCCTTGGTCCGGAATCAAACCCAAGACCCTTCCATGCCAGGGGGGCTGACACTAACCACTGAACAACACTGCCAGGGCTATGTCTGTCTTTTCCTTCATTGCTTCTGGGTTTCTAGTCTTGCTTAAAACAGTTTTCTGGTTGTCTAGAGTTTACTTGTCTACACATTAGCCAGCTTTGTCAAATCTTAACATCTATAGCTGCTTCAGATCTTTTTCATGATAACATTTTAATTATAAAAATATTGCCCCGGCTGGTGTGGCTCAGTTGCTTGGATGTCATCCCGTGCACCAAACGGTTGCTGGTTCAATTCCCAGTCAGAGCACATGCCCAGGTTGCAGGTTTGATCCCCAGTTGGGGTGCGTGCAGGAGGCAGCTGATCCCGTCGATGTTCCTCTCTCTCTCTTCCTCTCTCTCTCTCTCTCTCAAAACCAATTTTTAAAAAATTAAAAATTAATAAAATAATTATAAAAAACTAGTTAAAATTTGCATCTATGATAATAAAAGCGTAATATGGTAATTAGACCAGATGACTTTCCGGACAAAGCTGGGGTTGGGAGAGAAGCCTGGGTCCCGGGTGTCTGCTGGCGGCTGGGGGGGACGTCCGGGTCCCGGGTGTCAGAGGGAAGCTGGTGCTGGCAGCTGGGGGAGGGAAGGCCTACTCTTGCATGAATTTTGTGCATCGGGCCTCTAGTTTAGAAACAAAACAGAGCAGCTGTCCTCGTTGTCAGCATGGTGGTTTGCCGAAGCTAGTTCACTGGCACACTTGTGATCACGTTTTTTATTTTATTTTAAATATATTTTATTGATTTTTTACAGAGAGGAAGGGAGAGAGAGATAGAGTCAGAAACATCGATGAGAGAGAAATATCGACCAGCTGCCTCCTGCACATCTCCCACTGGAGATGTGCCCGCAACTCAGGTACATGCCCTTGACCGGAATCAAACCCGGGACCCTTCGGTCCGAAGGCTGACGCTCCTTCCACTGAGCCAAACCGGTTTCGGCTGTGATCACGTTTTAACTGAGGAGGAAATTCGCACACCCTGTGTGAGATGTTTCCTTGCACCGCAGAGAACAATGGATATTTTGTTTGTCTGCAGTTCAAGTTGGGCACATCCAACAGGCAAAGCACTTCCCTCTCACCTGTAAGGTCTCCATGAGTAAGAAATCTTTGGATAAATATCAACTAAGTGACCTGTGTTCTCAAGCGAGCCCCCAAATAGTCATGTGATCAGGGTAACCTCTTCCCCTGCTAAGCGGAGGCTTGGGGCCCATTTTTTCTCAGCTCTAATATGTTTGTGCAATCCCCATCCCCGTGGCTAAGACAAGCAGGCTTCATCCTAGGTGCCCCTGGAGTCCCTGCTGCCTCTCTGGTAAGTGACTGGTGGCTGTTGGGCCACATGGCCAGGCAGGGGCTAGGCTGGTTGCCAGGGCCCGCTGTGAGGCCCGAGAGCTCCGTTGCAGCCTGGGCCACGGCAGCACAGCAGGCCCTTCTAACCACGTTCATGCTTTTCTAGCCTTTTTTCCCCGTTTCCCGCCTTTCGCTTTGATCTTTGCCTTCTGCTTCTCTTTAGAACTGCTGACTTCTGGTTTTACTTCTGCCTCTTCTTTCGCCGCCCCGCCCCGACTTCCACTGGGGCCCCCACCGGGGTGTCTGTCCCGCCACCTCTCAGCCAGCACAGGCCTCTTCCTCTGAAAGACACGAAACCTAACAGATTGAGCTGGAGTCCCTTCCCTGCCCTCCTGCCCCAGAGTAACAGCATCCAGAGTTGGGTGCATCTGACTCCCCTGCATGCTCTCATGCCTTTTTAAAAAATACGTATTTTATTGATTTTTATTATTTATTTATTTATTTTCTATATATTTTATTGAGTTTTTAAAGATATATACTTTTAAAAATATGATAGAGAGGAAGGGGAAAGGGATAGAGAGATAGAAACATCATCAATCGGCTGCCTCCTGCATGCCCCTACTGGGGATCGAGCCTGCAACCTCAGGCATGTGCCCTGACCGGGAATCAAACCAGTAACCTCCTGCTCCTGGGTCACAGCTCAACCACTGAGCCACACTGGCCGGGCTCTCATGCCTTTCTAATGAGTGGGCATATGCATCAGCCATATATACTACTGTTTTGCATGTGTTGTAAATTTCTATAAATGCACCCGGTCCAGATCCTTCTCCCACTGGCTGCGGGATCTGATTGGTGAGATTTTCCCCAGGTCTCCCGGGGTGCCCCCCTGGAGAGCGCCTCCTTTGGTGCTTGTTGTCAATGCCTCCGCTATGCGTGAGCACTTGGCAAGGGAATGTGCTTGCGTGCGGCACAGCTACACTTCAACTTGAGTGGGAGCTGCCAAAGTGGTTGCTGAAATTATTGCCCACCTGAGCTCCCATGGTGCCACGGCCTTGCCAGTACTTGGTACTGTGAGGATCTACTATCTGTCTATCTGATGGGGAATGAAGTAGAATTTCATTTCCTTCCTGTTTGCCTTCCCTGGTTTAAAAGTGAGGGTGCCTATGCCCTGGCTGGTTTTTCTCAGTGGATAGAGTGTTGGCCTGTGGACTGAAGGGTCCTGGGTTTGATTCCAGTCAAGGGCACATGCTTGGGTTGCACGACACTCCCCGAATAGGAGATGTGCAGGAGGCAGCTGATCAATGATTCTCTCTCATCACTGATGTTTCTATCTCTCTT
>NW_006293237.1:267288-271120 GCF_000327345.1 Myotis davidii | reverse complement strand
TTGCCTCCTGCACATGCTCTGATAGGGACTTGGGATCAAGCCAGCAACTCAGGTACAAGCCCTTGACTGGAATCTAACCTGGGACCCTTCAGTCCATGGGCTAATGCACTATCTGCCGCAGTTTAAAAGCCCATGTTTGTCTATTATTAGATAGGATATATATAAAAGAAATAAACAGATTTACCATATGATCAAGGAATTCCACTCCTGGGTATGTACCCAAAAAATGAAAGCAGGGGTTCTAAGAGATCTGTGCACTGATGTACATAGCAGTATTATTTGCATTAGCCAAAAGGCCCATTGAGAGAAAATGAATGGACAAAACAGGCTTAAAAGGAAGGAAATTCAGCCCTAGTCAGTTTGGCTTAGTGGATAGAGCACCTACCCGTGGACTGAAGGGTCCTGGGTTGGGTTCTGGTCAAGGGCAAGTACCTTGGCCAGGCAGCCACATTTTTTTAAAGTCAACATTGATCTCTGGCCCGACAGTTGTGGCTCAGTGGTTGAGCGTCAATCTATGAATCAGGAAGTCATGGTTCAATTCCCGGTCAGGGCACATGCCTTGGTTGTGGGCTCAATCCCCAGTGTGGGGCATGTAGGAGGCAGCCGATCAATGATTCTCTCTCATCATGGGTGTTCTATCTCTCTCCCTCTCCCTTCCGCTCTGAAATCAATAACAATATATTTTTAAAAGAAAACAAAAAACAACCCAGAAAACAATAACATTGATCTCTGCAATTCAGCAGGCCAGAGGCCTCGAGTGAGTTTCATAAGCTCTTCGTGCCTCAGTTTCCTCTCTCTTTCCCAGTACCTCTCACCTGTGGTGTGGATGGGTGTGAGGATTAGGCGGGATAACCCATAAAGACAGGTCATGCTCTTCATATAATAAGGTGTCAACTCTTCCCAGCCCCGCGCTGCATTATGGAGGAGGAGACACACCGTTCTGGGGATGAGCTAACCATGACTGAGGACTTACTGTCGAGGAAAGCAAGTTTAGAGAAGTTGAATGTGCTTCAAGTTCACTGAAGGTAGGATGGCCAAGGTGTGGCCCAGGCCACTTCCCTCCCTTGCCCTTGGCTGCTACTTTGTTGTTTGTAACTGGAGGCTGAAGGGTCCCAGGTGCAACTCCAGTCAAGGGAATGTACCTTGGTTACGGGTACATCCCCAGTAGGGAGTGTGCAGGAGGCAGCTGATTGAAGTTTCTCTCTCATCAATGTTTCTAACTCTCTATCCCTCTCCCTTCCTCTCTGTAAAAAATCAATAAAATATATTTAAAAGAAAAGAAACCCTGGGCCCATAAGCATTCAGTCCCCATCCCCCTCCCCGTAGCCCCTGGCACCCACTGATCCACTTTTCAAAAAAAATAGACTTAAAAAAATAGACTTTTTATTGATTTCAGAGAGGAAGGGAGAGGGAGAGAGATACAGACATCAATGATAAGAGAGAATCATTGATCAGCTGCCTCCTGCACGCCCCCTACTGGGGATGGAGCCCACAACCCAGGCATGTGCCTTGAGCAGGAATCGAATCCTAACCTCCTGGTTCGTAGGCTGATGCCCAACCACGGGCCACACTGACCTGGCTTGATTTTTTATTATAACTATTCTAGTGGGTATGAAGGTGGTATCTTATTATGCTTTGAAAGTACATTCTTCATTTTCAAAAGTCTCTCATCAGGAATGCACTAGCACTTGCACTTGGATGTGTCAGGGATCAAGTGTACACATGGGAGGGCACTGTGCCCCACCCTTAGCTTCTCAGCTTCCACAGAGAGCGCCCTGCCCTTGCCAGGCAAGCCATTCAGAAATGTTTACCATCTGAAATTCTTCATTTTTGCTATTCAGATGGAGAAGACTGGTCAGACCTGGTGCTGATTGTTCTTTATATTGTACAAAGCAAACAGATGGAGGAGTTGAGCCTGTGACACTGAAAACAACAAGCTGAGCCAGCCCCACTGGAAGCTTCTGCGGGGGTGGGGGGGGGCAGACATAGCAAACAGATACCATCTCTGAGAGGACATCAGGTCCGGGGACTGTGAGAAGTGACAGAGATGCCCTAGCTGGTTTGGCTCAATGGATAGAGCATCAGCCTGTGGACTGAAGAGTCCCAGGTTCAATTTCAGTCAAGGGTACATGCCCGGGTTGCCGTCTTGATCCCCAGTAGGGGGCCGTGCAGGAGGAAGCCAATCAATGATTCTCTCTTATTATTGATGTTTCTCTCTCTCTCTCCCTTTCCCTCCCTCTCTGAGATCAATAAAAATATATTTAAAAAAAGAAGTGACAGAGATTGTCATATTGCATCAAAACCACAACCCCCGGGTATATGCTGTCTATTAGAGACACACCTAAAACATGTCTGCAGAAAGATTACACGTGAAAGAATGAGGAAAAAGGCACCTACTCATCGAGAGGCATAGCTCTATTAATATCAGACTAAATAGACTTTGGGACAAAACAAACATTTTAGGGATAATATTAAAATAGGTTCAAAATGTACAAAACAAAAGTGGACAGAACTCCAGGGAGAAACAGACAAATCTAGCATCATAGAGGGACCTTATGGGCTCCCCGTGGAGGTATTACATCAAGCAAATACAGTTCCGTGAAAATGTGAACGAGCCTGTGACTAAGTGCTCTCTGAGGGGCTGCTGTCCTCCCAGGGCACCCCATGTCTAAAGACAGCTACCGCTGCTTTGACTCAGTAGATAGAGCACCGGCCTGTGGACCGAAGGTTCCAGGTTTGATTCTGGTCAAGGGCACATGCCTGAGTTTGGGGCTTGATTCCCAGTGGAAGGCATGCAGGAGGCAGCCAATCAATGAATCTCTCTCATCATTGATGTTTCTCTCTCTCCCTCTCCCTTCCCTTCCTCTCTGAAATCAATAAAACGATATTTAAAAAAAAACTCATAACAAATTAAAAACAATGGCAGCGCCCTGGCTGCTTGGCTCAGTGGATAGAGCGTTGGTCTGTGGACTGAAGGGTCCCGGGTTCGATTCCAGCCAAGGGCACATGCCCGGGTTGTGGGCTCGATCCCCAGTGCAGGAGGCAGCTGATTGATTTCATCAATGCTTTCATCTCCCAGTCTCTCTCCCTTCCTCTCTCTCTAAAATAAAAAACATATATAAAAATACTTAGAACTACATTAATAAGAATAACTACATAAAACTGGTGGGTGATAGTGAAAGTGGCACTTAAAGTGCCAGCTTTATAGAGGTTCACATATTTAAGTTAATTTTTATTGAGCCAAAACGTATTAGATGTACACCTTGAACTTTCCCTATATTTAGTGGAGGTTCCATCAAACCAACCCCCAAAGATAAATGGTGTTCTGATCTCTATCCTGACAGATGGGTTTTGTATGTTCTAGAACTTCATAGAAATTGCAGCATACAGCACATGTGTGTGACATTCATACACACAGCGGCACATTCGTTCTGTTTTATTACCGAGTAGCATTCCATGGTACGGATATATAACAGCTTTGCTTACGTGTGGGTGTTTGCTTTGTTTCTAATATAAATAAAGGTGCTACAGACACTCAGGTACAAGCCTTTTTATGTGAACACACGCATTCATTTCTCCTTGGTATACGCCTTGAAGTGGAATTGCTTGCTTAGGGCAGGCAAAGTTCAAGTTCATCAGACACCGCCCAACAGTTATTCAAAGTGGCTTGTCCCAGTTTACATTTCCCCTGGCTCCCCGTCCTCGTCAGCACTGGGTATGACCAGTCTCTTTAGGGTTAGTCATTCTGCTGTGTGTGTACAGCTATCTCATTGTGGTTTTATCGTGCATTTCCCCATGACTAATGAGGTTGCACATCTCTTCGTCTGCATCT
>NW_006293237.1:264203-266501 GCF_000327345.1 Myotis davidii | reverse complement strand
GAGATAGTTAGAAACATCGATGAGAGAGAAACATCGATCAGCCGCCTCCTGCACACTCCCCACTGGGGATGTGCCTGCAACCCAGGTACATGCCCTTAACCGGAACCGAACCTGGGACCCCTGAGTCCGCAGACCGACGCTCTATCCACTGAGCCAAACCGGTTTCGGCCCACCTCCCTCTTGAACCACTGTAACTCAAGGTGAGGTGGGTTCTGGGTCTGAGCCGTGGCCTAAGTGACAGGGTGGGAGGGACCCTGCCACTGCCATGATCTGAAGGGTTCTAAGGCACACACTGGGTCCCACAGTGGGGACTGCCCGCCAAAATTGATCCCTGAAGAAAGAGAACAGCTGAGCAGAGAAGGAAATGGGTTGTCAGACAGACACCCCTGCCCCAGCCTCAGGCCTCAAATGCATTCTTTCTGGCCTTTCAGAAATCAAAGAAGTAAAGAAAAGCTTCTAAATGTGTTTCATGAAACCGGAAGAACCTTCTTCTCCAAGGAGAACATTAGTACCACAAAGACAGCTGCGTCCCAGTCACCACTCCATTCCGAGTCCAGAGTCACATCTGCTGCTTAGCAGGTACTCCTGGGCTGACTGACTGAATGCATTTGGTTTCCAGACTTGACAAAGACCACACACACCCTGCAAAGAAAACTGCAGGTCATTATCACTGATAAATATCAATGAACATTTCGAACATTAAAAATTAGCTGGTATAGCCCTAGCCAGTTTGGCTCAGGGGATAGAGTGTTGGCCTGTGGATCAAAGGGTCCCGGGTTCTGGTCAAGGGCACGTACATGGGTTGCAGGCTCCTCCTGACCAATCAATGTGTTTCGCTCACATTGATGTTTCTCTCTTTTCTTCTCTCTTCCACTCTCCCTAAAAGTCAATGGAAAAATACCCTCAGGTGGGGAGTAACAAAAAAAGAAAAACAAACAAACAAAAATTAGTTAGCCCTGGCCTGTGTAGCTCAGTTGGTTGAGCATCCTCCTGTGCACCAACAGGTCGCCGGTTTGATTCCTGGTCAGGGCACATACCCAGGTTTCAGGTTTTATCCCCAGTGGGGGTGCATGTGAAGACAACCAATCGATGTTTCCTCTTTCACATCAATGTTTCTCTCTCCCTCTCCCTCTAAAATCAATAAAAACATATTTTTTAAAAATTTGTGTAATCCAAAAGCAGATTAAGAAATTAACATACCATAGCTGAGTGGAGTTCAATCCAAAAGTGCCGAGATGACTCAATTAGGAAGTATGTCATTATAATTAGTAATATGAACTCGTCAAAGGAGGAAAAGATGACATCAGCAGACGTCAAAAAGGTCTTTGAACTTGGGACTGAGTATCAGCTGGGAGCTCAGCTGGGGCTGAGGACAGAGGGCATTGGCCCCAGTGCACTTGGGCCTCTTCATGTCACCTTCCTCACGGGCGGTGTCTTGCTCCAAGGGTGGATATCTCAAGAAAGGGACCTCACCTTGGAAGTTTAGACTAGTTTCCTTCTGCCACACACCATTGGGTCAAAGCAGTCACAGAGGCCCACCCAAGGTCAAGGGGACCCCACCTTTTTTTTTTTTAGATTGATTTCAGAGAGGAAGGGAGAGGGAGAGAATCATTGATCTGCTGCCTCCTGCACGCCCCCACTAGGGATGTGTGTCCTTGATCGGAATCAAACCTGGGACCCTTCAGTCCATAGTATGATGCGCTATCCACTGAGTCAAACCAGCTAGGGCATCTTTTTTGTTTTATTGATTTCAGAGAGGAAGGGAGAGGGAAAGGGAGAGATAGAAACATCAGTGATGAGAGAGAATCATTGCTTGACTGCCTCCTGCACGCTCCCCACTGGGGATTAAGCCCACAACCCAGGCATGTGTCCTGACGGGGAATGGAACCGTGACCTCCTGGTTCATAGGTTGATGCTTAACCACTCAAGCCAAAAGGCAGTGTTATGCTTAAGGGTGAAGCCACAGGAGCATTTTCATTAGCTGAGAACAAGACCATAGTCCTATAATTGTCATCATTATTGTTTAACATTGAAAAAGAGAAATGTTGCCTGCCTGGCCGGTGTGGTTCAGTGGTTCAGTGTTGACCCATGAACCCAACAGTTTGATTCCTGGTCAGGGCACATGCCCAGGTTGCGGGCTCGATCCCCAGTGTGGGGCATGCAGGAGGCAGCTGATCAATGATTCTCTCTCATCATTGATGTTTCTATCTCTCTCTCCCTTCCTCTCTGAAATCAATAAAAAAAATTAAAGAGAAATCCAAGAATATGTGTTGACATTTTTGAACAGGCCCATGGGCT
>NW_006293237.1:262299-264141 GCF_000327345.1 Myotis davidii | reverse complement strand
GTTTTATTGATTTCAGAGAGGAAGGGAGAGGGAAAGGGAGAGATAGAAACATCAGTGATGAGAGAGAATCATTGCTTGACTGCCTCCTGCACGCTCCCCACTGGGGATTAAGCCCACAACCCAGGCATGTGTCCTGACGGGGAATGGAACCGTGACCTCCTGGTTCATAGGTTGATGCTTAACCACTGAGCCATGCTAGCCAGGCGGGACCCCACCTCTTGATGAGGGAGTAGAAATGTCTTGGAAGAGCAAGGGGGATGGGAAATATTATCCCAGCCATTTTTAGAAAGTGAAATCTACAACAGACGATAGCTTCATTGATTCCTGGTCAGGGCACATGCCCAGGTTGCGGGCTCGATCCCCAGTGTGGGGCATGCAGGAGGCAGCTGATCAATGATTCTCTCTCATCATTGATGTTTCTATCTCTCTCTCCCTTCCTCTCTGAAATCAATAAAAAAAATTAAAGAGAAATCCAAGGAATATGTGTTGGAAAAGACAAAATAAAGCTCTCATTATTTGTAAATGAGTTGATTGTACCACTGAAAAGTCCGAGAAAAACAACTGAAAGTCTTCTAAAAAAGAAACAAATGCAGTCCGTTGGCTGGTTACAAATTAACAGGGCACCAAACAATAGTGGGTTTCAATGTGAAAACAAGTTAGAAAATAGCGGTTGGGGAGACATGTTCTGTGTCCATCTCCTGTAGTAATACCACCAACCATCCCCAGTGTGGGGCGTGCAGGAGGCAGCCGATCAATGATTCTCTCTCATCATTGATGTTTGTATCTCTCTCCCTCTTCCTTCCTCTCTGAAATCAATAAAAATATATATTAAAAACACACAAACCATCATTTCCTTGCTCAGCCAAAAGCTGGCCAAACAGGCTGTGCGCAGCTGGGCCTTCAGCTGCTGCCTCCAGCCGCCTCCAACCCCCAGCTCTGCCACTTCCAAGTTAGACAGGGACTAACGAGTCAAGCACCCCTGGCCTCCAGGAGTGATCCTCTGGGGGCACCCCTCCCTCCCTTGGCTTTGCAGAGGGCAAGTCCCTCCTCCCAAGAACTCCCCTCGAATGTTACATGTCATGTCTGGGCAGTACTGTGGCAGCTGGTGGGTTAGAAGGGCCAGTTCTGTGCCTCCCAGCGAGCCCCCCAGCGAGGCCGCTTCCTCCAGACAGCAGCTCAGACTGTGAGCTACTTGGGCAAGAACTGAAACCATAGCTTCTCACTCTCCTCTCTCGGTCTTCTTGTAGTAGTAGTAACAAGCTTTGTGTTGTCAGGAAATTCTTGTTTAGGAAGAGGAAGTTGCAAGTAACTTGTTAATTTCAGAAACTCCTGAAAATCCATTTATCCAAACATTAGATTATTCAACTAGCCCTGCTCTTGGTAACAGCCCCCTGCTGAGATCAATAGCTCACTCAGCTGGGCTTTTAAGAGGGCTCTTTATTGCTCCAGGTCACCTTCAAAGCCCTCCCTTGAAGCACCCACCCTTATTAGAAATACCCCACCCTTCCCAGAAGCTTCTAAGGCTCTGGTTGTGGCCTCCCTTTCAACAATGACCTTGGCTTTGCTTAACCAACAAGTCGTCTTTTTTTTTAAGTCGTCTTTTTTTAAAAGAAATTTATCATTATTGATTTCAGAGAGAGGAAGGGAAAGGAGGAGAGAGAGAGAAAAAAAAACATCAATGAGAGTCATTGATCAGCTGCCTCCTGCAAGTCCCACACTGGGGATCGAGCCCTCAACCCGGGTATGTGCCCTGACTGAGAATTGAACCGTGACCTCCTGGCTCATAGGTGGACGCTCAATCACTGAGCCACGCCGGCTGGGCAACAAGCCATTGGCGGTTTT
>NW_006293237.1:259924-262169 GCF_000327345.1 Myotis davidii | reverse complement strand
CAGGGGATGTGCAGGAGGCAGCTGATGTGCAGGAGGCAGCTGATCGATGTTTCTAACTCTCTATCTCTCTCCCTTCCTCTCTGTAAAAAATCAACAAAATATATATTTTTTTTAAAAAACCGTCTTTCTAAAAGTGTGGGTTAAGGAGGAAATTACTGGGTCTTACAGGGGAGTGAGAGCCAACAGTGGCCTAGGTGTCTTAGTTGTGAAATCTAAACCAACATCCTTTCCTATAATAAACTCATGGCAAGCCAACATGCCTTCCTGTCCCCATGATAAACAGCCTGGGACTGGGAATCCTTTCTCATCCTATTGTCAAACTGAGAACAGAGCAAAACAAAGTAACTTCTGATGCCAGGACAGACTTGCTCCTGGCAGGTAAGACTGTGCTCCAATACTTTGTGGATCATCATGTGGTTCTATCCGAGCCTGGCCCAGGCTGTGTCCACCAAACCCAAGTGATGCCATCACTTCCGCCTGACTTTGAGGTCCCACCTTGAAATTGCCACCAGCTCTAAAGGTCTGTGCGTTACTTCTTGCTTCCTTTGTGGTGGTGCTGCATTACAGTAAACTCAGCTTTGTCTGATCGACAGGTTTTTCTGGTGGTCATTCTGGGGAGTCTCCAGCCAACAGCTGCAAGTGGGAAAACAGGGGGAAAGTCCCCCTTTATCACCTCTAGTGGCTCTGGTGGTTGCCCACGCACACATCCTCAATGTAGGCTGTTTGGTTTCCAAGGTAATTAGCCAAAGATGCATAAGAGTGTCCAAAGCCAGATGACCACACGGGGCAGGGGAAGATACAGCCCTCACCCCCCAACATGCCCCAGTCAGGCAAGGGCCCCGAGTCTGGGAAGAGCTCATCTGAGTTCCCACCTTTCATGAATGCCTCTATGAAAGGCTAGAATTATAACCGGACAATCAATGGGTCCAGGCCGCCTGCCACTACTTGAGCCAATTCGGCAGAGAGGGTTGAATCACAAATGAGCATTTATTCCAATCCTGCCGGCAGCAGTATTGGCGAGCAGCAGGTCACCCACAAAAATCTGCTTTCCCCCCCACCATAAGCCAGCTGCTCATATAGGGTAGGACAAGGATTACATGGGGAAGCAGGGACTACAGGCATGGGGAAGTAGGAGGCTGGGGTGGGACTCCACTGTCTAGACCACAAGGCTATTAATCTTTCCATGATCATAGGCAGTTCCGGAATGAGAATGGTTCCAAGGTTGAAGCCCAGGTGCAAGGTTGACTCCCAGGTCCTGGGGGCGTACAATCCCCAGCCAGGTCAGAATGTCCTTACTTTAACCAACACAAGGCAATTATGGTTAACAGAGCAGGGTTAACATTTCCCATAACCATACGGTAGCTGGTCCCCGATATTCTATTTTTGCCCCTAACAGAACGATGTGTTCAACCTAAGCCATGGGTTGTGCCTGTGCCATTGCAGGGCCTCTGGCCTTATAGAGGCTCAGTGCTATGGCTGGCACTTCCATCTCATATGTGATTTTTGTTCGATTCGGTTTTCTTTTTGAGACACATTTGGAGAGTTCTAATTCTCAAAGAAAGTTGTTCGTTTAATCTAGAATGTCAAACGTATTGGCATAAAGTTATGTGTAGCATTTAGTCTTTTTCATTCTATTTAATCGAACTGGTGGCCTCTTGGTTCCTGGCTTGATGCTCAACCACGCTGAGCTACACAGGCTAGGCTAGTCTTTTTCTTTCTTTCTTTTTCTTTTTAATTTCCTCCTTAACCCACACTTTATTTAAAAGGGTGGTTTTAAATGTCCACTTGGACATTTTGCAGGCAGGGAGGAGGTGCTATCTTTTCCTTGCATGGCAATTGGTGGTCTGTCTGATTTCCACTTATTGGAAGTGCTTGACATTTCCTCTGTGGCCCACAGCACAACATTTTCCTGAAAGTCTCATGTGTGTTTGGAAAGCATGAGTAACCTCTGTTTGTCGGGCACAGTTCTCTGTGTATACCTATCAGATCAATGTTGGTCTTTTGCATAAAATATTTAAACATTAAAAAATAAACTATGCCCTGGCCAGTTTGGCTCAGTGGATAGAGTGTTGGCCTGTGAACTGAAGGGTCCCAGGTCCGATTCCGGTCGGGGGCACATGCCTGGGTTGTGGGCTTGATCCCCGGTGGGGGGCTTGCAGGAGGCAGCCGATCGATGATTCTCTCTCATCACTGATGTTTCTATCTCTCTCTCCCTCTCCCTTCCTCTCTGAAATCAATAGAAATA
>NW_006293237.1:254152-257342 GCF_000327345.1 Myotis davidii | reverse complement strand
GGGCAGCGTGCCCACCCCACCTGCCCTTTGTCCACCCGCCTCTCCTTCTGGCTGCTGACTCACATTGCTAAGTTCGCGACCAGAAGACGACAGACCAGGCAGAAGCCCACTTGCAATTAGCAATTATCTGCCTGCCATTGTTTGCCCCAAAGCAGAGAAAAAACCTCCAAGAACAAAAGTATCAATATCAAAAGAGAAAAAAGAAAAGGTGGCCCTGGCTGGTTTGGCTCAGTGGATAGAGTGTCAGCCTGCGGACTGAAGGGTCCCAGGTCCGATTCCGGTCGGGGGCACATGCCTGGGTTGTGGGCTTGATCCCCGGTGGGGGGCTTGCAGGAGGCAGCCGATCGATGATTCTCTCTCATCACTGATGTTTCTATCTCTCTCTCCCTCTCCCTTCCTCTCTGAAATCAATAGAAATATGTATATTTTTAAAAAAAGATATAAACTCATAACCGAAGAAAATAGGACTAGCTCTTAAAAATGATTGCGAAATGGGGAAACCCTTTTTAAGCCTGATATTGCAAGTCAGACGCCATAGAGTAAAAGATGAGTACATTTTTGCATGAACGATGTCAAAGATACGTCAAAAACCAG
The DNA here is from genome assembly GCF_000327345.1 of Myotis davidii. Lineage (NCBI taxonomy): Eukaryota > Metazoa > Chordata > Mammalia > Chiroptera > Vespertilionidae > Myotis > Myotis davidii. Next base: position 256,748 of record NW_006293237.1, on the reverse strand, counting down.
CAGAGAATATCTATAACACATACAGAGAGACCAAGGGTTACCCTCCCTCCTGAATTTGGAAAGAACTCTCCTCACCCATAAGAAAGAAACCCACAACCCAGTGGAAATCTGACCACAAATATGACTTGAGAGCTCACACAAAAAGAAACAAAAGGCCCGTGAAGACAATAAAGGAATATCTAATCTCACTCAGATGGAAAAAAATGGCAATAAAAAGCGAGATGTGCTTTTTCGCTGATTACATTTGCAAAAGCGAAACTTTTGCCGCTGCTCATTGTCCTGGAGGCTACTTTAGTTTTTCATTTATCAAAATGTCCTAGCCATCCAGTTCCAACAGGGGTTTCGCTTAAAGATACCCTTGCTTCCATGTGCAAAAATGCACGTGCAAGGATGCAGGGTTGTTTATTTTTATTTTATTTTTAAATATATTTTTATTGATGTCAGAGAGGAAGGAAGAGGGAGGGAGAGACAGAAACATTCATGATGAGAGAGAATCATGGATCGGCTGCCTCCTGCACGCCCCACACTGGGGGATCGAGCCCACAACCCAGGCATGTGTCCTGACTGGGAATCGAACCGTGACCTCCTGGTTCATAGGTTGATGCTCAACCGCTGAGCCACGCAGGCCGGGCTGCAGGATTGTTTATGATGGCAAAAGCACAAACAGGAAAACTGGAAATAATCTAACTGACCCTGCACAGAGGACCAGTGGAGGAACTTGAGAATATAGTGTCATACAGTGTCTGTTCTGCAGCTTTGCAGAAGGGAAGTGTGGCTCATCTGTGCTAGGAGCAGCCTCTGTGTTGGGTGCTAGGCCGGCCGCAAGGCGCAGGCAGGCGAACAGGGGTCTGGGTCATGGGAAGTGAACTGGAAGCCGCTGTGGGGAGGCGAGTTCAGGCTGGGAGGGTGGACCAAGGTTTTTCTTCCTCTGTACACTGCCCTGCACACTGTTTGGATTTCTCTGTAACGATCAGGTAGTTGGAAAAGAAAAAGGTTGTTTGTTTTTTTTTCAAAATCGGACTGTAAAGCAACGTTCTGGCTAGAAAAACAAATATGGCCACTTGGTGGCCAGGAATGGGAGTCCCTGTGATCCCAGGTTGGCCTCACTCCAGCCCGCTCACCGGTTGCCGTAGAAACCGGCTAAGAGAGGGGGAGTCGGGTATCTGGGGTGGCCATTAAGGCAGTGACTCAGCAGAAAAGCCAACCCCAGAGGGCGGTCTCCAGTCCCGCTTCACCTGCTTTCATTCTCATCCAGAGAAAACAACGGGGCGGGAGGGTTTCTGATGTCACATCTGCAATCTGCTGAGATGATAGAAAAATGAAGGCGTAGGACAAGTGGGCCCCCGCTTCCAGTTTCTCACTGGCTCGGCATCATTTCTCTGCATCTCCTGTCCCTGGGAGACTCCTTAACACGCAGCCCCCACTTACGGTGCTCCCTTCTCGACCCTTCTGCCGCCTGCCTGCCCCTGTGAAGCAAGCTTCCTTTCACCAGTGCTTACTCAGGTTGCTACAGCAACTGGTGGCCTGGAGACCACAGGCATGGTTCTTGGAGATTTTTAGGAAAACACACACACACACAAACACACACACACACACACACACACACACACACACCACGACTGTGGTTCAAAAAATGGACTGAGACAGGAACTAAGGGACACAGGTTCGGTTTGGCTTCCTTCTGGCTTGCCTGGGCACAGATCTGTCTGGATGAGGGTGAACCACAGCAGAGCTCCCCATCTGGATTCTGCAGAGTGACCCTGCTGTGTTGACAGAACTGAGGCAGGAGAGGAGGCTGGAGGGCGAGGCAGGGTGGGGTACCCACAGCCTTCACAGAGATGATGGTGGCTAGGGTGGGGTCCGTGGAGACGGTACCAGGCAAATGGGAGATATATACAACCTGGAAGATGATAAAATGTGTTGGTTATTTGGTGTTGCGGATGTGAGGGGATGGGAGGAGTCAAGAATAACTTCTGGAGACTTCTGATTCTGGCCATGAGGGTATATCAGACTCTCACTGAAAATGACTATTCAAGATGGACAGAACAGCCCGGCTGGTATGACTCAGTGGTTGAGTGTTGACCTATGAACCAGGAGGTCACAGTTCCATTCCTGGTCAGAGCACATCCCTGGGTTGTGGGCTTGATCCCCAGTGAAGGGTTGCAGGAGGAAGTCAATCAATGATTCTCTCTCATCATTGATGTCTCTCTCTCTCTCTCTCCCTCTGCCTTCCTCTCTGAAATCAATAAAAAAATATATTTTAGCCCTGACCGGTTTGGCTCAGTGGAAAGAGCGTCAGCCTGCAGACTGAAGGGTCCCAGGTTCGATTCTGGTCAAGGGCATGTACCTTGGATGCGGGCACATCCCCAGTGGGGAGTGTGCAGGAGGCAGCTGATCGATGTTTCTCTCTCGTCGATGTTTCTAGCTCTCTATCCCTCTCCCTTCCTCTCTGTAAAAAATCAATACAATATATTAAAAAATGAAAAATATATATTTAAAAATATATATATTCTTTGAGATTTAAAATATATGAAAAGAACAGTGTCAAAGGCAAGGGGGGAGGTCAATGCCAGGATGCAGACCAAAATGTTAGAGC
>NW_006293237.1:249916-253901 GCF_000327345.1 Myotis davidii | reverse complement strand
GTGACTGTATCTACTGCCACTGAACTATGCACAGATTCTTTTTCATCGTTGATGGTTCTATCTCCCTCTCCTGTCGTCTCTGATATCAATAAAAAATATTTTTTAAAAAAAGATGGACAAAGCCCTAGCTGGTTTGGCTCAGTGGATAGAGTGTCGGCCTGTGGATTGAAGGGTCCCAGATTCGATTCCAGTCAAGGGCACGTACCTCGGTTGCGGGCTCTTTTCCAGCCCAAGCCCTGGTCAAGGTGCATGCAGGAGGCAAGCAATCGATGTGTTTCTCTCACATCGATATTTCTCTCTGTGTTTCCCTCTCTCTTTCACTCTCTCTAAAAATAAATGAAAAAAATATCCTCGGGTGAGGATTTAAAAAAAAAAAGATGGACAAAATGTATTCTGTAATAAACCCTCTGAAGGAATTGGAGAACAAGCAGCAAAGGCACGACTCCAAGTGCTACAATCCTTGAGATAAGGGCCCACGTAAGAGGCGGAGGCGAGCACAGAGTCACCCTGGCTTGTCCCCAAGCAGCAGAGGAGAAAGGACAGAAGCGACGTTTAAAGAGATAGTGGCTGAGAATTTTGCAAAGCTGACAAAAAGCCATGAAAGCCCAGATTCAAGAAGGTTACAAATATTAAGCAACATAAATACAAAGTCAATCCCGTAAATTACCATACGACCTAGCAATTCCACTCCTAGAGAGATTAAAACAAGGCCACACAAACACTGTTACACAAAAGTCACAGTGCACTATTCACTGTAGCTCCAAATGGAAACAGCCCAACTGTCCATGCACTGATGAAGGCATTTAAACAAAACGTGGTCTGTCCATACAATGGGATATTGTTCTGCCATAAAACGGAATAGAGTACTGTCCCAGCTGGCGTGGCTCAGTGATTGAGCATGGACGTATGAACCGGGTGGTCACGGTTCCGTCAGGGCTCCTGCCCAGGTTGCGGGCTCAATCCCAAGTGTGGGGCCTGCAGGAGGCAGCTGATCAATGATTCTGCCTTGATGACATACTATTATTTGATGTTTCTATCTCTCCCTCTCTGAAACCTATATATATAAATTTTTTAAAAAAGGAATGGAGTACTGACAGATGCTACAACCTGCTTGAACCTTGAAATCATTATGTTAAGGGAAAGAAATCAAACACCAAAGATCACATTTGACTGATCCCATTTGTATGAAATATTCAGAATCAGTAAAACCATAGAGACAGAAAGTAAGTTAGTAATTGCCTCAGGCTGGGAAGAGGCCGGGAGGATGGGGAGTGACTGCTAATGGGCACCGTGTTTCCTAGCAGTGATAGAAATGGCCCGAAATAGGTCAGGATGGTGGTTGCACAACTCTGCAACTATATGAAAACCGTCGAATTGCATGTTTTAAACAGATGGACCTTAGGGGATGTGAATTATGTCTTAATAAAGCTGTGAAAAACTCTAGCACATTTGCGCCAGCTCTCTTAATAAACACAGGAAGGGAACATACATTTAAGGTGTTACTCAAAATATATGGACTTCTTTGGTGTCGAACCCATGGAGGGTACGGGTACTGTAGTCAAGACCAGGAAACAGCTGAAAATGGCTCATATTTGGTAATGTTTCTTGTAGTGATGTTATCCTCTGGTTATTTCCTTGACCTTATTTTCTGCCAAGAAATGAAGTAATTTGAGAAAGAAAAGGAAGGGAGGGAGGGATCCAAGATGGGAGAACATGGAGAGCACTAGAAAAGGCGTATATGTGGGTAAATGTAACCAAAAATAGGTATTTAAAGCAACACCAATAATATATTTTGGGCCTGGCTGGTGTGGTTCAGTGGTTGTGCATCGACCTATGAACCAGGAGGTTACAGTTCGATTCCCGGTCAGGGCACATGCCCAGGTTGCGGGCTGGATCCCCAGTGTGGGGTATGCAGGAGGCAGCTGATCAATGATTCGCTCTCATTATTGATATTTCTATCTCTCTCTCCTCCTTTCCGCTCTGAAATCAATAAAAATGTATATCTTTTTAAAAAGCCTCTGGGGTTTAAAATGTATGAAAAGAACAGTGTCAAAGTCAAGGGGGAGGGGTCAATGCCAGGATGCAGACCCAAATGTTAGGGTGACTCCAGAGTAATAACACAAGTGACACCCTGGAAGAAGGTGAGAAAGGAAGGACAAAGAGCAGATGGGCCATCAGACAACAAATGGGCTCTTATACGCACCAGGACGGGGAAGGGGAGTTACTGCTTAAAGGGCCAGATGATGAAAGAGGTTTGGGGTACAGGTAGTGGTGACTGGATGACACTGTGACTGTATCTACTGCCACTGAACTATGCACAAATAGTTCAAACAATAGTAAGAGCAGGCAGATAGATGATTCTCTCTCATCATTGATGATTCTCTCTCTCTCTCTCTCCCCCTCCCTTCCTCTTTGAAATCGATAAAAATATATTAAAAAATAAAATAAAATGTAAATGGATAAATAATCATTGCCAGGCTGGATTAAAGGGAAACCCCCCAAAAAGATGCTGCTTAAAAGAGACACAATAGATATTCTAAATTTATTTATAGATTGATTTTAGAGAGGGAGGGAGAAAGAAACATTGATTTGTTGTTCCACTTATTTATGCATTCATTGGTTGACTCTTGTATGTGCCCTGACCGGACATGGAACCAGAAACCTTGGCCTGTCGGGATGATGTTCTAATAAACTGAGCTACTGGCCATGGCTGAGACACAATATATATTTTAAAAACAGCTTTATTGAGGTAGAGTTCACATAAAATAAACTGCACATATTGAAAGCCTACATTTTGAAAGTTTTATCTGTGAAACTGGCACCACAATTGAATGAACACATCCATCACTCCCAAGAGTTTCCTTGAACCTCTGGCCCACCCGTCTCCAGCTACCCTTAGGCAGTCACTGATCAGCTTTCTCTAAGGAGAGCTAAGTCTGCATTTTCTAGAATTGTATGTAAATGAAGTCATCCTGCCCTTATGCCTTTTTCCTTGTTTTTTTTTTTTTGTCTGGCTCCTTTTGGCCAGTGTAGTTATTCCGACTCCAATAGACTTTTGTTATTGTGTTGTTGTTACTAATTAGTCTTTCAATGTGTGAACACACAATTTGTTTATCCAGCCACCTGATGGCCATTTGGGTTGTTTGCACTGTCTGGCTATTGTGAATAGAGCTGCTGTGAACATTTGTGTACAAGGCTTTGTGTGGAAGTATAAATCCATTCCTCTTGCATCGGAGTGCTTGTATCATAGTGTATGTCAGGGGTGGGGAATGTACGGCCTGAGGGCCGTATAAGGCCCAAGAAATCATTTGGGCTGGCCCTGCCAAGCCATTAGGGGTGAATTAATTAAGTGTTTGACCAAATATAGCAGGGTAATTTAAAAAAATATATTTTTATTGATTTCAGAGAGGAAGGGAGAGGGAGAGACAGATAGAAACATCAATGATGAGAGAGAATCATGGATCCGCTGCCTCCTGCACGCGCACCACTGGGGATTGAGCCCACAACCCAGGCATGTGCCCTGACCAGGAATGGAACTGTGACCTGGCTCATAGGCCGACACTCAACCACTGAGCCATGTAGGCTGGGCATACCAGGGTAATTTTTGTTGGGGTCCAGCCCCAGCAGGTCCAGGGGTTCCCAAAGGTGTGGCTGGAGTCGGCGAAGAAGGAATGACACCGAGACAGTGTTCAGGTGATCATCATGGCGAGGTTCTCTCTTTATTGTCCTATTACATCTATACTTATACTTTTTGATCCTATAAGCATGCCTCTATAATCACATCATGGTATGTTTTGGGTAACGTTCTACAGTTCCTTGTTTCTTATCTGACCTTTGCCAAAAATCCTGTCTCTATCTAGTTCTGTCGATTTTAATCTTGTCTAGGTTAATCTCTGTGTTCCATTACAAGGGCTATTTCAAGGTCACTGCTCTACTGATAGGCTACAAGGAAGTGACTGAAGGAAATATCCTCCTAGCCCCGCTG
>NW_006293237.1:248879-249896 GCF_000327345.1 Myotis davidii | reverse complement strand
AGTTAAAACACATAGCACTAAGAGGGGGAGCAAACATATGCCATATACGCCAGGTCCCTTGAAACCTAAGCTGTGCAGATGTTTCTTCCCTGCAGCGACTGTGTCAAGCAGCAAGGGTGGATCGGCTCTTGGCAAATTTTTAAGTGAATAATTTTGCATGGTCCGAGAATGATGTTATAAATATCCAAATGGCCCTTGGCAGAAAAAAGGTTCCCCACCCCTGGTGTAAGTGGATGATATTTTAAGACACTGCCAAACCATATTCCAAAGTGGAGGAACCATTTTACATTTCCACCAGCAGTGGATGAGAATTCCAATTACTCCATCATTTATATGGAAATGCAAAGGGCCTATAATAACTAAGACAATCTTGAAGAAGAACAAACTGTTGGAATTACTGCTAACAGAAATTAAGCCTTACTCTAGCCCAGCTGGTGTGTCAGTGGTTGAGTGCCAACCTATGAACCAGGAGGTCAAGGTTCCATTCCCAGTCAGGGCACAGGACTGGATGTTGGGCTTGATCCCCAGTGTGGGGTGTGCAGGAGGCAGCCAATAGATTTTCTGTCGTCACTGATGTTTCTATTTCTCTCTCTTTCCTCTCCCTTCCTCTCTGAAATCAGTAAAAATATATTTAAAACAAAACAACAAAAAACCAAGACTTAATTGTAAGACTACAGTAATTAAGCTAGTGTTGTATTTTCCAGGGCCATAAAGACTGGTGTAACAGGACACAGGCTACAAACAGGCCTGTGCAAATACAGTCAAGAGATAGATGAGAAAGTCCCCATGTTGATTCAGTGGGGAAAGATTGTCTTTTCAGTAACTACTGTGGGATAAATTGGATGTCCATGTGGGATAAATTGGATGTTCATGTGGGAAAGCAGGATATTTTGATGCCTACCTACCACCAGAAACAAAAATCAATTTGAGATGTAGCATAGACCTAAATATGTTTTTTAAAAAAATATTACAGCTTTTTTTTTAAAAACGAACCCCACAATGCCAAATCTCTGTGAG
>NW_006293237.1:246033-248868 GCF_000327345.1 Myotis davidii | reverse complement strand
CATCGATGAGAGAGGAACATCGATCAGCTGCCTCCTGCACATCTCCCACTGGGGATGTGCCCGCAACCCAGGTACATGCCCTTGACCGGAATCGAACCTGGGACCTTTCAGTCCGAAGGCCGACGCTCTATCCACTGAGCCAAACCGGTTTCGGCAATATTACAGCTTTTTAAAAAATATGTTTTTATTGGTTTCAGAGAGGAAGGGAGAGGGAGAGATAGAAACATCAATGATGAGAGAATCACTGATCAGCTGCCTCTTGCACGTCTCCCACTGGGGATCCAGCCTGCAACCTCGGCATGTGCCCTGACCGGGAATTGAACAGTGACCTTCTGGTTCACAGGTCAATCTTCAACCACTGAGCCACATCAGCCAGCTGGGCTAGACCTACATATGAACGGTAAAGCAACTAAGTCTCTAGAAGTCAAAGGGGAGTATCTTGATGACCTTGTGAAGTTCAAGAACATGCAAATCTATGTGTCCCTGGTTCTCTTGTGTGAGGAACCTTTCCAGGGTGACAGAAATGCCCTTGTACTGGTTTTAAACATGTATACAAATTCTCTGGCACTCCTACCATCAAAAGCTGGACTGTAGCCCCGACTGGTTTGGCTTAGTAGAGTGTCGGCCCTTGGACCAAAGGGTCCAGGTTCGATTCTGGTCAAGGGCATGCACCTGAGTTGCAAGCCTGATCCCAGCCCAGGTCCCATCAATGTGTCTCTTTCACATTTGCGTCTCTCTCTCTCTTTACCTCCCTTCCCTCCTTCTCTTCCTCTCTCTCTCTCTCTCTCAAAACAAAACAAACAAAAAAACAACAGAAGAAATATCCTCAGATGAGAATTAACACAAAAAAGTCACTGAACTATACATGTACAGTTTGAGTACTTTTCTGCCTTTAAGTTAAACCTCCTTAATGAATTCTATTAAAAAATCCTACCTTTTGAGGTCTGGCTCGGGCAGCTGGGTGGGAAGGTGGTGGTAGTGCCACACAGAGACTGCAAACTTGTGGCAACTGGAAATCCCAAGTTCTGTTTTGTCAGTTAAGCTATGGCACCTGAGAGACATCAGCAGCCATGCCTGCGCAGGCATGTGGAAGTATGAAAAGCTCAGAGGGGAGTTCATTGTTGGAAATGTTATTTGGGAATGATCAATAGATAGATGGTCTTTAGAGCCATGAGAATGAGTGAGTTCACTACAAGCGTGAGTGGAGGTAGCAAAGAGGGTCCAGGGTGAGCCCCGAGGGACTCCTACCTTGTAGAGGTTGAGGAGAGGAGACAGGAGAGGGCATGTTGGGAAGGTTGCCAGAGCAGCGCAGTCGGAGGGGGTGTGGGCGCCAAGAGGCCCATAGGATGACGTCAGACAAGGGTCACTGGAACTGGCAACATGATCTTTGGTGTCTTTGAAACCACTTTGGTGGAATGGTAGGGTCAGAGCCATATTAGAAGGGGTTGAAAAGAGAAGTGAGGAAATAGGTAATTATTTTGAGAAGTTTGGCTATAAAGAGTAACATAGAATTAGGGTTGTGATTGGAGAGAGGTGTTGGGTCAAATGACCTCTTCAAGAATGGAATATGTTTGGCTCAGTAGATAGAGCGTCGGCCTGCGGACTGAAGGGGCCCAGGTTCGATTCCGGTCAAGGGCATGTACCTTGGTTGTGGGCACATCCCCAGTGGGAGGTGTGCAGGAGGCAGCTAATCGAAGTTTCTCTCACATCGATGTTTCTAACTCTCTATCCCTCTCCTCTTTTCTCTGTAAAAAATCAATAAAATATATTTTAAAAAGAAAAAAAGAATGGAACATATTTGATGAAAATAGATCTAGGAGCAAGGGGGGAATTGATCATGCAGGAGCAAGATGGTGTGACCTGAAGAGTGAAGAATTACAATGGAACCTTGGCTCTCAGACTTGATTTGTTCCGGAAGGCTTTTTGAGAAACGATTTGTTTGAAAACCAAACCATCTTTTCCCATTAGAAATAATGTAAATTGAATTAATTCCTTCCAGACCCCCAAATGATTCCATTTTGACCTTTCTTATATACAGTTCATGTCTAATGTAGTGTTTAATCTATAAACAAACACTTCTTTCCGTTTTTATTGATTTCAGAGAGAGGAAGGGAGAGGGAGAAGAGAGTGAGTAAGAAATATCGATGATAAGATAGAAACATGGATTGGCTGCCTCCTGCATGTCCCCCACTGGGGATCAAGCCCGCAACCTGGGCATGTGCCCCAACCGGGAATCGAACTGTGACCTCCTGGTTCATAGGATGACACTCAACCACTGAGCCACACCAGCTGGGCAGAAAGGGGGCTCTTGAGCAGAACCAGTTATTAGAGTGAATAAGCCAATAGTGGAGAAAAGGTAGAACATCATAAACACTTGATTAATACAAAAGTAGTCAGGGAACAAGGAACAAAGAACAGATGGAACAAATGGAAAACAAATAGCATGATGTTAGACTTGAGCTCAACCATTACATGTAAATGGATTAAACAAACCAATTAAAGGCAGATATTATCAGACTGGTTCCAAAAGTAAGCTGAAACCATACGTTATCTTATAAAGTGCACTTTAAATATAAAGACACAGATAGGTTAAAAGAAGAGAAAAAATTATATGGCAAAACAAATTAAGTATAAAGAAGTTGGGCTGGCCCTGGCTGGTGTGGCTCAGTTGGTTGAGTGTCGTCTTGTGCACCAAAAGGTCACTGGTTCAATTCTGGGTCAGGGCACATACCTGGTTTGTGGTCAGGGTACATGCAGGAGGCAGGGAGGTAGCTGATCGATGTTTCTCTCTTGCATTGATGTTTCCCCCTCTCTCCCTCTAAAATCAAAAAAATA
>NW_006293237.1:240061-245931 GCF_000327345.1 Myotis davidii | reverse complement strand
TGGTTCTCTCTCATCATTGATGTTTCTATCTCTCTCTCCCTTCCTCTTTGAAATTTAAAAAATATATATATATATTTTTAAAAAAGCCGGAGTGACTATATTCATACCAGACAAAGCAGACATCAAAAGAAGGAATATTACCAGAGATAAAGAGGGGCATATCCAGATAATAAAAAGGTCAATTTCTCAAGAAAACTTAACAATCCTCAATGTGTATGCACCCAGTGCAAAATAGATGCTGCAAAATCTGACAGAACTGAGAGGAGAAAGACGCATCCACCATTACAATTGGAGACTGTGATATTTCCTCTCAGTCTGCCAGAGAGAACTGATAGACAGAAAATCAGCAAGGATACTGAAGACTTGAACAACGCTATCCACCACCTTGACCTAATTGATACTCCACCCAACTGCAAAATATATACTCTTAAAATATACATGGAACAGCCCTAGCCAGTTTGGCTCAGTGGATAGAGCGTTGGCCTGCAGACTGAAGGGTCCCAGGTTCAATTCCCGTCAAGGGCACATACCTTGGTTGCAGGCTCTCCCGGGCCCTGGTCAGGGTGCGTGCAGGAGGCAACCAATCGAGGTGTTTCTCTCACATTGATGTTTTCCTCTCTTCCACTCTCTCTAAAAAGATTAATGGGAAAATATCCTCGGGTGAGGATTAACAACAACAACAACAACAAAATATATATGGAACATTCACCAAGCTAAGTCTCAATAATTTTATAAGGAATAAAATCATACAGAGTAAATTCTCTGACCACGATGGAATTAAAAACACATAACAAAAAGGTATCTGCAGAATCTCCAAATATTTGGGAACTCAATGTACTTCTATGTAAGACATTAGTTAAAGAAGTAATCGCAGGGGAAGAGAACATTATGAACTGAATGATAATTAAAATAGAACATATCCAAATAAGTAGAATTCAACTAAAGCTGTTCTCAAAGGGAATTCGTAGCTTTAAATGTTTATGTTAGAAAAAAAAAAAGGTTTAAAACCAATTATTTGAAGGTTACATTTTAAGAAGTTGGAAAAAGGTGAGTAAATGAAAACCAAAATAAGTTTTATTACTCCAAAGTAAGTAAAAGAAAGGGTAAAGAGTGGACATTAACAAAATAGAAAATGGGTAAACAATGGAGAAAAATCAATGAAACCAAAATTGGGTACTTTGAAAATATTTGATAAAATCGATAAGCTATCTAGGACAGCGATTTTCAACCAGTGTGCTACCAAGAATTTTCAAAACATGCAGTACCTGACTATTTAGTCAGGGCACTGACCTCTTTTCCCTTAGATTGTCAAATGAACACATGACAACAGCCAACACAATAGCTATTTAGTAGGAATGAATCAAAATCATACCTATTTTTTGTCAGTTTGGCAAAAAATATTTTTGGTGTGCTGCAGAATTTTAGTAATTAGTTTATGTGTGCCATGCGATGAAAAAGGTTGAAAATTGCTGAGATAGGATGATGAAAAAAAGGAAAGACACAAATTACCAATATCAGGAATGAAAGGGGATGGCACTATAGTACCTACAGGTGTAAAAGATGATAAGGGGGGGGATTACTAACTCTATAATTTAGATAAAATAGGCAAATTCCTGGAAAGACACAAATTACTAAAACTGACACATGAAGCAGAAAACCTGAATGGGCTGATAGATTATTAAAGAAATTGAATTTGTAATTAAAAATCTCCCACAAAGAAAACTCCAGGTCCAGAAGCTTTCACTGGTGAATCCATCAACCATTTAAAGAAATTAACACCAAGCATATACAAGCCCTTTAAGAAAATAAGAGAAGGAAACATTTTCGAATTTATTTTATGAAGCCTTGATACCAAAACCAGATGAAGATATTACCAGAAAATCAATATCCTTCATGAACATAAATGCAAAAATTCTCGAGAGATATTAGCAAATGAAATGTAGCAAGTGCTCTTTTTATCTGGGGAATGCAAAGTTGGTTTAATATTTAAAATCAATGGATGTGTTTCACGTTGACAAAATAAGTGTTTGACAATCCTACAGCTAGCATCATACTTAATGGGGAAAGATAACACTTTGCACCTACAATTGAGAACAATTGTACTTTCACCACTTGTATTTAACATTTGATTAGAGGCTCTAGCTAGTGCTGTAAGGCAAGAAAAAGAATTAAAAGGCAGATTGGAAAGAAAGTGTTAAAACTGCCTTTATTTGCAGATGAAGTGATTGTGTACAGACTATCCCAACGTATTTTACCAAAAAACTGCTAAAGCTAATTAAGTGAATTTAAGCAAGGTCACAGAATACAGAGCCAATAGATAAAACTCAATTGTTTTCCTATACATTATCAATGATCAATTAGAAAATGTTATCAAGGTACCATTTACAACAGTATCAAAACCCATAAACTAGCCCTAGCTGGTTTGGCTCAGTGGATAGAGCGTTGGCCTGCGGAATGAAGGGTCTCAGGTTCAATTCTGGTCAAGGGCACATGCCCGGGTTGCAGGCTGAATCCCCAGGAGGGGGCCATGCAGGAGGTAGCCGATCAATGATTCTCTCTCATCACTGGTGTTTTTATTTCTCCCTCTCAGAAATCAATAAAAACATTTTTTAAAAACCCTATAAAATATATAGGGAAAATTTAACAACCCATGAGAATACTGATGGGTAGTGGTGTTGTGGACCTGCCACCAGTATGGTGACTTACTGGGAACAGAAATAAGAGCCTCCAGAGGATTTGGGGGGAGAGGGGGTCTGGTGTTTTGTGCTGGGCAGTCAGGAACCTTGAGTTGAAAAGCATTGGGAAAGCTTGAAGCTTTCAGTGCAACAAACTCCACCAGTACAACCAGAGATTGAAACGTAAGATTTTATTGCTGTAGTACAACTTGGACTTCACCGATGCCTAGCTTTGTGGGGCATGTAGTGTGTCATGACTGTGGACACAAAATCACTGTAAGCCTGTGCTACAGCCCTGGGCTACTTTTGACAACACTCCTTTTCATGAAACTTCACTTGCTTCTAAAACTGCGAGTCCCGTTTTCTTTTTCCTCTTTCTCTGTCTTGATCCCAACTTCTCGCCTTGGGGCTTCTGTGTGGGTAACACAGGACTTGGGCCTAAGCGAACCTTGAGAAGTGGCCCCTTTGTTACTATCAGCCTGGGCCTGATGCCGCGCCTGCAGCCTCTGGAGGGGACTTGGTTTGGAGCCTGTCTGTAGCATCCAGGGGTGGCCTGGCCGGCAGGCGGTCATATTAGGCTGGCACCCAGCTCCTTGGAGAAGCCTACAGACACTGGCCTGATGTGGGGCGCTGCTGGACTCTTTCAGAACCCTCACTTCTAGCTAGTGGACTGAACCATAGGGTAACCACACCTCACTTTTCCACGTCGCAAGCAGCTGGGAGGGCCCCGGGCCTCACCTGCACTCTTGCAGAGTGGACGCCTTCCCGCAGGGCTTCAGCCAAGGACAAAGGGAAGGGCTAAGGGGCAGCTATTGGCCTGGGCTGCATAGGCCTTGCCCAGCCCTTAGGGGAGCCAGCTCCCCACTGCATCCCATTGTACCACTGGTCCCACCCACTCTCCTCTGGCCCGGCAGCCAGCAGCCTTCAGACATGCATTCCTCCCACACACACCCCTCCCGAGACGGTGGCTTTCCTCTCCCCCAAGTGCTGGGCTGAAGGCAGGCCTCTGAGATGTCCGGCCCTACGGACGGCTTCCGGCAGCCGGCCTGGGTGGCGCTGAGTCTGGCCTGTGCCCACACCCCTACAGCACAGGGGCCACCACCTGCTCTGCCCTGCGAGGCTGGGGCCCCATCCCTACTGCCCACAGGCTGCTGAGGGTTTGTGTGTGCTATGAGAACTTCCAACCATGAGAACTTTGACTTCTGGGTTTGGGGGATCTGTCTGGGTGAAGAGATCAGCTCTGAAAGTCATCACTCTCTTCCGGGCCCCGCCTGTTCCGGTGGTCCAGGCCCAAGCCTGCAGGGGGAGGAAATGCCAGTTATTCCATGGGGGAGCCTCCCTGACTGCCACAGGGCTGGGCCATGGCTCCCCTCAGCTCCCAGGATGCTCTCTGGAATGAGGGGTTTCTACTCCTTGTTCAAATCGCACCTGCGTGGAGAATGCTTGCTGGAAGCAAACGGGGGCACTGGCACCCCAGGGCTAAGGGAAGGTGCTGTTCCAGAAGAAAATGAGGGAGGCACAGGGCCAGGCTGGGCTTCCGGCCATCGTGAGCCGGGGTGGGTGGCCTGCCTCCACACTGGCCCGCGCCCTGGGGGAGCGGGGGCCTCACGGGTGCGCCATCAGAAAGAACACTGCTGTTTGGGGCTGGCACGAGGCCGAGCGTCCAGCTGCACAGCGCACACAGGGTACCTGGGAGGGAGCTGGACGACAGCAGCTGCAGGCTGTCTAGGACCCCGTCCTCATACAAGGCCAGCTTCTGCACCATCTTCTGTCGGGCTGGGTTGATGACAATCTGTGGTGGCTGCGATGACGAGGAACTGCCCAGGAGTGATCCTGGGGTAGAGAGAGAGCAAGGTCTTAGCTTCAGGGGCTGTGGTCCCTAGGCACTCCTCACAGACACTCCAGTCTCTCAAGATTTCCCAGTCCGCAGCCTAGCTTCTGGCCCCATTCAGGGCAGAAGTCCTGGGTGCCCCGAGGGCAAGGCCTAGGAGGGGCTGCCCCACGGCTCAGCTCCCAGAGGCCAGGAGGCTGGTGGCCATGAACAGAGCCTTCCTTGTCCCCAGCTTTCAGGAAGTGAGCGCCTGGCCTCCTCTCACCACCTGGGGAGTATGGCCTGGGGAGATGACAGCACCGAGCGCCCCTTTCCAAGGCTTGGCAGGCCACCTGCCCTAAGACAGGCCTGGAGCTAGTCAGGGAGAGAGTGAGCTTATAGCAGGCCACAGTGGCCTCACCCCAGAGGCTGGGGGTGCAAGGTATGGGGATTGCTGCCAAAGGAGGCCCCTGGCCCCTATTCTGGGCACTTGTCCCCATTTACCTTCCACAGCTGTGGGCCGGGGCTCTGGGCCGCTCCCCCATGACTCTCGGGCGGCACTCGAGCTGGCCTGCCCGAGGGGTGCAAGGGTCCACATGGCGGCCCCCTGTGCAGGGCTGTCTGGCAGGGCTGGGCCTGGGGGGCAGCCTGCGGTCAGGTGCCAGGAATGCAGGGTGGCAGACACGCCAGACACACTCTCGTCACTCTCCACGGGCTGGTTGGGGCCTTTCTGGAGCCGCTCTGTCGCCGGGGCCGGGGTTCCTGAGGGCACTGCCAGGGGCTGCCAGGGACTGGCATTGCTGGTGGTGGACATGTAGGAGTTTTCTTGTGGGGAATGGGGGTTGCGGCCGGCAGCCTCTGCTTCCAGGGGCGGCCCTGCCACTGCGGCCTGAAGCTTCTCCAACCTCTCGTATACCTGTGAGGAGAAAGAGGGGTTCAGGGTGCGTGGTGGGTGGGCTCTCCCTTGCTCTTTGGGCAGGCCAGTTAGGCCATGATCAGTCACAGCCCTCACAGGAGCGCTCAAACCGCAAGGCTGCTCCAGGGCATCTGCGACCTGCCTTGGGGCTTGGGCTGCCACCCCAGGCCCCGCACAGCCGCTCTGGAGGCTGCGGGGCCCACTAAGATGGTATATCCTGCAGCTGGGAAAGCTCTGTCCCTTGTCCCCTTGTCCCTGCCCCAAGGAGCGCTGAGTCACAGCCACCAAAGCTAAGGACTGAGAATGACTTCTCTTCTAGAAAGTGAATCTTGCTTGGCCAGCGTGGCTCAGGGGTTGAGCGTCAACCTATGAACCAGGAGGTCACGGGTCCACTTCTGGTCAGGGCACATGCTTGTGGGGGGCGTGCAGGAAGCAGCTGATCAATTCTCATCATTGATGTTTCTTTTAA
>NW_006293237.1:220395-239794 GCF_000327345.1 Myotis davidii | reverse complement strand
AAGAGGTGGAGGCCAGGGAAGGGACAGAAAAAGGCAGGTGCAGTGGTGCGGTACATCCAGAAGGGGGCGCAACAAAAGCCCTTAGTCTCTATACACCAGGCAGGGTTCAGTGGAGCTCCTGCCACCCCAGGCAGAACCAACGGCTAAGTGAGAAATACATGGAGATTCGGTCTCCAGAAAGATGTCTGGCAGGTGCTGTTTGGCACTCCGGGCAGTGCCAGGAATGTGGGGATCCCAGCAGGCCACTGCCCCCATGGGCAGGAGGTGCCTCAAATGCTTTCTGACCCCTCTCCTAGGATACCTGGGTCATGGGGGGTCTCCTCTTAGCCCGGCGGTGCAGGCAGCAGCAGGCCAGCTGGCCCAGGGCCAGGCCCAGCTCGGGTGGGCAGGGCCCAGGCTTGGGGTCCAGGTGCTTCTTGTAGATCTGGGAGGCGATTGGGGCAGCCCAGGCATCTGAGGCCAGACCCGCTTGGAGTGTGGTCTGGGTGCTTTTCAGGGCCACCCCGGCATCCTCAGCTTCCTCTTTAACCAGGTCTTTCTGTGGGACAGACACTGTGAGCATGGCCACTAGGGAGGCAGTGCCTTTGGCTGAATTCCCCAGGCCCGCGGTCACTGACTCCTGTGGTCTCGCTTCAGTTGGTTAAGCAACCACTGTATGCCCACCACTGCCCCAGGCCCTAGGGATACAGCGGCAAACAGAACAGCCTGGGCCACCTTCACAGAGTGGACTTCCTAGAGGGGAGAGATGCCAACAACAAGCCTAGAAAAGCAATGGCGGCCCATGAGCAAGTGGCACCTGAGCTGGGCTCCGAAGGCATGGGTTAACCAGAGAGGGCAGAACCAAGAAGGGGGACATACCATGGAGAGACACCCCAGGACTGGAGGCCACTTTGAGTTCTGAGAGAGGAAGGGCCAGGAGGAAGCACCTGAGTGAGGGGTGGCTTTTGAGGCCCTAGGACAGGCAGCAGGGAGAATAGAGGACAGAGAGAAGGCTGGGGGCGGCGGAACCCGGGGAGTTGAGGCTGCGTTCAGGCATCGGGCCTTCACCCCCCAGTACAGTGGGAGAGCAAAGGGGCTTCCATGTTCTCTTTACAATTTCCCTCTTCCTACTGATTTTAGAGCAGGGGTGGGGAACCTTTCTTCTGGCAAGGGCCACTTGGATATTTTTAACATCTTTCTCAGGCCATACAAAATCATCAGCTTAACAATCAGCCTGCTGTATTTGGTCAAACATTTCATTAACTCACCCCTAATGCCTTGGCAGGGCCAGACCAAATGATTTCAAGGACCTTATAAGGCCTGCGGGCTGGACATTCCCCACCCCTGTTTTAGAGAGAGAAGAAGAGAGGGAGGGAGGAGAGAAGGGAGGGGAGCAGGGGAGGGAGAGAGAGAGAGAAACATTGACCTGTTGTTCCAATTATTAATGCATTCATTAGTTGACTCCTGTATGAGCCCAGACTGGGATCAAACCCACAACCTCCAACCGACTGAGCTACAGGGCCAGGGCTCTTTATGTTTTTAAACAATTAATTTGGCCGCAGCACAGAGAACAAATAGAAAGGATCCAAAGAAGAACAAAGAAAGACCCCCTGAGGAGTTGGGGTGGTGATGACAATAGAGAGCAGCCCCAGGGGGATGTGCCTACAGGTGTAGAAGGTGAGGGAAGGAGGGATCCCATCAGGCTCTCTGGTTCCTGGCCCAGACTCGGCAATGGACAGAAACAGCCCAGAGCCAGGAGCAGAAGCGGCCGGAGGTACGCCAATTGGTAAAGTGCTGCTCGGGAATTAAGTCTGTTTCCAAATCGGTCCAGAAAGGGGTCCAGAAAGAGCAGGAATTTGCTGGGACGCCCCCTCCCCTCCCCTCCCCCCAGCCCGGGTAGGGTCTGGAAAAGCCCAGAGCATCTACAGAAGAAAGACAGGTTTCTCTTCAGCAAGGTAAAGGAAGCTGCCTGTGCCCTGCCTACTTTCAAAGGTGAGTCAGCAGCAGCAAAGGTTGGCTTCTGTGGTTGCATTCCAGAACATTCCACCCTCCAGGGCTGCACCTGTTGGTTGTCAGGAGCAGCGCCTCTCTGCCCCCCGCCCCCCGCCTCCTACCCTGTCTTCCCCTCATGCTTCCTGTCTGCCTCCCTCCCTCCCCTGCCTGAGGAGGCTCACCAAGTACTTGGTCTTGGCACCATGCATCTTCACAGCCCTCTGGCCAGCCAGGGTTTCCAGAACTACCTGGAGAGAGAGCAGGATGAAGGGCACAGCAGTGGCTTCTGGGATGGTGCCGCCCCAGGCCTTGGTGGGGAGGGCTACTAGGAGAGGTGGCCTGTGGGGTAGACATACTGGCCAGGCCCTTGGATGGACCAATCAAGACCAGCACACTACAGGGACAGAGCTAGATGTCATGGGACTGAAGCTTTGATAGGATGGAGCACCAACTTGATTTTTTTAGCACAGAAAGAGAGAGTCCATTTACAATAGTAACCACAAAAATAAAAACTGCCCAGCTGGTATGGATGAGTGTGGACTTATGAACCAGGAGGTCACGGTTCTATTCCTGATCAGGGCACGTGCCCGAGTTTTGGGCTCCGTCCTCAGTAGGGGGCATGCAGGAGGCAGCCGATCAATGATTCTCATCATTGATGCTTCTCTCTCTCTCTCCCCCTTCCTCTCTGAAATCAATACAAATTTATTTTAAAAAAGCAAAATGACAAATATGAAATGAGGTAACAGGGCCAAAGAAGGGGCCCACGCCAGGGAGGGAGGGGCCTGCAGCTGAAGCTCCGTTAGCTTGTCTCCACATGGAATTCTCCAGGACCTTCTGCCTTGGCTGGCCTCAGCTGCCCCCCTCCACCCAGCAGAGGGGGCCATGGCTCACCACGCCAAAGCTGAAGGTATCGGTGTCCACGGCCAGCCTCCCAGTCTTGATGTATTCCTCGGGCAGGTAGGCCAGGGTGCCGCGCACAGTCTGCGTCCGGGCCACAGTGCTGCTCTGACCAGGGTTGGCTGCTGCAAAACGGCTGAGACGGGCCAGGCCGAAGTCTCCCAGTTTGGGCATCAGTCTATCATCCAGAAGGATGTTGGAACTTAGGGGAGAAGGGAAAGTTGTGAGCTTGGCCCTGGTCCCAGCTCGCTCTACCCTCCCACACCTGCCTAGCCCTGATGTCATTGGACTCAAAGCCGCCAAACCACACTGCGTCCACACAAAGTGGTTGGTACTGTCAGAACAATCCGCTACCTGGGGGTTGCAAGCGGCGCTCAGGGCGCCCTTGCACAGTTCAGCCCCTGCACACCAGTGGGGGGCCGGTCCTTGGCTTTTGCTTCCATATCTGTCCCATGCCAGGCACTCAGTGACCCTGGCCCCCAGCTGTGATGTCCCAGGCCTCAGGGCTGGACCTTGTCCCCCACTTCCACCTTGAGCGGGAGAGGGCAGGCCCATTTTCATGAGGGGCACTCGGGGCGGGGCTCCCCTGGACCACATTCCTGGCTGGTGGAAGGTTTGGGAGCATCATTGCCTTGCCATAGACTCCACTCCCGCAGCTCTCAGGGGACCCAGGGGCCTGGCTGTGTCCCCTCCTTACCTCTTGACATCTCCATGGATGAGGCTGGGGCTGTCCTGATGTAGAAACTGAATAGCCCGTGCCGTGCCCAGAAGTATGTCCAGGCGCTGAGGCCAGGAGAGAGGGGAGCAGGCCTGGGTCTGGAGCAGCAGAGGGAGCAAAGGGGCACGGGGGAGGCTGGGGGCCACCGTTCCTTAAGCCCAACCCTCCCTCCACCTGTCACTGTGGGATCTGGACAAACACTTCACTCCATGAGCTCCTTTACAAGAGAACTGAGACTAAGCTATTCCCCTGCTTTATTAGAGCATGCTGGGAAAGTGGCTAGGAACACGCTCTCTGTCAGCATACAATTCGGCGGTTCTCAGTTCCTGAAGTTCATTCATTTGTCTCAGGATGACCGGGACATCGCTGGAGGCTTTCTCTCCACTTCCCCCCACACAGTGTGCAGTTCACCCCTGTGTCTTGTGGGCACCTCACTGGACAGGGGCCCAAATGTGGGTCCAGAGAGTGCAGCCTGCTGCCCACTGCCCTCTTTCCTCAAGGGCAATGCTGACAACACTCTTCAGCTACTCTGTTTGCAAAGAGGTGTGACGTAGTGGTTGAGCGTCGACCTTTGAACCTGGAGGTCACATGCCTGGGTTTCGAGCTCAATCCCATGTGGGGCGTGCAGGAGGCAGCCGGTCAATGATTCTCTCTCATCTTTGATGTTTCTCTCTGTCTCCCTTCCTCTCTGAAATCAATAAAAATATATTTTTTAAAGAAGAGGAGAAGGTTGAGCCAGGTTCCTGTGAGTCAGTAACTCCCTATTGAGAGGAACCAAGGTCCAGCTCCCGGGCCTACAGGAACAGTCAGGGAGAGGCCACGGAAAATGGTGACCCACCTTGGGCCAAAGACTGAGCCCAGGCCCTGCCTGCTGGTGGGACTCACTCATGGAGGCCGAGAGCCTGGGCCTCCTGCCCACTCTGCCCAGGTGCTGCAGCTCTGGGAAAGCGTGCCAGGCCAGGTGAGACTACCTGGAAGTGGAGGCGGTCTTCCAGGGAGCCGTTGGGCAGGAAGCCGTAGACAAGGCAGTAGTAGCCACTCTGAGCACAATAGCCAGCAAAGTCCACGATGTTTGGGTGACGAAACCTGCTTGGAAAAGTGGGGCCTGAGTGCTCTGGCCCCCAGCCTCCGTCTCGCTGTAGCGGGGGTGAGCAGTCCCTACTGGTGCCCCAGCCAGGCTGGGCCGGGCAGGTTTCTGTGTCCAAGGGAGCTGGTCCCGTGGTGTGTGGTCCTGGAGGGCCGCCCCAGGCTCACCGTGACAGCTGCTCCACTTCGGTCAGGAAGCTCTGCTTCACAGTGGTCCACTCCAGGTCTGCCTCCTGTAGCCCCCAGGGAAAATGGGGGGGGGGGCAGCATGAATCTCTTATAGCCAAGGATTGTGGCCACTCCCAGTGCCATCTGTCCTGGGCCCAGAACAACCAAGGGGCTGGGGAATTAGAGGGCTGTGTGGGAAGCAGGGGGAAGATCAGAAAGGCGAGGGTTTGCTGTCAGCCTTCCAGGGCCCCTCGCCAGGATGCTACACCCACCTCCTTCAGCTTCTTCACAGCGTACACCGTGTTCCTTAGTACAGCCCGGTACACACATCCGAAGCCGCCCTCCCCAATCTTCAGCTCCTCTGAGAAGTTGTGGGTGCCCTGGGAAATCTCATGGAGGGGCCAGCAGAATGGAGAGGGGTGGTTCCCTTGCAGGAAGGACACGGGGTTCTCTGGCCTCTGCTGTGGAAAGAGACCCCAATCAGGTGACGTCCTGTCTCTTCCCCTCAGCCCTGGCCACAAGCTCCCCCGCATCACAGCTGCCTCCCAGCTGGACTGGCTGGGGCTCCCTGGTGTACCAAAGCCTGGGTTTCTGGTTCCTTGTCTGGAACCCTTCCGGGGGACCCACCTACCTTGGTAGAAGAAGAATCTAGAGACCGTGGCCGTGGCTGGAGGGCAGCAGGGCTTGGGACAGGCACGCGCTCAGGCCCAGAACGGGTCTGGAAGCCTGGAAAAGCTTCATAAAGATACCAGTGAGAGGCAGGTAGAGACTAGTGACAAGGTCTAGAGCCATGGCCATGGTCATGGTGGCCGATTTCCCTCAGGTCTATCAAGCCCACCAGAACTATCTTACCTGGGGAAAGTACAGTTGAAACTGAGGACGGCAACTTCAGGGGGCTGGGGGCCTTGGCCTCAGAGGGTGCAGGGATGGAGCTGGTCCTCGGGGCCTTGGCGCTGGAGGGTGGGAGGGGGGCGGGAGGGTGCCCTGCGAAGTTAAGGAAGGAAAGGCTGGTTAGGCCTTGGCAGGGGGAGGAGCCCCGTGAGAGGCCTCCAGCTCTGGGGTCCCAGGTCCCAGGGCTGCGCGCTCACAGGCCGTGATGATGTCCCTCGCACGGAGCAGCTGCAAGTGCGTGAGGATGTGCACGAGGTCGGCCACGCGGGCGTTTCGGTTGATCCAGGGTCTATTTTTTCCCTGTCTTGCGTCGTGCCGGTGTTCCCGACGCAACACCGCGGGCTCTCTTTTAGTTAACTGTGGATGGAGGCCCCCGGTGAGGCAAGAGGACGAAGCCCAGAGGCGGCACGGGCTCGCTCCTCCCGCGCTCTCTCTCTCGACGGCCCCTATCGCGAGCGCTCGTTTGTGTGTCCACCCTGTGCTCTTGACCCCTGTCCCGGTCGGGTCCTCCCCCGGGCCCCCCCGCGTTCCCTCGGAAGTGTCTCCTCGTGGCTCCGCGGGCCCGATGGGGTGTTTCTGCTGGGGTTTGGGGGACGACGCGCCCTCGGTGAGAAAGCCTTCTCTAGCGATCCGAGAGGGTGCCTGGGTGCCCCGCCCCCCCCAGCCGCCGCCCCTCCTCTGGAAGCGCGTTCGGTTAGCCGCCCCTGTGTCTGTGCGCTCGGGCCCCTCTCGCACCGGCTTTGAGAGGCCGAGCGGCGACGCAGCTGTGCCTTACCGTCGTGGCCCGCGCCTCCCCCCTCCCAGTGAAATGTTTTGGCTTTATTTGGGAGGCCTGGAGAGTCCTCAGAGATGCCGGCAGAACAGGGTCAGATGAGGGTTACATATACAAAGGCCCCCGGGCTGACTCCTGTCAGCTGGCCGAGTGGCTGGGTGCAGGGAGAACGTCCTGGAAACTTGTACTGCAGCCCGCCCCAACTCGGAGCATTTTCGCTCACCTCCTGTGCCGTGGATCCCATATTTCCCTCTCCTTCAGGAACCTGCACCAGCACGTGTTACCTCTTAGCAATATCTTCCACTTTTCCTTCCTACCACCACATGAACTGTGTTTCTCTCTTTAAAAAAAGGATTTTAGTTCCTGCTGTCCCTTTGCCCTCTTGTTGTCACGTTTTTGGCTCGGTTTGCACTCACTCCTGTGAGGATGGCTTCTCCCACCCTCTTTTCTGAAGCAGTGGATAGGCACCAAGCTCAGTCCCCAGCCTGTCTGATGACTTGGCACATTGGTCTCTCTTGCCCGTTGCCACAATGCTCTGCAGCCTCCAACCCTCCACCCTGCATCATCAGCCACTGTTTTCCTGCTGTCTCCCTGAGTATCTCTGGAGTCCATCTCCTCCCCACCTGCCCACTGCCCTCACTATTACCTGGACAAGCATGCTGGCTTCCTGGCTTCCCTGCCTGTCTCTCTACCCTGGTTTTCTTCCTCAGGCACAAATCAAGCCCCAGAGCTTTCCTGCTTAAGACCTTCCTGTGCTTTCCGCAGCGCTTTGATGGGTCCCAGCTCTTCAGTGCAGCCTCCACCATTGTCACGATGTGGCCCCTACCCTCCCACCTCATGTCTAGCTCTCTGCACATGTCAGCAGCCTTAAGCCATCCAGAACTCCTTAGGGTTCGGAGCATGTGCCAGGGCTCCTGCAGAATCTGCACTTGCAGTTTCCTGGCCCTCATGTGCCAAGGTTGAGCTCAAACAGTTCCCAGGGTGGAAATTAAGGTGAAAGCTCCCTAGGCCCGACAGAGCTGCCTGCAGCCTATGCTGTGCCTGGCATCTAGGATGCGTCTTTCTTGGGCCTCCCCCACTAGAGGGGGGGAAACCCCCACAAGCAGCACCACGTGTCTAAGTCTTCTTTTGCTTCTCCAGATAGATGAACGCTTGCAAGGCACTAGGTCTCCTTCACTCACTATCCCCCTTGTCCTCTCGGTCCTGACCCCAGAGGGCTTTCGCCTTCCCAGAGACTTAGGGCTGTTTCCAGAAACTAGGTCCAGTGTGCAGCTCAGCGGTTTGAGTGTTGAGCCAGGAACCCAGAGGTCACTGATTTGATTCCCAGGAGGTCATGGTTCCATTCTCGATCAGGGCACATGCCTCGGTTGTGGGCTTGATCCCGTGTGGGGAGCGTGCAGGAGGCAGCCGATTAATGATGTTTCTCTCTCATGGATGTTTCTATCCCTCTCCTTTCCTCTCTCTCACTAAAAAATCAATAAAAAATATATTAAAAAAACAAAACAGAAACCAGGTCCACCCAAATATGGGCCTCCATTGGAACCCCTTCCCAGAAGCCACAGCCACTCCCCAAAAGGCAGCCAGCCACACCCTGAGTATGGGAAATTATCACACACACACACACCCAGCTCTAAGGGAACAGGCACTTGGTCCTACTTGCTCACTGCTGGACTGCAGCACCCGACAGGCCTGGCACACAAGAAACACTCAATACACACATGCTGAATTTCAACCCTTTAACATTTAAGTCCAGGACTTTCCAATGCACCTTCTAATGGGTATGTCCACATTTGCATGTGAAGCTGGACCCTGAGCAGTTGTCCCCTCCAGCCCCGCACTTCCTGGTGAGGATGACTGTGGCGGGGCAGGTAGCTCCTGAGAGCTCACAGCCTTATGCAACAGCCAAGAAGCACAGGTAGGGTGTGATACCTGCCAACGCAATGACAGCGCCCCCTTTGGGCAGGGAGGCAGTTCAGCAGAGGCCGTGGGAGGGTCTCAGGTGATAGTGTTATAGTGTATAGAATAGTAAGAACCTGGGAAAATTCCAGAACAAGTGGAATAGAGAAATTAAGACAGTTAATCAACAGTTGGCAGCCACCTAGTAAATCCTATCTTCTCTAAACCAAAGATACTTAAGAGTAAATGGTTTGGCCTGGCTGGTGTGGCTCAGCGATTGAGCATCAACCTATAAACCAGGAGGTAATGGTTCGATTTCAGTCAGGCCATGTGCCTCGGCTGCGGGCTTGATCCCCAGTGGGGTACGTGTGGGAGGCAGACGATCGATGATTCTCTCTCATCATTGGTGTTTCTATCTCTCTTCCTCTTGCTAAAATCAATTTTAAAAAAGGGTTGCGGGCACATCTCCAGTAGGAGATGTTCAGGAGGCAGCTGATCGATGTCTCTCTCTCATCGATGTTTCTAACTCTCTATCTCTCTCCCTTCCTCTCTGTAAAAAATCAATAAAAATATATTTAAAAAAATGTTTTAAAAAAAGAGTAAATGGCCCTAGCCAGTTTGGCTCACTGGATAGAGCGTCAACCTGCAGACTGAAGGGTCCCGGGTTCGATTCCAGTCAAGGGCATGTACCTTGGTTGCAGACCACCTGGTCGGGTATGTGCAGAAGGCAACCAATGGACATCTCTCTCTCACATTGATGTTTCTCTCTGTGTCTCTCCTCCTCCCTTTCACTTTCTCTAAAAATCAATGGCAAAATATCCTCAGATAAGGATTAACAACAACAAAAAGAGAGTAAATAGTTTGTACTTCTCCTCCCCAACCAGAGGGTATATAGCTTAAATCACCCTACTCAGGGAGAAGATAGAAATCCAATTAGTGCCATTTGCCAACCACACCCAAGGACAGACAAGAGAATAAATCTGTTTGGTACATCAGCATTAAGCTGATGAATAGTCTATTGATCTGCCCTTAAGACCTCCCCTAAACACACAACCTTTAAAACCCCTGAAAACTAAGGTCCCAGAGCTCTCCCCCCAGGAAGTAAGCCCATGCTATTCCCTCCCCCCTCAGGCATGTATCCACTAAAGTCTAAGGGACCCCAGGATATTTTTGCTATGGTCAATACATTCTTGCTTGCTTTTCTACACTTAGTCTCTTGATTGAAATCTTTCCCTCAAGAAGACAAGAACAGCCCAGATGGTGTGGCTCAGTGGTTGAGCATCAACCTATGAACCAGGAAGTCACAGTTCGATTTCTGGTCAGGGCACATGCCTGGTTGTGGGTTTGATCCCCAGTAGGGGTGTGCAGGAGGCAGCCAATCAATGATTCTCTCTCATCATTGCTGTTTTGATCTCTCTCTCTCCCTCCCCTTTCCTCTCTGAAATCAATACAAATATATATGGAAAAAAAAGGAGACAAGAAACGAAGTCTTGTCTTCCTGATAACAGTAAGCACAGAAGGAGCCTGAGCTGGGGGGAGGGGGGAAGCGAGGTTGTATTTGCAGAAGCACCTTGGCACATGTAGACCTAAGAGATGCCCCTACCATGTGCTACTGTGCAGAAGGCCTGCAGCCCACCTGCCTCTGCGCCTAGGGCACAGTGGGCAGATTTGCACGCAGGAGCAGTGTGCCTGGAAAGTGTGGCCTCAGGGCACCCAAGGGGCGGCAGTGTATGGAACTGCAGTCCTGAAAGCGGTGGCTCTCCTCTGTGTTCAGGGACAACCAGACCGAATCAGGAGACACACCACCATGCTGTCCTGTGAGCTGTCAGATAATGAAAGCCCAGACCTTGAGTCACTTTCACAGAGAGATTTATCGAGAATGCTAACAGCAAAGGATACAGTACTTCCCAACAAAAGGTGCAAACGCGTCACTTAGAAAGGCATGCTGAGTAGTCTTTGCTTTCACACGTATTAAAAAACTTACAAAAATAAAATAAAACTGCGTGCTGCCCATCTTTTCAAATAGTAAAAGAACCTTATGAAAAAAATCACTTGATTTTACAACAAAAGACACAAACGGACATTTTTATGTAAATTTATAAGGCAAACTCTTTATATAATAAATAGGTTACAGGGATTCAGTGGGGGGGGGTGTTTTGAAACGTATACAGGTACATTCAGACAGGTTTACTGAAATGGTACAAATTTCCTTAATAAATTGCCTTTTGTTTTTAAATATATCAGTGCTTTCAGTCATTTGGCTATACACAAAGAACCTTTTTTTGAACACTACAAAAAAGCAATCAATATTTTTTTTGTTTTAAAACGACCTACTTATTTCCTAAAGTAATTGTCCCAAAACACAAAAACTGAAGGTGAATGCAATAGAGGGCTTGTAGAGACATCTCCAGCCAAGTCTGCCCTGGGCAGCTCCCCGCGCCCCCTGCCTACCTCTCCTGCCCTCAGCAGGGCTTCCCTCTGCACAGGGTGGCTGGCTTGTGTCACTGCAACTCTGGAGGGGGCAGCCACCCTGCCTGGTTCTTCCTGCTACTAAACCCCGTGTGTAGTGGTCACTACAATCGGCACTGTCATTGCCTTGCAGATGAAGGGCTGCCAGGCACTAAGGGAGCACACAACTGTCCCTGTTCTGTGAACCCAAAACAATGTCTGGTGGGGGTAACGGCTTCTCTGAGGAGGATCTGGTTTTGCCATGGAAAGGGAAGGGGGTTTCTCACATCCAAATTTTTTTTCTGGGAATCTGATGAGAGCAAAGAGAGTGCACCCGCCCATCCCACCATCATGTCGCCCGGGGTGGCTGGGGATTGAGCCGTCACAGTAGTGTGGTGCACTCCAGGTAAGGGATGGGATGTGATGAAGGTGTCCTAAACGATAATGCCCTCTGCCTGGCCTGTCTAGAAAGAGCTGCGTCAGGTGAAGAGTGGCCAGTCCTCCCTGTCAACATATACCTGACCTGTGGTTGTGGTGGACATCTCCAGGGAGATGCCCACCTTTTGTCTGAGCCACTTGGTTCAGGCCCGCTTCAGGTTGGCCCTGCTCACACCCCACCTGGCTCCCCTCACAGGAACATAAACCGTGACTGTCCTTAAAAATATCAATGATGCTAATAATCTCGGGGAGGGGAGGGGAAGGCAAAAATGTCCGCTGGGTGGGACAAGATCTGGTTTTGCTCGGAATTGGAAAATAGCAACAAATTAGCTATTCGGTCTGTTGGCTTAGGCTGAATTTCTTGGGTGGCTTCTGGCTGATCTGAGCAGGGGTCATCTCTTTGGGTCTCCCCTCCTGGGGAAATAGGACAGCCCCTCTCATCTCAGTCACCATCCCCTCCCTCTGAATTCTTTTGTTTGTAAAGAAAAGGTGTCTAGAAGCATTTGTCTCTGGAACAATTACTTTAAACATGGTTACAATACAAACTTCAGTTCAAACACAGAAGAGATTTACTTAGCAAAGTTCCTTTCACCCACCAATTACACAAATATAAGCCTCAACACCACAGTTAAGAGGACCAGTAGAGAGAACCTCATGTTTGGAACACAAAAGGGGAAATAAAAACCAAACCAAACCCAAACAGAAAACCCCCAGAAAAACGAGGGGAGGGTGAGGAGAGCTAACACAGCACACATTACAGTGTCCGGGTACACAGGAGCCCAGCGCGATAAAAGGGCTCGGCACACATTGAGTAACAGTCCTGGTGATATTTGGTCATATATTCATCAACTACTGACTCTGGAGCGGCTGTTATTGATTGAAGCAGTGACAAATCAAACGGAAAAGGAGGCCTTGGTAGCAAAGGAAGGAGCAGGCTTCAAGTTCTGCAAGCCTTGTGCACTCCACTGTCCAGCTCCCCAGAAACACTGAACTGGGCGGGCCCCGCTCCAGCCCGGCGGGGCGAGGTCACTGGGTGAGGCTAACTCGGGTGCTGATTTCACATTTCAGTCAGAAAGCATGCACGTGGACACATGCGGACACCCACCTGTTAGTGGCCAAGCATCGGTGGCAACGGCCTCCTCACCTCCTCGGCCCCATTCCAGGCTGCGTGGGCAAGGACGTCATGACCCACCGCTAATACTGAATGTGGGCTGGAGTGGGCCCAAGACCAGGTCCTCCGAGGGGCCCGAGGGTAGCCCAGCCACACAAAGAGCCTATGAGTGTTTCTCTCTTGGATTCAGGCCTCAGAAGAAGTATTGACGCAGGAAGGGAAGCTTTTGGCCCTGGTGATTATAATGCTCTCTGCTTTGGAAGAACAAGTTTCTGGATTTTTTTGGTGTTTTTAATTACGTAAAAAAAAACCGATCAAAAAGAATTGTTACAGCTAAACTCTAGCAGATATTGCTCATTAAGAATTACAAAAGCAAATGCAATTACTCGCAGGATGTGGGAGAAGAGAAAGGGACATTTCTGGAGTCTTTGCTACCTCCTAGAGGGAGACTGGACTCTCTATGTGGTTCTGGGTCCCTGGCATTCTACCTGGTGCAGCTCACACGTTCAAGGACACGACAGGCCTTTCTGTCTTCCCTCCAGACCCTGGACTCGGCAAAGTGGGAGCCCTACTGGTGGGGAGGCCTGCTGAGCTGACTCTCCACACATGATCACTCTGACCGGTCACTGGAAGGGGTGGGGGGATCAGGCCACCCCCATGGACTCCAGCTGCCCTACCCAGAGGTGGAAGAGGACCAGGTGGTGCCAACTACATTCCGGACTTCGCCAGGGCAAGGGAGCACTCTCGCACCCACCCACTGAGGTGAACTGTCCTGCACCAGTATCCCCGGACCTCTCTCACAAGCACTGGAGAAACAGTGCAAAACCTGGGCGCTGCCTGGAGCCTCCTTATCTTGGCACAGGGAAGCCCTTGAAAGAAGCGAGGAAAGACCATGGATCTGCTCGGACAGAAGAAGTGACCAGCAGACGGATTTGTCAGGTTTTTTTTTTGTTTGTTTTTGTTTTTATTTTCCCTTGTCCTATGCTACGGTTATCAGAAATATTGTAATTAAGCAACAGGTATTATTTTAACAGTGTGTGTGTGTGTGTGTGTGTGTGTGTGTGTGTAGCCACAAGCAAAATGAGTTTATAATTGTGCAATATACAGATATATATATAAAAATTCAACTGCTTTGTGTGTCTAATCGGTGCATTAAATAAAAGGGACAGAAAAACTAAAAGCAAAACTAAAAAGCAAAACAAAAGCCCAGAACAGAGAGGACCAAGCAGGCCTATGCTTATAGTCTATAAGATACTGGATATAATCAGGGTCACCAGGAAAAACAGCTTTGTCACTTGACACACAAACACTGCAGGGAGGGACTACCAGTGATAGGAGCCAAACCTATTGGCCTTTTATATCTTATTTTCTCTCACTGCTGAGCAGGACCTGAGAAAAGGTAAGATAGAAGGGGGAGCTAGAGGAGCAAAGACAATTTGCAAGTTTCTAAAATGCTCTGAAACTCAAAAGTCCAAATTTCCCCTGTGAGGGTCTCAGCTCTGCCAGCGGTGCGGACACCCATCCTCACACACAGCCTCCCCTTCTACCCCAGGGGCTGTCAAGGGTGAGGGGCGAGTGGGGCACACACCACAGTGAGTGCTCAGGCCTCTGTCCTCACCTCCGAGTTCAGAAAGGATGCCATTTCATCGGGCCCTAGACCCCAAGGAGAGCAGAGCAGGGAATGTCCTCAGGGGACAGGCTGTGCCACAGGCAGAGGCCAAGGGGGAGACATCACCCTTTCCTTTCTAGTTACCTGGGCCCTAGTTAGAACTCATTTTTCTTGACAAATCAGAGCTTTGGTAGGCTCTGTGGAGATAAGAACGAAGCAAGAAACAGGCGGTGCTGGGAATGAGACTGGTGTAGGCCTTCACGAGTCCCTGTGACCACTCCGCTTCCCAGACCAAGAGCTGGGCTCCTGCAGCTTTGGGCCCAGGTGGGCCACTAACCTCCAGGCCACCCCAGAGGACAGAGCTGAAGCCAAGTCCTCAGGGATGCTACCCAAGGAGATATGGGTTCTCCAATGACAGAGTGGCCCCGAGTCTCAGATCCAGTGGCTTGGGGCTGGAATCCCCTTTGCCTGCAGCGCTCATCACATATCAGGCCAAGCTCCAAGTATTTTTAGATCAGAATTTTCACAAAAGCTTGCTCTTCTTTGCTCAGAAACATTAAAATGTATTCTTTTTGCCAAATATTTTCTAGGTTTTCCTTCTGAATTGTTGAGAGTGGGTTTCAGTGTTCACTTTTCCCCCCTAAAATATGTAACTTCAGACCCTGGGAGAGGCAGTATCCTAGCTATTTATAACAATTAGGCCTTTTCTAAAGATTGATCTAAAAGAGAAAGACACAAAAATGGAGACTCAACAAAGCCCTCCAGAGTGGACGGGCTCACTGACCAAGAGCAAAGATGGACCCTTGCAGAAAGCAGAGCAAGAGCAGGAATCCAACACAGCAGGGGCATGGGCACAGGCCTGGTAATGCTGTGCTTGTCCACACACCAGCAGCTGGCACTTGGGGACTGACACCCATTCGGCTTTCCACACAGCTTGCTTCCTGAGGTCTGGGCCACTGGTCCTAGACTTTGTGCGTGAAACTCACATCAGGAAGCAATTCAGGGCAATGACACCAGCTAGGAATGGATGTACAAAGGTCTCCAAGAACCAGTACCTGTGACCTCCCCTGACCACGTCAGTCCAGAGAGCCGGTGGGAATGCTCCCCAAGATCCAGGCAGCCCCCTGGTGGGTTTAGTTCATAACCTTTGCTCCCTCCTGGGTTCAATCTGCTTATTAAGAGTTACTTAAAATCCAGAGGGCCTGTCAGCTAAGAAACTCCTTTCCCACCAAACATGGAAGCTTGTTTCTGGCTAGTACCCTTTCACGATGGCTGTCACGACAATGACAAGCTGGGCAGAGGAGCAGGCAACAACTTGGGGCTGTTGCAGGTCTCGCTGCCACTATTTTTGGCTCTAGCCTGAAATGATGCCACTGAAGACTGTTGCCCACACTTGCATGGGGTCTCAGTAGAAGCCAGGTGCTGGCTGTGGCCAGTGTCCCAGGCCACCACCATGACTTTCACCTTCCAGGGAGCTGAGGGGCTGGGGTCCTTGGCTACTTTGGCACTGATGGACTGGGGACATGACATTTTTATGTGTCTTCTATGCCAACAGAAGGGCACTGCACTAGAGCCTGGTTGTGGCCCAGTTCCCCAGTTCACTTAAGTGTCAAAGCCAGCAATTCCACCGGTAAGGACAAGCTCACCAATGGGCAGACAAGTAGGGCAGGGCTGGGCCGGGCATTGTGGGAGGAGCTCAAGGACACACAGAATTCTGTCAAGAAAGGAGGTAGTAACTAACAACTAGAATGACGGTTGGGGAGACGGAACATGATTCTCTGTGACCTAGACCCATGGGGATCTGAAAATTGTCGGTCAATTCCTGTATTCTTCACAGTCCCTAAAAGATGCACCCTGCCCCCCCGAATCTTCGTGGTGTTCAAGTACACACAAAATCAAGGTCACACCCCAAACTGGGCTGGACACCGCTGGTGAGAATTCCACGGCTTAGGTTTTCCCTCCAAACTTCCACCCACCTGACTCTAGGAACAGGGGCGGCACGGCACGGGCCTCTGCCTGTCAGGGTGGCAAACCACCAAGGTGGCCTGTTTAAAGGTCACTCACTCATGATGCCCTTATTTGGGGAAGAAGAGGAAATATGGAAGGGGGGAAAGAAAACCATAAGGAGCCTCAGGCACTGCCTGAAGCTCTGGAACTCTAGGGGAAGGAGCTGGGGAGTGAGGGGGCTGCAGGTCCGGCCGGACAGAAATAAAATGACCCTTGAAATGCTGTGTTCTTGACCATCAATGCCCAGTCAGCCCCTGAATAACTGCCATGGGTGAAAGGGGGGCCTGGTGAGCCCCACACTCCTCTTCCCAGGACCAGAACTGGGCTGGACACCGCTGGTGAGAATTCCAGGGCTTAGGTTTTCCCTCCAAACTTGGGGGGGGGGGCCAGCCAGCTCCTGACATTGGTCCCAGGAGTCACATTTCACTGGACTAGGTATATAACACATAAAAACCTGACCGACCAGAATGGACAGCGTCTCCATGACAAACTGGCTGAATGCCGCGCTCGCACGGATAGGTGTCTTTTGGGGATGCCAGGAGTGCAAGGCCACTGTGGGGTCAGGAGCCTTTTGTCCTTGGAGGAAGAGGGGTCCCGAAGGACTCACTCCCTCCTCCGACCCCTCTTCCCTCCTGGGGAGGAGTCAGAAGTGAAGCCCGGGTAATCGACAGCAGAGTGGGGTTGCTTGTGGGACTTGCTTTTGCAGCATAAGGAAATGGATACAAAAATGCTAGAAAGGCCAACTATGACTCTACGAACAGAATGGGCAAACTCCCTTGCTTCTAACCATTCCGGAAGAGACAGACATGGTTTTTTCTTAAGCTACTGATCGGAACTGTCAACTATGGTTCCTGATCACTAAGGACTGGCAAGGAAGTGCTAGACAGTTTCTAGGATGTTTCACTCCTTCATGGTTACACCAAAGTAAGGAAGCCAGGGGACAATAACTGAAATACACGAGACAACACGCACTTGACAGTTCATGGCAGCAGCTCACATGGGACGTGCTTGTGGGTATTTCTGGAAGCATAAGACTGCTGTCTCATTTGCTACTTTGATAAGGTACTTCTCAGTTGGACAGATTTAGATATAAGAGACATCTCTGTAAACACAGAAAAGGATATACCAATATGATGAAGATATGCAGCTAGATAAGGACTTCCTGAACAGAGAGGTTGAAAGGATGGGATCCCACAGCAAACCCAAGCCTCTAAGCCCCTACACCAGAACCCTGGCGTAGACGTGAAAATGTGTGCTACACTGGCCCCACCCAGTCTCCAGTAAGCAAAAGCCAAATGTTTTCCACTTGAAGAGAACTTGTGGTTAACAGAGGAGCCTGGGTGGGCAGGGGGAAGGGGGGCGCCCTAGGCACTGGTCCCAGCTCAGGTCTGGGGGCATCTGCATTTGTTCTGCCTGCTGCCCTGCCACATTGCACTGCGCTAGCCAGGCCTGGCAGAGGCCAAGGTCATGGCTGGGCCGCGTGATGACTGTGGCAGACCACGGGGGGCCTCTGTTCTGCCCTCAGCTCCCAAATTCAAATCTGGCCTGATTCCTCCCACCCACTTCTCTCAAGTGGAAGGTTGAGAAGGCTCAGTGTCTTGATTCTGACTTAGGAGAGCAAGACCTTGCTGTTCTCTTGCCCTTCAGAGAGACTGAGGTGCTAGGGTCAGGTAGGCTCAGCAGAGCCTGGGGCTTTCTCAGGGCTCAGGATGGAGGCTGGGCTGGGGTTGGTGGCGGGAAGGCCAAGGGTGGGGTGAGTTCTGGGGGCATGAACTAAGCAGAATCAATTCGGGGTACAGCTGGGCACTGGGGCTGCTTGGAACAGAAGGGATGAATGAGGAGGAAGGAAGGGAAGAAATGAAAGGATGAAATGACAGAAGGCAGAAATGGGAGAGAAGAGAAAGCAGTCAGGAAGTCCTTATAAAATTGCAGCAAACACTTAGAGTTTCGGAGCTTCGTGGGAACCCTATGTGCTGAGCCCACTTTAAAACAAGCGCAGGTATCTACAGATCCAGGCAGTTCTAAACACCATCGCGTCTGGTGACTTGAGGGACAAAGTGCCACCAATTCAAGCCAGTTTGCTCTCAGAGCGTGTTTGTTTTGAAGTGGGAACATGAAGACTCAATAGTGCAAATAGTTCTAAGCTGTCCCTAAGGAGTAGAATTGGAAAGTTTTGGAAGAACATTCTCCCCTCCTTCCCCTTGGCCCCCACCCCACTGAGCCTATAACTGCCAGTCACAGATTGCTCTGAGCGACTAAGGAGTCCCTCCTGCCCCGCTGTGCTCTGCTGGCCCGGAGCTGGGCCAACCTGCCTACACCTTGTCCTGCTGCCTCCATGGCCTCTCTCTAGTGCCATCCACTGGAGGCCGGCCCTGGGCCAGCCTCTCCTCTGGCTCAGGCAAGTCTACACCTAGCAGCTCGAAGGATGACTCCCTCTGAGCCATGCCAGACTGGAGCGAACAGGTGCTACTTTCCTGTCCTGTGAAATGTCCTTGTCAGTTTTGGATTGGGCTGGAGTGGGGCCAGATTTGTGCCACCACGAGTGGGATCAC
Organism: Myotis davidii; assembly: GCF_000327345.1. NCBI lineage: Eukaryota > Metazoa > Chordata > Mammalia > Chiroptera > Vespertilionidae > Myotis > Myotis davidii. The sequence continues at coordinate 221,230 of NW_006293237.1, read as the reverse complement.
ATGGGCTGTAGCCACTGGCCATCTCCAACTTCTTCTCTAAGAATACAACTGTCTCTCCTGCCTCACACCTCCTTGGCCCAACTTGGGTGAGAGTGGGGGAGCTGGGGAAGCTGGGGCAGGGTGGGGGGAGAGGAGAGCTGAGACTGGGGCACCAATGGCACCGAAAATGGAGTGTCCTCTTAAGTGCTCTCTGTCCTTAGCGACCACACGAGGGGAGGTCTGGGTGGGAGGGGAGGTGCAGGCATACCCTAAGAAGCCTGGTCAACAGCTTGTCTGGTCAGTAGTATCTGCAGCAAGCCTTGTTGAAGGAGCCTAGATTAGAAAAGTGCAAAGCTACTTCTGGCCCTGGTTAGGTCTTCAACCTGACTGTGCTTGTCGGTAAGAAAAACATCCCCAATGCTCCAACTACTCCCACCCTGAAGCCACGAAACTCTAAGTTTACTGAAAGAAAAAAAAATATTTTTTATTTCAGTTAATCGGGAAGCTTTGTCAGAGCCCTACCCATAAGGAGAAGAGACAACAGCTGCCTTTATTCTTGTTGGTTTGCTTTGCAATCCACTCTGTGTAAAGTCAGCTAACTCTCTCGGTCACGGGCGTCCGGCTGTCCACAGGCTCCTCTCTGTTTGGCCTTGGCATGGAGGATGAAACAATGTCTTTGCGCTCTCCCTCCCCTCGGTGTTTGTACTTTTCTGCGGCCGTGGTGGTGGTGGTGGTTGCGACCGTGGGCTGAGTCTTAGCTGGCTCCTTGGGGCAGCCGTCGCTCTCCAGCGAGCCTCCTCTCGGCATCTTCTCCTCTTTGCAGACGCTGCTGCTCAAGTCCTGGGGCTCAGGGGGG
>NW_006293237.1:215760-220185 GCF_000327345.1 Myotis davidii | reverse complement strand
GGTGGTGGTGGTGGTGCTCCTTCTTGGGGGGTGAGGAGGCGCTGCTGCTGCGCCCTTTAGGGCTGCTCTCCTTGCTTTTCCGCCCTGGGCTCTTGCAGGTCTTCAGTCCCTTCCCACTCTTCTCACCGAGGGTGGACACCAGCAGGGGCTTCACCACCTCCTTCACCTCAATGCTGACTGTCTCTCGGGTCTTACGCTTCTTGATGGGGAGCACGGTCTCTTGCACAGACCGGATGGATGATTCCTTCACGGCTTTCTTCTTGGCCTCAGCGGCAGCAGCTGCCACCACACTGCCTGGCTTTCGGCCCCGTTTCTTGGGAATGGCCTGCGGGTCAGCTTCGGCTTTTCGCTTCCTGCCAGGGCGTTTGATCACCATGACCTGGGCTGATGTGGTAGCCCCAGCCCCTTCGGCCTTGCTTCCTGGAGAAGTTTGAAAAGGCATCTTGACGAGCAGCTTCCCGGGACTTTTCTCCAGGACCCTTTTCACCTGCACGCCCTCTGATGCTGTTGCCTTGGGTCTCGCGGTGCCACTCCCTTTGGGGCGTCCCCGACCTCTGCCAGTTCCTGGAGCTTTGGGAGATTTGGGCTTCTTAGGTGGTTTCTGCTCTCGCCGGGAGGGGCTCCCTCTCCCAGTTACCGTGAAGTCAAAATCATTAGGGTCCAGGGAGGTGTCGCCTACCTTTTCGAAGTACGCAATCAACTCCACTTTAGATCGAAAGGCTTTTCCCTGGGGACTGTGGGAACAAGTGGAGAGACACAAAAAGTGATTAGAAGCTTCCACAGCAATGCTGGAGATAGGGCAGAGCAGAAGGTAGTGACGAAGTTTAACAGAAGAGGTTCTGCAGCTGATGTACCTGATGATACTACTGAGCCAGAGTCACATTTAAGAAAAGCCAAGATGAGCTAAAATTTGAGGGGCACGGCCGCGATTATACATGAAGCAATCAGGTTGCTGGGCAGTGGTGGGCATCTATACGGCCTGCTCCTATACCAGAATAGCTTGGTGCTAGCTGCTCCACAGCTGCCACCGGCATGCCACTGAGGCCCCTTCTGAACCCCGAAGTGGTCTGACCTGGGGACCCTGCCTAGCCATTAGGCCAGGGCCCATTCTTGCTGGCTGGTGCCCGGGCATGACCTGCCAGTACAGCACCCTGTCTGAATCTGGGCATGCTGTTTAGCACTTCTGGGAATTGGTTTCCTCATATGTCAATAGGATAATGCTTTGCTCAGTCTTCTTAGACTTGCTGGGGCCAAACAAGGTTGCAAATGTCCGTAAATGTCCTTTGAAAACTGCTAACTATTTTGGGATTGTCTAAGGGGCTGAACTGAAATGTACTTATTCACTCCTCTGAAGCTCAGGCTTGGAAGTTACTGTTTTAATAGAAAACACCCAGAAAAAAAAACCACCCAGGACCTGGCCAGTGTGGCTCAGTTGGCTGGAGCATCATCCTATACATTGAAAGGTAATGGGTATGATTCCTGGACAGGGCACATTCCCAGGTTGCGGGTTTGATCCTATGGTCAGGACGTGTGTGGGAAGCAACTGATCAATGTTCCTCTCTCACATCAATGTCTTTCTGTCTTTTCCCCCATCTCTTGCCTCCCTCCCTTCCTCTCTCTAAGATCAAAACAAACAAACAAACAAAAACATCCGGTGACCCTCCCACAAGGCTGGACAAATGCAAAAGGGACAGTTGAAAAGGCACACGGGGCCTATCTGTGTCTTTCCTCAGAGGCCCTGCCCGAGAGCCCACCTTTCCCAGCACAATTCACAGAGTGTACTGAGCTCTATGGCTCCTCTATTTTATTTTTTCTGGTTCATGAAGCAATGTTACAGAACAACTCTCCCAGAAAGAAGATGAGGGTAGCGGGTTCTGAGAAGAGCTTCTCAGCTGGACGCTCTCCAGCTGAGAAATGGCAGGAACCCCAGGGAACTCTGCTGGCCTCCTGAGCCCAGGCTACTACATATGGCAGATCCTGTGGCCTCAGCACTTCCCAGGTGACCTCTCCTGGCATTCTCATCCCGACCCCGGGTAGGTCCTACTGCTATTCCATCTTCAAACAAGGTCTCAAGGACTGGCAGGATAAATCACACTGTTACCCTGTGCACGTTTCACTCAGGGCAGTGACTTCCATCCAGTTGTTCCAAGCATACCTAGTGCTGCCTGCAAGCAGTGCTCATTACTGAAGCCACCTTACTTAACCCAGATGGGGTTATGCACACACATTTTCTTGATCAACTAGCAGCAACTAGCTCCTACTTTAAGGGACCCCCATTAGTTTTGAGCACCTGTCCCCAACTTCCCACCTACCCAGGGCTCCCAGCTCTGCAGAGGCAGGAGTTGCCCTTACTTACTTGATCAAATACACATCATACTTCCCAGCGGAGCGGCCAGATTTCCTTTGCTTAAGCTTCCGGGTCCAACCTTCAGGCAGAGTGGGGTCATCATACATGGGTCCCCGGTCGCGAATGATAGAGCGCCGCTGTTTGGGGGAGGCAGAAGCTTCCGGGACGGCTGGGGCTGAGCCCGACCCTTCCGAGGTCTCCGCTTTGCCTGCCTCTGCTGGTTCACCAGAGTGGTGGGCTGGCGGCTGCAGGGGTTCATGCTTGCTTTCTTCTTTCTTATCCTTCTTCACCTTTTTAAACTTCAGGGGTTTGTCCTTGAGGCCCTGGAGGTCCTGGTCTTCTGACTTTTCTTCCCTGAAGTGTTAAACAGGTATGTAAGTATCACAGAGGACACAGCAGTTTGCAGAAAAAGTGAGCATCGGAAGGCTCAAGCCGGGGCTGCCCTGCTGGTGGCTCACTCAGGTCTTGATATTCTTGCCTTCACAGATTTCTTTAGGGGCTTTGGGCTGCTAGTGGTGGTGGCCAACTGCACTCTACCTGCACTGTGGCCACCCTGAGTCCCATTCCTGGTGTGCAGGAGAGTAAGTGGCCTGCACAGGTGGCATTTTTCTGAGAGAAACACTATGTGGCTTCTCTGCATGCTGCCTTGGCAGAGGCCACTTTATGAGCCGCACCTGAGGGCTGACTTGACCACTGGGATAGGGAGCTGTCAGCCCCAAAGCGGGTGGAGCTCCTTTTCACAAAGGCCGGGCTTGGGTGCTACTATAGCTTCTGCATTTTGGGTTTTCTCAAATGTGTACTCAACAAAGAACTGCTGTGGGGCACAGTACAACTTGCTGACAGGCACACAGCGCAGCACTGCACAAAGAGCATACAGGTTTGGAGCCAGGCAACCTGAGCTCAAATCCTGACTTTGCTATTTCCAAACACAGACCTGAGCAGGTCTCTTTCCTCATCTCAACGATGGGTACCAACACCCCAGAGGAAGAAAAGTCACAAAGGCATTATATAAATCTTGGCTAACCTGGGCAACCAGAAACCGCTGCACAGGGTCCTGGCATAAGAAAAGTGACCCCAGGTCAGGTAAGCCTTGATCACCAGACCCTCCCTTACAACGCAAGGCAATAGCACAGCCTTGCTGGTGAAAGGAAAGAGCAAGGAGAAAGGCACAGAGGAGCAGTCCCCATTTTCCACACTGACAGAGCAGCACCTTCACTACACTTCAGTTCCATCGGGTAGGACCCCTTCCTTGTATACTTCAGAAATGCTTACTTGAGGCCCTGGACCCTAGGATCAGAGTCTGACCATGATGCTCTCATGGCCGGGCTAAGAGGACAAGAACACAACTGGGGCCAGGGAAGGCTTAGGAAGAATTCTGGGCTCAGAATTAGCCATCTGCTAGTCCCTCAGTTGGCAGCTCTTTATGGAAAAGGGCAAGACTATTCCTGTCCTCTGCCCTGTCTTATATAGCTCATGTGGCACTGATCACTGTCCCGTGGCTCGCCTATCCCTAGTGATGTCCCTTCCTGTCCACACCGTGGAGACGTCAATGAAGGCACTGTGGCGTGCACGCGAAACGACTTGAATGATGTGGGTAAGTCACTGAAAGCAGGTTAGCACCAGGACTCCCTGGGTGCCATGAAGACATGGCCTCCCTGAACAGCTCAGGTCAGGTGTGGGGACAGATCGTGGTGAGGGTGTGTCCCAGCCCTCCTCAGGCTTACTGAGTTCCCTGGATCTTCTTCAGAAGTTTAGGGCCCCAAGCATGGCTGTCAGTGTCACCCAGATTCAGCCCTTGGCTCACAGGAGACCTTTTCTTGCTGTAAGAGTGGGGTCCCTAACCTGTTCCAGCAGAGCTTATTTTTCAATGCTCCCAGTCTTAGGGAGAAGGAAAACTCTGCCAGCAGCAAAGTGGTGAACAGACTGGAACCACCACTTCCAAATAGTTCACAGGGCACTGCTGAAGTCCAGGGATGCTCCCAGAGTCGGAGAGAAACACTGCACTGATGGAAAAGGTCTGGTTTCCTCAGAACTCTCATTTGTATTCCCTCAATACTTTCACCACCATGAGGTCAAGT
>NW_006293237.1:211080-215701 GCF_000327345.1 Myotis davidii | reverse complement strand
CAATCAAGGGTGTTGACGCAATCCCTTCTAGAAATCTACCCTGAAGAGACACCTTCAGAAAGTCAAAACAACAGAGGATGATGTTATTTACAACAGCATTGTTTTTACTAGCCCGGGACTGTGGACAACTCAGACAGCCGTCACCAGGGACCTGCTGACTAGATGACAGCAGGCCCGCACCATGGAGAGTGCCCCAAACCACGGGAGAGTGATCCCTAGAATCTACTGTAAGGTAAAAAATGTATACCGCAGGCTGCCTTTTGTGTGAGATAGAAGGGGACTTTAGGAAGCACACAGCAGAAACTAATAGAACAGCCGAGGCCTCTCTGGGTATGCCACAGCATAATTTCAACTTCTGAATCAGGTAAAAGTTTACATAACGCCAAATAAAATGAAAACAAAAGGTAACAAAACATCATGACACTGTATAGAAACAGAAACTAATAATTATATCAAATTGATGACATACCACAGGAAAAAATGATTTCAAATACTTTTGTCCCCAGTGCTCTTATGTCCTTGGTGGGACATAGTCTAAGGCCAACAATGGCACCCCAGGGGCAGGGAACAAGCCTAGTGCCCATGGAAGGGGACCAGGCTGGCCCCTAGGAGAACGAAAAGGACACAGGCACTGAGTGGAAGGGTTCCTTGTCCTGTGCAATGCTGTGACCAGGTGAGTGTTCAAAAGAATGAACTGATTAGAACACAATGAAGAAAATAATCCATGTAATGATATTAGGGGAGAAAAGAGAGAAAGACCTAAATGAAGTGTAAGGGATAGTCATGCGGCCATGTGGGGAAAAGGCTCCAGACAGTGGAGACATGGCAGGCTCTGCTGGGTTTTATTCCAAGTGTGATGGAAAGCTTTGAGCAGGGGGCAGGGACAAGGGCTCTTGAAAGGATCACTCTAAACGGACTACTGGAGACCTAAGAGGAAAGCAGGGAGGGGCCCTGAGAAGCCTTTTGCAGTTGTCTTGGTGTGGCTCAGGATGGGGACAGCAGAGGATTGGGGACAAGATCAGGAAGTGAAGCAACACTGCTGGATGATGGACTGGTGTGGGCGTGAGGGATGAGTTAAGGGCCTCGGCAAAGCCTTGAGGGTGGAGTTCAAGAAGAGGAGAACATACATCTTTGGCTACAAAGGTGGGATATCCAGCTGTGCCCAAACTCTGATTAAATGAACTATTTGTTTGTTTCTAAGTTTTTATTGTGATAAAATGTACATAACATTAATGAACTGTCTTGTTATTAAATATTTCTTTAAAATATATTTTTATTGATTTCAGAGAGGAAGGGAGAGGGAGAGAGATAGAAACATTAATGATGTGAGAGAATCACTGATTGGCCCCACACTGGGGATCGAGCCTGCAACACAGGCATGTGCCCTGACTGGGAATCGAACCGTGACTTCCTGGTCCAGAGGTCAGCACTCAACCACTGAGCCATGATGGCCAGGCACTGTTAACTATTTTTAATTGATTTTTAGATAGATAGAGGAAGGGAGTGGGGAGAGAGAGGAACATCAATCGGCTGCCTCCTGCACACTCTATACCAGGGATGGAGCTAGCAACCTGGGCATGTGCCTTGACTGGGAACCAAACCAGCAACCTTTTGGTGCACAGGATGATGCCTAACCAACTGAGCCACACCAGCCAGGGCAATAAATGAACTTTAATAGCACTGAAGATGATGGGGAATAAAAGGACCTTTAACTCTATCTGTAATATTCTAATTCTAATTGAAATTACTCAAAACTACTATGACAATATGGTGATTTTCAATTCTGAGCATTAAGGGATACACAGGTGTTTGGTACTTAAAAACAAATAACAAAAGCCCTAAAGCCTGAAAGCCATTATGCTGGGTGTGGAGGTAAAAATGATGCAAAACAGGTAATCCAAATGAGTTTACCCCTGGCTCAGATGCCTGCTCAGTCCCAGGGTGACCTTGAAGGAGGCCTGGCAACTCCCTAAGCACCCCTCCCACACACACACCAGGACGTTATGGGGTTTGCTGAAGCATACACTTTTTCAAAGAAACCAAACCCTCTTCATCCTCCCTCTAATCACAGCATATATATGTGCAGGTGCATGTGTGTGTGTGTGTGTGTGTGTGTGTGTGTATGTACGTATGCACATGCACACACATAATCCTGAGTATGAGGAGAACTGAGCACCTAGTTCACAAGTTAGAAAAATCACCTATTCAATTCTTCAGTGTCACAGATGGGAAAAAAAAGGAAGTACAACCAGACAAGAGAATTTGTCTGAGGTCACAGTTGAGCCAATGTGTTTTCATTGATACCCTTGACCTGAACCAGACTGCTAAGAGCTGAGATGCCAGAGCAGGACTAGCATAATTCTTTGGTTTTCTAGAGCTCAGAGTTTAGTGTGTGTGTGTGTGGGGGGGTGGGGGGGGGGGGAGACAGACAAAGAGGTAACAAAGAAATAATGACATCCTCTCCTGTTCCAGGCAGAGGGGAAACCCAGAGATGGGGATTCCTGGAAGAGGAAGTTCTGAGCTTGGTTTTTAAGACTCATGAGGAGTTTCACAGGCTGGTCAGGAGGGCTCAAGGCAAGCCAGGTCAGATGAGCAGAGGCAGCAAATCAATAGTCCCTCCTGTCCTCACTATGATGCCCTGGGAGGGAGACCAGAGCCACTGGGCCGGCCCTCTCCCCCATCTTCACTTGGGTTAAGATGGTGCTTCTGACCAGCCTTCCCTGGTCTTTCCTCCCACCTCCCATGAATAGGAGCACCCTATGCCCCCCTCCCTGCCCCAGTGTACTTAGAATATCCCCTGGTGATTGGCAACTCCCCCTAGATGTGTGCCTTCTTTACTGTCATTTCCCTGCTCAACACACAGTGAGTGCCAGGGACAGGAATAGCATTTAATAGTCACATGCCAAGTGGCAATCACAACTCAGATACTGTGGTACCTTTCCTTCTTCTTTTAAAAAAATATATTTTTATTGATTTCAGAGAGGAAGGGAGAGGGGGAGAGAGAGATAGAAACATCAATGATGAGAGAGAATCATTGATTGTCTGCCTCCTGCACGCCCCCTACTGGGGATTGAGCCCGTAACGGGGGCATGTGCCCTTGACTGGAATTAAACCCAGGACCCTTCTGTCTGCAGGCTGAGGCTCTATCCACTGAGCCAAACCGGCTAGGGCCCTTTCCTTTTTTTGATGGCTGTATCCCTGGGGCCATTAGCTTTGAGGAGCAGGGGCTAGCTTAGCACCCGAAGCAAGCAGGCTCTCAGTGACCAAATGATGAATTTCGGCACTACCAGTAGCCTGGTGATCACTGGTGGTTTGGGGTTAGTAGGAGACGAGGCTGGGGCAGTCACCGAGGGCCTTGGTGTCACCCTTGCCCAAGAGCACAGTGATATCTAGTGATGGGGAGGAAGGGCTCACGAGGGCAGCAGTATGGGAGACGGTTGCACTGGGAGGATGGGTCCCAGGCTTCTACAGATTGGATTCCAGCAATGAGGTGATCAGATCCACAGACACTCCTTCTAAAACTACCAAAAAGGCTGGACTGAACATCTAGAAGATGCTATAGACAGTGTTTAAAAACTCTTACCTACACTCACAAGCTGGCAAGAAATGAAGGAGTACACAGGCTAAAGAATAAGGGAAGGAAGGAAAGGTGTCCTGTTTGCTGAAGAAATATGGCAAGTGCCCCTTGACAAGAGATCAAACTGAGCACTACTGACTGTGGCCAGCCTGCAGGAGTGCTGTGAAGAGTAGGAGCATGGGCACCATCCCATCTTGGAGGAAGGGGGAACTGAGGCCATGAAGAAACAGCCGCAAGAGTCCAAAGAAAGGGTCCGTTCCACACAACAATGGGCCTGGACTCTTCAAAATGGTCTGTGGCATGAAAAAAAAAGGGGGTGGGGTGGGGACTGGTTCTGTTTAAAGGAGACTGAAGAGACAGAACAATCAAAAGCAACATGCAGACTGGCTCCTGACTATGATGCTTTGGATGTTGCCAACAAAATTGGAATCATCTAAACTGAGTCCAGCTGCCTAATTCTAAATATAAAAATTTTACACTGTAAAAAAAAAAAAAAAAAAGCAACATGCAATCCTGGACTGGCTCCTGGGTTCGAAGGTGCTAAAAGAGGCAGTAATGAGGCATTTGGGGAATGTAAATATGGTTCCATGTTAGCTCAAAGTGAAATTCCCTCAATGTCATAACTGCTTCCTGTGCTCTTAGGAAAGCCATGCTTAAGTACTTAGGAGGGCACTGTTACGATGACTGTGACTAACCCTCCAATGGTAAAGGGTTCAGGGAAAACATATGTTTAAAAGGGAGATGACATCAATATAACTGGAAGCTGTGCTGGTTGACAGTAATATTTTGAAGCAGTTTCAGGAAAGCTTTCTAACAATTAAAGAGAAAGCCTTCACGTTGCACAAGTACATTAAGAGAAAAAGCTGGAAACATTGCACAAGTACCTTCTTTTAGTAGCTCAAAGAACATCTCCCACAGTGTTATGTTCTATATGGGAAGCTGTATGAATGAACATATCAAGGTATGTCCCTGTGTTTAAAATAATATCACTGCTGAAGGAAGCCTTGCTTAGGACCTGACTTTTTAAAAAATGTATTTTTGTTG